>NC_056741.1:1306293272-1306633272 GCF_019279795.1 Protopterus annectens | reverse complement strand
AATCCTGTGAGTTTCCCATTTTTGTTGCTCAGTGCTCCAGTTTGTACAGAGGTACTCCAGTTTGCTTGATGGCAGCTACAAAAGGTTTATGTAGCAAAAACAGATGCCCAACCGGCTAGGGAACAAACTTTTTATTAAAACAAAAAATGGTAAGCACTTTCATGGTCACCCGCTTCTTCAGACGACAATGTAAAACCAATACTAACAGAATTAAATACATCTCTAAAACCAAACAGAAGTAAAAAAACAATTATAGAATTAGTGCAGTAAGCTTTTCTTTTTGAGCGCTGATTTTAAAGAAACAGGACTATTTAAACCAGGAGGAGAATTAGCTTTAAAATCAATTATCCACTTGAGTTCCGTATATTCAGTGTCGTTCATCATATCTCTTACCTTATATTACCATTGATCATCTGTAGAACCGAAAACTTGAAACAGTGCAATTCACCCATCTCTTGAACATGGTTAGCTAGTGCATTGGTTAGCTTCATATTTCGGACATCATTTAAACGCTCCATCACCCTTTCTTTTAAGGTCCTGTTACTTTTTTTCCAACATAAAAACATTCACAGAGACAACATTTTGCCATATAAATAATGTTCTTGGTTAAACAGTCAGCATAGAATGAAAATTTGAGGGGATGTAGTGTCCTGGGGTGCATTAAAACATTTCGGGGCCATATGTGCTTACAGATTTTACAGGACCTTCATGCAAATGTACCTTTACGTTCTGAGACCATGGGAAGCATCCATGTTTGTTTGTAGCATAGCCTTTGTTTCAGGGACTTATTATTCCTAAAAGCAAAACGGGGCTGATTTCCAACTACTTTGCATACCTCTGAATCAATCTGCATAATAGGCCAATTTTTCTTAATATCACAAATCCTACGTACATCACTGGAATATGTCAGTGACCCTACTAGTATTCTCTACTGAATTACCCTGTCTATTACCTACTGATTGTTCACAGTTATTCGAGAAGTAGGGTTGAACATTGAAACTTTCATTGCTTCTAGTGTCTGTGATAGCTCTTTCTATATCTCCTATTCGATACCCTCTTTTCAGTAAATCCACTCAAAGCATGTCAAGTGCGTTTTCTCTCTCTCCAAACTCTGTATGCATCCTCATGCATCTCAATACTTGATTCTTAATATTTCTCTGTACATGTCTCAAATGCATACTAGTATTGTGCAATAAGTTATTATTTCTACAGGGCTTTCTAAATGCTCTAGTTGATAAAGAACCTATTTCATTCTTCCTGATAGTTGTATCCAGATAGTCTATACTTGAAGAATACATTATTTTCTTTGGATTTGGTCCCGGTGCCATTATACACTTTATTTGGACTCAAAAGGTTTGTGGTTTGCCTTTTTGCTGCTGGAGTCTCTCTTGACCATTTCTGTGCATGTCTGTGTACTTATGTGTGTGTGTTTATTATTTATATATAAATGTGTGTGTGTGTGCATATATGTGTGTGTGTGTATTTATGTGTGTGTATATATATATATATATATATATATATATATATATGTATGTATATATATATATATATATATATATATATATATATATATATATGTATATATAAACACACGCATATCAATATATATATATATATATATATATATATATGTATGTATTCTAGATAGATGGATATAGATATATATATCTAAAGTCTAACCCCGAAAAGCCAGAATATCAAAGACCGGAAGATGAAAAAAAAGAAGGACGAAAGTCACAATCACGAATCACACAAGTATTCCCCAGGCAGTTGCATTAGGTCACTGAGCTGGAACTTCTAGTCAGGGTTGCCATTTTTACAGTTAGCCAACTGGGCATTTTGTTAAATAAAGACAGATGCTTCATATGAAAGATCTGAAAGTGTGAAAAGCTGTCTGATTTGCACTGTTGCATTACTAGGTTTGTTTACTTTTTAAGAGTTATTCCACTTCTGTTTTTTTTTCCTACTTTTTCTTTGCCACAGGTGCATTTGGGACACTGGGTGTCGGTGGTGGATTTGCACTTGGAGCCAAACTCTGTAGGCCAGAGTCAGAGGTGAGTGTATGTATCTGAAGTGGAAGACTAAACTTATTAGTTCTAGATGACCCTTCTTATTCGCTCCAGTATTTGAACCTTAATATCAAGACTGCACGAGAAGGAGGCTCGCAATCAACTAGATATTTTTAACTGTCTTTACGTTCTTGGTAGGATACAGTCTTAACCTATATACCCTTGTACCAAACTGAACTCTTTTTGATTCTTCTATAAACAAAATGTCATTACATTTGAGATACATAATTACAGGGTATTAAAAAGACTATATTCTTTTTTAGAAGCAACATCTCTAAATTCTGGTTAGGTTGTCCTCCAAGTTAGGTTGTTCACTAAAGGTGGTAATAGCCTCAGATTGCCTTCTGTAAGTAGCAACTTTTTTCATGAGTAGATATTAGCTGTAAGGATACTAATCACTCATAATGTTGTGGGAGTCAAGGGGGCAGATGGCCCTCATGTTAGCAGTTCATGGTTTGTTTAAGCCCCCAACATCCCTGAAGCAAGCATGCTGTGCTGTTCTTAGTGATACATATGTATTCTAGTGTGTGTTTGTGTGTGTGTGTGTTTGTACATGCATGTGCAGACATTGAGCATAATAGGAAATCTTTTTACAGATGAATAAGATGTGGACGGAGCAAAGACATAAAATATTGATATGCTCAGACACAACAGGTTATAGGTATAGTTACAAAATCTTATGCAAAACAGATTGGCCCCACAAAGGGGTTGATATGTTGTCCTAGTGACATCCAGGTAACCTCCGATACTGGAATTAATGTAGATTATATTGAAAAAGAACTGCGCAAACTGGATCCGAACAAAGCAAAGGAGGAGACAGAATTAATAATAATGACCTGAGAACACTTCAGCAGGAACTTGCAGTCTGAATGAAGGGATGAAAAAGTCAGCAAGTAAATGAGTAGTAGTGCAGGGTCCAAATGGAAAGATGAAAAGTTAGCAAGCAAAGGAGAGTAGTTTTCAAAAACACAGCAGACTGGTGAATGAAGCACGTCTTGTAGTCAATGTTTAGTAAAAAAGCAGAAAAGAGGCAACAAACACTGTGATGGAACAAACCACTAAACTTCTTTATTAGAAAATAAAAAACAGTAAGCGCTTTCATGTTAAAAAGACACTTCTTCAAACTTTGAAGGAGAGTAGTAATGAGGGGTCTGAATGGAGAGATGAAAAGTCAGCAAGCAAAGGAGAGTAGTAGTTCTGAAACTGAATTCCTCCTCAAGTCTTGGTGAGTCCCTTAATGACGTGGACCCTGTTCTCCACAAAGTCTCAGCAAGGCAACACTGATATATAGACTGTATTTGTATAGCATATATCATGGACAGAAGTAGGTCAAAAATTAAAAAAAGATAGCTGGGTGCACAAGACCCAGGATAAGAAAGTACCCAATCCTGTCAGGCACACTGGTGCCAGGACTGGAAAAAATGACAGTGTAGATTCCTCAAAATATAGAAACATTCCTACAGTGGGGCCAGGCCCAGGGGGAGGATAGGCCCCCCCTGTTGTAGAAGGAAGTAACAGTCCACAAAAACTGATAGGCCAAAGAAGAGCCATAAAGACGATAGAGTGAGCCATAAAGATGATAGAGTGGACTATTGAGGCTAAGAAAGAAATAGTGTATTGTTACTATTATGCAAAAAGCCCAGAATTTCCAGACACAAGATGTACAAAAAAGATTGAGATAAATTAGAGGAAAGAAAAATACTTCAAGAAAAACTGTCAGATGCTTCAAATAAAAATTTGTGGTCATTAATGCAACCGATTTTTGAAAAACGGTATATAGACCAAGAAACTTTTATCTGTTTGGAAAAAGAAGCATCTGAGGAAGTGTGAAAATATAAATAACAAAACCTAAATATTTTTGAAAAGTATAATAAAGAAATATGGACATGCGAAAGAAAGAGAGATTTGATATAGTGCAATATTTATGCAAAGGTGAAAAACAGATTAATCAACATAAAAAAGGCAGCCCCAAAGATATTCAAAGAGAAGTACAGGCAAAGGAATCTAGACATGGAAAATTTCACAATAAAAAAAATATCACAAAGAGGGAATGCAGAAAAGCAGATTAGTAAAGAAGAAGTTAAAAAAAATAGAAGTTGAAGTTATGGAGTGCCTGCGAAGTGAAGGATTTGATGTAGATGGTTTAACACAGGTTACTTCACAGCATGATAGAACGAGTCTCCAAAGTAAGGAGGATTAGGAGATGTCTGAAGAAGAAATATGGACGTGGGAAAGAAAGTGTTAATCTGGTGTAATGTCTATGCAAATGAGAAAGCAAAACTAATCAGTACAAAAAGAGAAGCACCAAAGATATTTGAAGAGAAATACAGATAAAGGAATCCGGACATGGAAAACTTTATAATACCAAAAATAATAAGACAAAGAGGAAAAGGAGATCAGTAAGGGAGGAGTTAAAGAAACTGAAACCGAGGTTATGGAGCAACTCCAAAGTGAAGGATTCAGTGTAGAAAATCTGATTCAGAAAGCACCACAAAAGGGTAGAGTAATGGAGCTCCAAATTAAGAGGAAACCAGAAGAATGGTAAGTAATTGGTCAGGTGCCATATGAAGATATTTTGGAGCTTTCCACAGGAAACAAGTATAAACATTCACTTGAAGCTTGACGGCAAGGGAAGGAACAGGAAACTGAAAAACTCTGACACAGTTAATGTTGAGGAGTGATAGGCCAGTGCGTTCTCGTATGGCAGAGCAATGGATGGCACAGGATGAAATTGAAGAGAATTTGCCACAGAAAGATGAGTAGAACTTTCTATGGAATGCTCATAGGAAATGGAAAACAAAAACCGTGCCCTCAGCTTAGAAGAAAACAAGCTAAGAGAAGAGTTGCGTGATTTAATAGAGATAGACATATTAAGATTATTGAAAGAAATACAGAAGGTCAATAAATCCCAAAAAGTCAGAAGTTTGATAAAACAAATGAAAACAATAATTAGGACTGTTCATAGAGCTCCATGCAATATAACAGAAGTAAACAGGATATATTACGGTGCAGCTAAATTAATAGCTGATAAAGTTCTACCACAAGAACATATGGTAGTGAAGGAGAGAAAGGGAAGAAATCGAATACCATCATGGAAGTATCGAACAGAGAAAACTATTAAACGACTAAGACAAGAAGTGTCACTGTTAGAAGAGTGTAGATGATGGAACAAATAATTGAAAATACTTAGAAAAATAGACCTGATAAAAGCAATGCCCACTATTAGAACAGATCAGGATCTATCATGCGCTATTGCGAATAACTAAATATGTCAGTACAGGCAGAAAAGCTTAGAAGATACACAGATAAATATAAAGGAAAAGTACAAAATAAGCAATTTATTGATGTCCCAAAACAGTTTTATAGAGACTTGGGAAACGAGGTAAAAGGAATTGAAAGACCACCAAAAAAGAAGAAATAGATACATTTTGGAGAAGTATCTATGAAGATCTTGTGCAACATAACAAAGATGCTATATGGATAGAAGAAATGTAAAGGTACAGGATATGAAATGGGATGAAATAACAGCCAGAGAGATTGAAACAAAGTTAAGAAAAGCCTCAAATTGGAAAACCCAGGCCTAGATGCAGTACCTAACTTCTAGTTAAAAATATTAACATCATTGCTTGAAGATTTAGCCATGAGTAAGAACTGTTTATATGCACACCCTGAACAGACACCAACCTGGCTAACAACAGGAAAAACAGTGCTCCTACTCGAGTGAACCTGCAAGCTACCCTAAAAATTATAGACCAATAACTTGCCTTATGACGACTTATCAACTGTACACTGGAATTGATGCTGACAGAGTCTACAGTCATTTAGAAGAAAACTCAATCATGGCAATAGAACAAAAGTGCAATAAAAGAAAGTCATATAGAACAAAGGATCATTTGCTGTTAAATAGTCAGTGGAGAACTGTAAAAAGAGGAATAATTTAAGTATGGCATGGATTGACTACAAAAAAGCATTTGATAGTATCCTACATTCATGGTTAAGAATGCTTAAAAATGTATAAGATACTCACTACACTGATCAGCTACATTACAGTGACTATGAAACAGTGGCAGACTGTTTTGCAGTTAAGCCATGATGAAGGACTAATTATTATTCCAAGGATAAAAATTCAAAGGGGGATATTCCAGGATGACTCTGTCACCACTGCTGTTATGCCTTGCTTTGCTCTTAACCCATTAAGCTGTCTATTGAACAGTTTAGGCCATGGGTATAATTTGTCTCCTAGAAAACAACAAAGTGTAAAGACCTCACATCTTCTTTTTGCCAATGATTTAAAATTGTATAGCTCATCAGATGAGGCACTGAAAGTACAACTGCAAGTTGTCAAAACGTTTTCAGATAATATAAGAATGTCATTTGGTCTTGATAAATGTGCAAAAGCAACCTTTAAAGCAGGAAAACTGCAGCAACAAGAAAACATCAGTTTGGAACAAGAATGTGATATAAAAGAAATTGAGCGAGAAGGAGTGTATAAATATTTGGGAATTGATAAAGGATCAACAATAAAATATGAACAAATGTGACTAAAACTTAGTAAGGAGCACTTTAGAAGACTTGAATTAATCCTGAAAACAGCATTGACATCTAGGAACTAAATCCAGGCTATAAACCAATTTGATCTCCCTGTCCTAACAACAGTTTTGGAGTGATTGACTGGCCACAAAACATGTTGGCTAGATTAGCTAGGAAAACAGGGATGCTTCGTGCTCATCAAATCATTTATAAAAATCATTGCATACCAAGATTATATATTCTCCATTCCGAAGAAGATATGGGTTTCCTTGAAATTGATTGCATGTACAGATTTGCAATTATGGGACTCCACACATCTGTGAATGAAAATATAAATAACTCCAAGGCTCACCACTGGCTGAACGGAAAAAACAGCACACTCCTCTATGTTGCGTTTTTTGATATATGTATAGATTTTTTGCACATACATGTATCACTCTCATCATAGAGCTTTTTGTCATAAAATAGATGGTATGCAATGTCATAAATCGTCACTATTGCATTTATATGTTTATACATTTTAGCTTAGTCTTTTAGACGTCAGAAGATTTTTTGATATAAAATAGATGGTATGAAAGGTCATAAAATGTCAGTATTGTATTTATATATTTTAGTTTTTATTTATGTTTTTATCTTAGCTTTAGATAATAGAATGTTTTTATTATATTCATTAAATTATGCTATAAATGCTTTCATCATATTGATTTGTTCTACCATACATTCAGGAGCTGTTATTTCAGTGATGTAAGAGGTGTAATATAGCTTTTAGAGTAGATTGGTTAGCAATTAATTAGAAGACATGTGATGTATTATTTTTATTTATTTGAACTGTGTTTTTGAATTTTGTATAGTCTGAAGAAGCGTTCTGATCAACGCAAAAGTGTTTACTGTTTTTCGTGTCATACATTAAAGTGTGCTGTTTTATCCGTTCAGCCAGTGGTGAGCCTTGGAGTTATTTATATTTTCATTCACAGATTTTTTACCACCATGGCACTTTACCTTTGGGACTGCGTTTATAGACTCTGCTATTTTATTTGTTACTGCAGCCCCAAGGGACATGGCTGAAGACCAAGGAATAGATATTGAATTACCCTACTTACTGAAACGGGTTGCCCCGTGGAAATGAACAATAAGAGATTAATCTCTTTCAAAAGACTGTTAACAGCAGAGAAAAACCCTCTGGTATCTTTCACTAGAAGTGATTTATGTAATGCACATACGGAAACATCAGACCGAGAGATGAACATTGCGGTTTTACAACTCAAGATGAAGTTAGATAATAAGTTGGCGAAGTTGAAAACAACTCTGTGGCAAAGGAGACGCATGGAGGCATGTGTCACCTTCCAAGTTATACCAAGGGGATTGAGTATATTAAAAATGCCCACATTTGGTACTACATATCCAGAGCTTTTATTGAAATGGCAAAAACGGACACTAGTTTTGGCTATATTAAATTATTGGTGGAAAAATATATACTGATAGAAACAGAATTGACTGCTGAAATTATAACTCTTCGAGGTGACTTAGAAAGATTAATTTCCAGTAATGATTTGGCTACATTTGACTTGGAACTCAACACTAATATTTCCCTACTTGAGTATAAGCTACTTCAAACCAAAAGGAAGAAGTTAGAATGAGACATTTTACATTTTCACCAAGGCAACTTCTTCAGTTGGCCGAGCAAACCAATTAGAAGAGAGAATCCATCCACCACCCTATAGCAAGCAGCTCCCATGACTTCGGCCCTCCCCCCGGAAACTCCATCTGATACAGTCAAGCGCACAGAAGTAGAGGCGAATCCGGCCATAGAAAGAGCAGCATTGGGTTCTAGTTTGAATGTAAACGATACTGCAGTTAACACTTTAGCCGAGACCACATATATTATGAAGCTGGGACCGAATGTGGATGTGAGAAGGAAGAAATCCACGAGTTGGAGAAGGGCAAGTCCCCTCCACTAGTTCTAATACCTCGCTCCCTTTTCCGCTGCCCATTCAGGAGCAACAGAGACCATCATGGACATTCGCACCTCGAGCAAGGAAACAGAAAACCTCAGAGGAACAATACGAGTTCCAGAGGAAGGTATTGAGGCATGTAAGCCAGACTTAGTTATAAACAATTCTAGATATGTTTTGAATGAAGCTGAACGCTCTCTATTGAATAAGGGACTGTCCTTTATTCCTTCTATGTCAGTTAAAGTTGTGGACTTGATTATTGACATTAAAATGCTTATTAGGAATGTTAATTTAAAATTGATGTTTAAAAACCAAAGTAGTAATGTGAATATGGTACATAGGAAACCATCTACCTTTATACCACCAGTCAATCCAGTGTTAGAGGCCTTCGAGAAGGCCTTTGAGAGAGAGCTACTGAATGTTTTTGTAATTGATAAAGCAGATTGTAAGAGTGAGTTTTTTAATATGACGACCCAACAATTAGAAGCCCTGAAAACCCTGCAAGCCAATTCTAAAATAGTTATTAGACCAGCCGATAAGGGAGGGGCGGTCGTGCTTTTAGATAAAGAATATTATGATATGAAAATAAATGAAATGCTTAGTGACATAAACACATATAAGGAACTGAATGGTAGTTTACTTAATAAGCTCATTAGGGGGGTGAATGGTGAATTATATGATTTGTTGATGTCCAATATGATCAACAACGAACTTTACAGTTATTTTTTAATAGAGAAACCATTGATCCTGACATTCAGGGGATTGCCCAAGGTCCACAGAGATTTATCAAAACTACCTATGAGACCTATTGTGTCGAGCAGAGGTTGGTTAACAGAGACGTTGATTTTTGTTGAAAAAACACTAAGACCGATAGTGGGCACTACTAATACCATTATTAGAGAGACAACATTTTTTAGAAACTTTTTCTGACTATGCACATAGTGATTTGAATGTGTTTGAATGTTATTTAGTGACATTGGATGTCACCTCTCTTTTCACAAGTATTCCCAATAGCACTGGTTTGGAACATGTTAGATTGTTTTTAATTAGAAAAAATATCCCTAGAGAAGTAATTATGCGAACAGTGACATTGTTAGAATTGATACTTAGCAACAATGTGTTTACTTGTAATAATAACTACTATCTACAGGTCAAAGGGGTGGCAATAGGGACTCCCTGTGCCAATTCATATGCGACTATAGTAATGGCACATTGGTAATACTCCTACATTATTGATAATATGTTGTATGAAGAAAATTTTAAATATTACACACATTTTGTGGACATTTTTATGGTTTGGAAAGGGAGTTTAGAGAGTTTGCAGAACTTTGATTATATAAATGGTACCATTAGTTTCCTTAACTTTACAGCCAAGTGGTCAAAGACAGAAATAGATTTTCTAGATGTCTCTATAACTGTGGATATGAATGGCATACATACACAACTTTTAAGAAGGAGTTGCAGGAAGAATACATTACTACATAGGAGTAGTATGCATCCCCCCCACATTTATCGTAACATAATTAAAGGACAGGGGTTGAGGATTTCTAGACTGATCAGTCAGGATACTACTTTTGATAGGACAGTGAGTCATTTTAAGAATGAATTGAAGAGAGAGGTTATAAAGACAGGGAATATAGTGAGATACTAGATGCACTTTCTACAGATAGACAAGATAGAGGTAGGCCTTTTTTCAAGCAAGGCAGACATCGGACACATTGAGATGAGGTCCATGAACAGGTATGTAGGCTTACGATTCCATTTACCAATAATAATAGGAAAATTAATTAAATAATTAGTAAACACTGGAATATTTTAACAATCAATGAGAATATAGCACAATTTGTAGGTGAGAAACCCAAATATTCCTATAAGAATACTAAATCTCTAACAAGATGATTTGTTATGAGAGAAATACACAAGACACTACAATTTCTGATAGGCAAGGCACGTTTGCATGTAAGAATTGTTATCAATGCACATTTATGAGAAATATTAATATTTTTAGACACCCCCGACACAGGGAAGATATATACATTTAAGCATTATGCAGATTGCAAATCAAGAAATTTAGTATACCTAGCACAGTGTGTTAAGTGTGAATCGTGTAGGGATGACTAACAGATCCCTGAGGGAGAGAGCACATATATGTTATTAGGAGAGAAGATGAACATAATGCTTTAGCGAGACATATCATTGACAATGATGCAAGTCATAAATTAAATTTTTTTGTGATAAGATGTTATTCATATTAGTGTTAGACTAGGTGATATTAGGAATTGCACAGAAAAAGAGAATAAGTGGATACTTAGGTTCCAAGCAGATAGGGGGCATGGGCTTAATGAGAAATTATGTCTGAAACCCTTTTTAAAGGACAGACCAGTGAATCGATAAATAAGTCATCCTTTATGTGTCCCTATTGACATATGGGTCCCTTTTTTCTTCTTTTTCAGTAGGGCCCCCCTCCCCCATGTTATGTTTTTTGATTCATATATATTTTTTTATATATGTATAGATTTTTTGCACATACATGTATCACTCTCCTTGGTCCTGTTTGACAGAACTTTATATGTCCTGGAGCTTTTTGTCATAAAATACATGGTATGCAATGTCATAAATTGTCACTGTTGCATTTATATGTTTATACATTTTAGCTTAGTCTTTTAGACAGAGTTTCATAGGTCATAAGCTTTTTTGATATAAAATAGATGGTATGAAAGGTCATAAAATGTCAGTACTGTATTTGTATATTTTAGTTTTTATTTATGTTTTTGGAGTCTGCATGTCCTCCCTGTGGTCGCGTGGGTTTCCTCCGGGTGCTCCGGTTTCCTCCCACATCCCAAAGACATGCTGTAGGTGGATTGGACACACTAAATTGGCCCTAGGCGTGAGTGTGTGTGTGTGCCTTCTGTGGAAGGTTGGGTGCCGGGCTGGCAACTCAACACCATAAAACTCCATTGCCAATCATGAGCAGACGGTGATCCGCTGTGGCGACCCTTAACCGGGAAAAGCCGAAAGAAGAAGTTTTTATTTATGTTTTTATCTTAGCTTTAGATAATGGAATGTTTTTATTATATTCATTAAATTATACTATAAATGCTTTCAGCATATTGATTTGTTCTACCATACATTTCAGGAGCTGTTATTTCAGTGATGTAATACAAACACAAGCAACCATTCAAACTACTAAATAGTGTAATTAATTATGACATCACAATTGTTTTCAAGCAATTAAATAATTAAAATATATTAAGCTTGAAACTTAACATTCCTTTAAAAACAAATGTAAATCAAATATTAATTGTATATAAAGCTATATAACAATGCATAAAAATGCAGTTTATATATATATATATATATATATATATATATATATATATATATATATATAAAATACAAATCGACAGCAAGCAAGCAAGCCAGAAAATAAATTTAACATACTAAGTATATAAAATAATATGTTATAAACCTCTGATGAAAGCAGATACAGAAGGAATCACCACTTGGAAATAATCCTCCGTTGTAGCATAAAACCGTCTTTATTTGCAAAACAAAGGATAAAATGAGCGCTTTCGCGTAGAACTACGCTTCTTCAGATGTAATTTAAAATGAAAAAGCTCTTATTTTATACAAAATGTTTTGGCGGTAAAACCAAACAATCAATCAATTAACTAACTAAATGAGTAATTATTTAAGTGCTTAAAGTGCTCCTTACTATTTAAAACATTTAATGCCCATTCCAACATAAGTTTTCGCAGTTATATTTAAAACAAGCAGTACAGAGTGTAAAAATGCTGCGTATTCATACCACGATATGCAAAAGATCTTTCAAACGTCATTTAGAGGAATTAAAAAATATACCTCATGTTTACATCAAGCTATCATCCATTATACCATGTTACATAATTTTTTAAAACAGTGCTATACAAATAACCTGAAGTCATAAATATGAGACAGTAATAGTGATACCATAACTGTAAAAATTGATAAGACAAATCGCAAATTTCATACACATTCAAACCTTCATGAATAAAGAATTATACTGATAAATGATACCATCAATAAGTATATAATTTGTTGCAAAATCAAGAAAATGCTATAAGGTCCATCCTATATACTTATATAACCTATATGATAATAATATATTCCTATTAACATAATTAACAATTTTACAAACAACAAATAACAGATATTCTAAAATATTACTATATATGAAATGCAAACATTACCATCAAAATTATATAACAAAAATAAATATATTATATGAAAAACAAAAACCATTAATTTATGTTTTTATATACCCAACTAATGTTAAAACAAGAAATTATATAACATTAAATGTACAATGATAAATATGTGTACAAAAATCGTTAAGGTTTTCTATTATTTAATACTGGTTTGATAGAAATAAATTGATTAATGCCTGGAATAACGTGTGCTCTTAAGGTGAGTATCCACTTAAGTTCCATATAAGCCAGATGGTTAATACTATCTCCTCCTCTAGGATTTGGAACAACCAATTGCAAAACTATAAAACTAAAACTGTGTGCTATTATCTTGTATGTGTTTTGCTAACGCATTTTGTTCGTTACCTTTTTTGATGTCATAAAGGTGATTATATACCCTATCCCTTAGCCTCCTTTTAGTGAGGCCTACGTAGAATACATCACAGTTTTCACAAGTTGCCAGGTATATAAGATTAGTACTATTACAGTTGGAGTAACTAATAGGTGTAAAGGTATACAAACCATCTGGATGTTTAAAGATCTGCTTCTTAGAAATATAAGGGCACATGTGGCAATGGCCACATGGATAAGTTCCACTCTGAACAGGTCTAGCAATGTTTCGCATATTAATCTTCTCTATACATAATAGTTGTTTCAAATTACTACAATTCCTATAACTAAATCTAGGATATTCACCAACAATAGACCGAGTGACAGGATCCATAACCAGCACGTTCCAGTTTTTACTGATTAACTTCTTTAAGGCAGTGATGTCACTAGTATACTTCAAAGTGAATGATAGTTTATCTGTAAACTTTTCATTAATAGACTTCCTTGTCATGGAAGCATGCTTAGAACCACTGTCCACATTATCAGTAGATGATAGTGTGGCATCAGTGATCTGTTGTTTACATTTTGTAATCATTTTATTATTGTAACCTCTTTCCTTGAACAATAATTCTAATTTTTCAACTTCTAACAGAAAAATGTCCCTATCTTGACAAATTCTAGATATTCTATTGAGTTGGCTTTTAACTATCCCTGGGAAGGTATATCTGGGATGCATACTTTCATATTTCAAGTAAAGTATTTTTCCAGGTAGGTTTTCTATAGAGAGAGGTACTAATAGTTCCATTATTATTAAGTTTCAAGGATAAATCCAAGAAATGAACTTGATCTTGTGAGGTTTCTACAGTAAACCTCAAAAAAGAACTGGTGGTCTCTAAATCTTTAATGAAATCATTAAACTCAACATCATTTCCTTCCCAAACCATAAAGACGTCATCCACAAATCTTTTGTATATTTTAACATTACTATACTGCCTATGTTTGAACAAAAAATTAAACTCCCATTGATGGACAACAAGATTTGCATAACTATTTGCACAGGGGGTGCCCATGGTAACCCCCCATTTCTGCAAATAATACTTGTGCTTAAACATAAAGATATTATTATTAAGTACAAGGTCCATTAAATGGTTAATTAAGATTTGTCTACTGTTACTATAGTTGGAACATGACACCAAAAGTTCTCGTATAGCTTGAATTCCTAGTTCATTTGGAATACACTTAAATAATTTTTTTACGTCCATGGTAACTAGTAAATAATTAGTAATGTCTTTCTCTAACCTGAACTCTCTAAGAAAGTGTATTAGTTGATAAGAATCTTTAAGGATGTTAGGAACTGCATCAACTATGGGTCTTAAAAGATGTTCTATAAAAGATGAGATGGTAGATGTACTCCATCTCTCACTAGATACAATGGGTCTCATAGGAACTGGCATAACATTTTTGTGTATCTAGGGTAGACCCTTAATGACCGGAATGGTAGGGAACTCAATCAAAAAATATTCATAAGTTTCGCAACTAATCTGGCCACACATTAGCAAGTCATAAAGATCTTCTTGTATATTTTTGATAGTAGTCCTAACAAACTCATTTGTTACTACTTGGTAAGTACTGTTATCTGAAAGAAGCGAGGCCATGGTGGCTTCATAATCAGCAGTGTTTAAGACCACTACGGCCCCAACCTTATCAGCTGGCTTAATAGTAACATCAACATTATGTTTTAGCTTAATGAGCGACTTCTGTTCATTCTCCGTGATATTAAAATAACTGCATCTTTTTTGATTAGTTGCAAAGAATTGATAAACATCTTTCTCGCATAATTTCATAAAACAATCTACATTATGTGGAATAATGGGCATAAAGCTACTTTTGCTTTTAAAAAATCTTTTAACAGTATCAGTTTGCATAGCCACCTTATCTTTAAACAACATTTTCAATGCTACATTGCGACAAAACAACCTAAGGTCTGTTAAAACATCATTTAAAAAACTATATTGTGAGGGAATAAAATTTAAACCTTTGTTCAAAAGAGAAATGTCAGACTCAGTAAGAACAGAGTCAGACAAATTATATACTAAATTATTCAGTTCCTTTGTTTTCTGATTGTCCCATAATTTTATTCCGATCCTTTCCTTTTGCATGGTCCCCTGTTGTTTGAACGACCTCTCCAGCCTGTTTGTTGCTTTACCGGAAAGTGTAAAAAATGCGTATTGACAATCGCTGTATCTTTAGGTTTAGCTCCTAACAAATTAGCTGAATTATAAAACTTCACCGCTTGTTGGTTCAGAGGTGGAGTGTCACAAAGAAGATGAGCTCCATTAGAGTTATTCAATAACGGAGCTGCAGAAGATGTTTCATTACTAGAAGCCTTACTGGAATTAGGAGTCAGTGGTGTTATCAATTTGTTAGCCATATTAGAAACAACAGTGGCTTCATTAGCTGATCTTTCAGAAGGCATTGCATCAATGACTGTATTGGAATTTGTGTGTTCCATTCTCGGCCAGATAAACACCTGGCCGAGAGCAAAGTCATTTGCATCCCTAACAAGTTTCCTCTGCTTAGTTTGCTTTAATTTTTCACTGAACAAATGTACTTGGGACCATACACTCTCCAGTCTCTTAGCAAAATATTCTGACTTGAAGTCTTCATTAAGGTTACTCTGCTCAATATCTATTTTGTTCCATAACTCGGATTCTAGTGGAGCAAAGTACTCTAGTAGAAGTTTCATGTAATTGAAGCCAAGTTCGATGTTCAAATCCTGACACTTCCTTAGCAGTGTGGGATGACTATCCCCATAAGTGGGCATGCAAAAAATACGCATGCCCCTAGGTACAACTCGGAAGTGGAGGCAAGCTTCTAAGTGCAGTCTTTGCCAAGCATATCTTTGCAGCTTAAATAAATCATCTTGGAATTCTTTACAAAGTTTGTTAAATTCTGTAATTCTCTCACCATTATTTCCACTTTGCGTAGAAGCTGAACTGTTGATAAGCTCCAGAGCCAATAAAGGGTTGTCTTTCCGATGCAGGAGAAGTTCCCAAGCTGGCATTGTGGCAGCCCTCGTCTCCGGATGAAAATCTAGTTCGATGTCCACTTGCTCCATGTGTAAAACCAGGAACAGCAACAAATAGAGAACAAAACTAAAACGAACTGTTACTGGTAATTAAAGATGCCTTCCGAAAAATAACAGGTAACAGATGAAAGCAGATACAGAAGGAATCACCACTTGGAAATAAACCTCCGTTGTAGCATAAAACCGTCTTTATTTGCAAACCAAAGGATAAAATGAGCACTTTCGCGTAGGATAACTACGCTTCTTCAGATGTAATTTAAAATGAAAAAGCTCTTATTTTATACAAAATGTTTTGGCGTCAAAACCAAACAATCAATCAATTAACTAACTAAATGAGTAATTATTTAAGTGCTTAAAGTGCTCCTTACTATTTAAAACATTTAATGCCCATTCCAACATAAGTTTTCGCAGTTATATTTAAAACAAGCAGTACAGAGTGTAAAAATGCTGCGTATTCATACCACGATATGCAAAAGATCTTTCAAACTTCATTTAGAGGAATTAAAAAATATACCTCATGTTTACATCAAGCTATCATTCATTATACCATGTTACATAATTTTTTAAAACAGTGCTATACAAATAACCTGAAGTCATAAATATGAGACAGTAATAGTGATACCATAACTGTAAAAATTGATAAGACAAATCGCAAATTTCATACACATTCAAACCTTCATGAATAAAGAATTATACTGATAAATGATACCATCAATAAGTATATAATTTGTTGCAAAATCAAGAAAATGCTATAAGGTCCATCCTATATACTTATATAACCTATATGATAATAATATATTCCTATTAACATAATTAACAATTTTACAAACAACAAATAACAGATATTCTAAAATATTACTATATATGAAATGCAAACATTACCATCAAAATTATATAACAAAAATAAATATATTATATGAAAAACATAAACCATTAATTAACCATGCCAGCTCCTAGAATTCCAACTCTCTTTGGCACTCCCAAAATTCATAAAGATCTAGCAGACCCTCCCTTTAGACCAATAGTCGATGGGAGAGGGTCTGTTACGTATGCTTGTGCCAAATTAGTTGATAGTATTCTCAAGCCATTGTTGAAACAAGAAGTTCAAATCTGTAGGGATTCTTGGGGTTTTTTAGAAAATATTAGTAGAATTTCATATGATCCTACTTTAATTTTTCTTGTTGTAGATATCAAGGACCTGTACACTGTCATCCCACATGACTTAGGACTATTGTGGACAGTGGACTTTATGCTCCGAAAGGGCGCTTCTAAAGATCAGATGTACCTAGTGGAAACATTGCTAGATATCATTCTTTCTAACAATTTTTCAATTTTCAAGAATAATTATTATCTGCAAACCACTGGGATTGCTATGGGCTCACCCTGTGGATGCACTTTCGCTAACAGCGTTTTAACTTATTGGGAACATGAATTCCTTTTTCAAAGTGATTTATATCAGCAAAATGTGACTTGGTACACAAGGTACCAAGATGACATGTTCTTTTTGTGGAGGGGTTCTTTAGAATGTATTCCAACATTCATTGAGAGTGTTTCTAAAATGACGCATTTTTTGGAATTTACTTATTCCACTAATTTGGATGAAATTTCCTTTCTTGACGTCAAAATAAGTAAAGATTATAATTCTAAACAATTTAAGTCAACTATTTTTAGAAAAAGCACATTTTCTAACAATTATCTACATTTTACCAGTGCCCATCCTACACACCGAAAAAGAAGTGTAGTTAAGGGACAATTTGTCCGGGCAGCCAGAATGGTGTCTGATTTATCAGATTTTAAAATTGAATGTGAAAACATTCAATCTATGTTTACAGCACGGGGATATCCTCTCCTTTTTGTGGAAGACATCAGACAAGAAGTTTGTATAAAAAGAGAGTCCGGACATTTTGAACCATTAATTAGAGGTGGCAATATGGTTAGCAGGATTGATAACAATGATAAGACGTTCAACATCAGTTTTCTCTTTACTTATAGCATGGACGCTCAGATTATAAACAACATTATTTTTAAAAATTGGAGGATTATTTCGGAAGATCAGCAATTGGTCAAATTAGTAGGTGATAGGCCCATAATCACATATAGACGTGGCCAAAATTTAAAACCACTGTTAGAACAAACAAAAATCAGATCTAACAAGAAGAGTTTTGGGATGAAGAGGTGTGGTACTTGTCATTATTGTAAGCATATTTTAGTTGGTAACACTATTAATATGGCTGGGAGAGATTTTGACATCAAGGGTTCCTTTAATTGTAATTCTAAAGGAATGGTCTATGCGGCACTATGTAAAAAGTGTCTTGGGTTTTACATAGGCAAGACCGCTAGACCACTCAAAAAAAGAATGTATGAACATCTTTATGCCATTGAAAAGGGAGATCTGAATAATGCACTGGCAAAACATGTTTGCCAGAAATCAGATCATTCCTTTCATTTTTCTGTCTTACAACAGGTACAACCTCATTTTAGGGGGGGTCCTTGGCAATTAAAATTGGAACAACAAGAAGCGTTTTGGCAGATTCGTACTGCTTCTTATATAACCCCAGGTTTAAATGAGATATTGTCCATCAAATGTTTTCTGAAACTAATGGCGTTAAATAGATGAACTTAACATTGCGAGTCTTAGTGTTTTCATTGCATTGGTTTATATATATTTAAATGCATTTGTACACACATATATATATATATATATATATATATATATATATATATATATATATATATATACAGTATTTATGAGACACCTGTACAGTGTAATGCTTTATATATACATATTCCATTTAGCATGTTGTAGAAGTCCTTTTATTGGGAGGTTTATAACATATTATTTTATATACTTAGTATGTTAAATTTATTTTCTGGCTTGCTTGCTTGCTGTCTATTTGTGGTTTGTATTATATATATATATAAACTGCATTTTTATGCATTGTTATATAGCTTTATATACAATTAATATTTTATTTACATTTGTTTTTAAAGGAATGTTAAGTTTCAAGCTTAATATATTTTAATTATTTAATTGCTTGAAAACAATTGTGATGTCATAATTAATTACACTATTTAGTAGTTTGAATGGTTGCTTGTGTTTGTAAAAAATTTTGTCTGAGGAAGGTGGGGAGAATCTCTCTACCGAAAGCGCTTACAAATAAAGAACTACTTGTCTGGTATCTGCCTAGCCTTTTGCTTCAGTACTTCGTTAATTTTTTGCTTTCGTTGGAGTTTTTTCTGTGGTTTACCTCATTTCAGTGATGTAATAGGTGTAATATAGCTTTTAGAGTAGATTGGTTAGCAATTAATTAGAAGACGTGATGTATTATTTTTATTTATTTGAACTGTGTTTTTGAATTTTGTATAGTCTGAAGAAGCGTTCTGAGCAATGCGAAAGCGGTTACTGTTTTTTTGTGTCATACATTAAAGTGTGCTGTTTTATCCGTTCAGCCAGTGGTGAGCCTTGTAGTTATTTATATTTTCATTCACAGATTTTTTACCACCAAGGCACTTTACCTTTGGGACTGCGTTTATAGATACTCCACACATATCTGCTGACCTCACAAAACTCAAATATAGTGAAAGTTTTGAAACATGAGGAGACTAAATCTAAGATGATTTCCCTGCTTGGGCTATCGGAAGCTATTGGTGTCAAGCGAGAATGGAAATTAAACCACAAGTGGATAAAAAACAGGCAGCAACTGAATGTGCCAAAAAAACAAAAGAAATAATACAAGGTGAAAGACCAGATGAAAAGGCAAGAAATGTGGAAAATGCATAAATGTAGTTGCAAGTATAGAAAAGGTGTGGAAGAACCTCATGTTGATCAGGAATGAATACAGGAATGGTTAAGGAGAGGCAACTTCAAACCAAGAGAAGAAAGGTTAATATTGTCAGCACAAGACAGTGAGCTACGTACATGCTGGTTTACAAAGTCCATTGAACATGTGGGAGAAACCAGTAAATGTAGGTTTTGCAAAACAGAATTGGAAGCAGTTGCACACCTCATTGCTGGTTGCGACATACTAATGGCAGAAGGACTGTATACTGAAAGCTAAGACTGTTGCACTGGGGAATGTGCAAACATTATGGTATTGAAGTAGCTGAAAAACTATGGAAACATGAGCCACAAAGCATCATAGAAAATGATGGTCTACATCACACGGGATCATCCATTGCCAACAGTTCAAAAGACAGATGCTAGAAAACTGGATATAGTGGTCCATGAAAAGAAGACAAAGGTAGCATTGATCATGGAAATCGCCACACCCAGTGACTCCAGTATCCTGCATACAGAGAGAGACACAAAGTCATAAAATATCAGGATTTGCAAGCAGTAATGAGAGCAATGTGGAAGAAAGATACCCAGATTATTCCAATAGTAGTAAGACAAACGGGTCTTATAAAAAAAGTGTCTACAATCATATTTAGGTGTGCTACCAATACATGCAACTCCGTACGAGTTGCAGGAAGAGTCATTACTGGACACATTGCGGGTGCTGCAAAGAGCACTTTTGGCTGACATCAAAGGTTGAAATGATAGTAATTTCATGAACTTTAATCACATTTTGACTTAGGAATTGGGGTCCTTTCCTGTCATGGTATTAGAAACCCAAACAATTTAGAGAAGTTAAAAAAAGAAAATTTCTATAGGAATGAGAAATGTACTAATTGGTTCTCTGAGAAAGCAGGCAATGCATGGAACAGACTGCCAAATTACATTAAAGCAAGCGCTAGTTTAGATAGTTTTTAAGAACAGTCTGGACACTTATTATGGGGAAAAAGTGTGTGGTATATTGGCAGGCTAGAAAGGCATTAATGTCTGGTCTTGAAATATTTATATGTATATATCCAGCGCTTTGAACTTTTACAGATAAATTAATTACTGCCTTTGACAATACCAAACTGATGAGAGTCTAGGGTTAAGAGATTTTCATTGTCCAGGTTTAATGAGTCATGAGATGATAGATTTCATAGCTCTGCATATGAGGCTGGTGAGAGAAATTAAAGTTGGTCCACCCATGTCTAATAGCATTACAGCTGCTGTTTTCCAGTCTTTAGGAAAGTAACAGAGAAGATTAGATTAAAGTGGTTAAATAGGGGATCAAGTAGGTCTTATTTGGTACTGATAATCAGGAAACTACATATGTTATCATGGGCCATGAAAGAGGTGATGTTCTTCGTGTTTCAGTGTTGCAGTCATTACATTTGGGTAATCTGCTGGCAGGTTGCCCTCAGTCTGCCTGATTAGCAAAGTCTTGGGTCCTGCGTCGGTTGCTGTCCCCTCTTCCATGACGTCAGGGGTATAAAACATGCAGCCGACGCCATTACATCAGTCTTTCTTGCCGTGCGGTGCCCGAAGCAGAAGCAGTTCGCAAGTGCCGGTCGGCCGACTCGTTTCAGATCCAAAGTCTTCAACTAAAAAGCTGAGTACCCGTTGGGGAAACTTTTTCTTGCTCCTTACCGATGTCAGTAAAAGTTAATAATTGCATTACTTGTGGGAAGTAAATACCTCATACGGATTTTCATTTGTACTGTATTCCTTGCCTAGGCCCTGACCACAATGTACGTTGCTGTCGGTTTTGTGCTTTATTTAATCAACGCATATCAAACGGCGGTACATTTTTGCTTCTAAATATTTTTGCTCACGCTTTAATTATCCAGAAATGTCGTCGGTTAGCAATCTGACTACCGGAATACTTAAAAACGCAAAGAAAGACAGAGACAGGCCGTTGAGGTCCAAAACTGCCAACAATGCTTCTCCTAAGCCAGTCGCCAGTTCACCGGTACTCAGTGAGGCACTTTTGCAGCTCCTGATACCCGCTACTTCTGATTCGCAGGCCTCTACTGAGACCCATTCAGAGTCCGGTATGCCGGGAGATGCTTCAATTATTGAAACTGTGGATGTCTGTACCTTGGATGGGTCTGGAGCCACTGTGCAGGCACTGGCTTCTGAGGGTGTTTTCAGGCCTACAGATTTGTATATTAGACTGATGCCATCTTCAAAACAAAGGCCAAAATCTTGACGTATGCCTAAAAAAACAATGCCTGGGGCACATGTGCAGGCCCCTATGCCTAAAAAACAAATGATCAAGATGGCTGAAGATTTAATTACTCTGATCAGGGATAGCTACCCCCCCCCTTCTAAGAAGCCTAGGCAAGACATTGATTATGAATCTTCAGAACAGGAATCTATTTCTTCTGACACTTCTAATGACTAGGAATTGTCTATACCTACGTATGAGGACTCTGATGCAGAAGATTCCATTCCTTCTGCTTCTCTCCCTGAGGATTTTTCTTTTGGGGAAACGTTACATACCTTAAGGGAACATTTCCACTGGGAAAGTCAGGATTTCTCTGAATCTAAAAAGAGACTTGGGGATTTTCTTCTTCTTCCTGAGCATAGGCCTTTGGCTATACCTCCTGATCCTAGACATTATTGAGGATGTTTTTTTCAGAATCTAGTATGGCTCCTGATTCACAGCCTCCGGCTCCTTGTAAGCTAGACAGATACTACAGGGTTCCTGAGTCACACAAATTTCTTTTCAAAAAACCTGTTGCAGATCCTGAAACCATTTCTCAGGGTCCCAAGGGCATTAAGGCTTCTACTGCTAAAACTCCTACCCCTTCTGATAGAGATTCCAGGGCGCTGGATAGATGGGGTAAGAAGGTTTACACTTCTGCAACCTTGGCAATCAGGGCATTAAACTGTCAATTTCATATGTTAAAATATCAACAGCATATCATGGGACTGCTTAAACAAAAAATTATGTTAATTTCTGACTGTGTGGAAAACAAAGATTTACAGGATTTATTGCTTTCAGCTGAACAAGTTGGAAAACATACTTTGCAATGTGGTTTTGATTCTTTGGAGACCTCTTGCAGGGCTGCTGTAACTGTATCTGTGCTAAGAAGGCATGCTTGGCTCAAAGAGCAAAATCTGCCTGATCATGTTAAAGCAAAATTATTAGATGCTCCTTTACAACAGGAGTGTCTCTTTGGTAATAAGGCTGAAGAAGTTTTAAAAAAGATGGAAGATAAAGCAAAATCTATGCAAACTGAAAGATTTCTTACAAGTGCAACCTCCAAGATTTAGTAGGCACTGGCCTACTAAGAACTGGTCCTTTCCAGTTCCTTCGAGAGCCACTCAAGTCAAACCCAGACATTCCAAAGGCTCCAGGTTTCGGTCACAAGGGACTTTCAGAACAAAACAATGGGGTGCCTGCTCTTCCAAATCTGGAAGCAACAAGACAACTCCCTATGGTAAGCAGTCTCAATGACTTCCCTTTACACTTACCAAGCACTTACCTTTTAGCCACCCCTTTGGGGGGAAAACTGGCTCATCATGCAAAAAAACTGGCAAATTATAACCCAGGACAAATGGGTTTTAAATATAGTATCCCAGGGATACAGATTTCATTTCCACATGTTGCCAATCCCAAACGGATGGCCAGACCTGCCGCCAAATCAGTGGGCAGAGGCCCAAAAACAAGTACTTTCCCTCATGAGTATGGGGGCTATTCAACCAGTACCAGAAGAGGAAAAGGGATAAGGTTTCTATTTAAGACTTTTCCTGGTACCCAGAAAAGACAAATCATGGCGTCCAATTCTGGATTTATCTACTCTAAACACCTTTCTGGACATTCCAAAATTCAAGATGCTGACTGTACACCAGTTACTTCCTATGCTAGGCAAAGATGCCTGGTTGACAACTCTAGACTTAAAAGAGGCTTACCTGCATATCCCAATCAGGGGATCTTGAAGAAGATACCTCCGCTTCAAAGCAGGCTACTTGCATTACCAGATGTTCTTCGTGTTTCACTGTTGCAGTCATTACATTTGGGTAATCTGCTGGCAGGTTGCCCTCAGTCGGCCTGAATAACAGTCTTGGGTCCTGCGTCAGTTGCGGTCTCCTCTTCCATGACGTCAGGGGTATAAAACATGCAGCTGGCGCAATTTTATTCAGTCTTTCTTGCTGCGCGGTGCCTGAAGCAGAAGCAGTTCTCAAGTGCCGGTTGGCCGACCACTGAAATTTTCACATTTGAGTTTCAGAACCAAAGTCTTAACTAAAGCCAAGTAACCCCGTTGGGGAAACTTTTTCTTGCTCCTTACCAATGTCAGTAAAAGTTAATAATTGCATTAATTGTGGGAAGCAAATATCTCATAAGGATTTTCATTTACACTGTATTCCTTGCCTAGGCCCAGATCATAATGTGCTTTGCTGTCGGTTTTGTGCTAGATTTAACCAACGCGCTATTAAGTGTCTGTATAGTTTTGCGTCTAAATGTTATGGATCAAGATTTAATTGTCCTGAAATGTCGTCGATTAGCAATCCGACTACCGGAGTTCACAAAAAATGCAAAGAAAAAGACAGAGACAGACCGTTAAGGTCCAAAACCGACGACGAAGCTTCTCCTAAGCCAGTCGCCGGTTCGCCAGTTCTCAGTGAGGCTCTTTCGCGGCCCCTGATGCCCACTACTTTTGAATCGCAGGCCTCTACCGAGACTCATTTGGAGTCCGGTATGCCGCTAGATTCTCAGAGTATTGAACCCGTGGCTGTCTCTCCCTTGGATGGGTCTGGAACCGCTGAGCAGGCACTGGCTTCTGAGGGTGTTTTCAGGCCTCAACAGTTTTATATAAAACCAACACCAGCCTCAAAAACAAGGTCAAAAGCATCTTCTATGTCTAAAAAAATGACGCATGAGTCACGTGCTCAGGCCCCTATGTCTTAAAGACAGATGATCAAAATGGCTGAGGATTTAATTACCCTGATCAGGGGTTCCCAACCCCCCCCCCCCCTGCTAAGAGGCCTAGGTAAGGCACTGATTATGAATCTTCTGATCAGGTTTCCATTTCTTCTGATTCCTCTTCTGATCAGGAATTTTCCATTCCAACCCATGAGGATTCTGATGCAGAGGAATCCATCCCATCTGCATCTCCTCCTGAGGATTACTCTTTTGGAGAAACTTTGCTTACTTTAAGG
The DNA here is from genome assembly GCF_019279795.1 of Protopterus annectens. Classification (NCBI taxonomy): domain Eukaryota; kingdom Metazoa; phylum Chordata; order Ceratodontiformes; family Protopteridae; genus Protopterus; species Protopterus annectens. The sequence goes on along the minus strand of NC_056741.1, from coordinate 1,306,608,094 downwards.
GAACATTTTCACTGGGAGAGTCAGGACTTCTCTGAATCAAAAAAGAGGCTTAGGGATTTTCTTCTTCCTCAGCATAGGCCTTTGGCTATACCTCCTGTATTAGACATTTTTGATTGTGTTTTTAGAATCAAGCATGGCTCAATGGCTCCTGATTCCCTACCTCCGGCTCCTAGTAAGCCAGACAGATATTACAGGGTTCTTGACTCCCACAAATTTCTATTCAAAAATCCTGCTGCTGACCCTGAGACTATTTCACATGGTCCCAAGGGTGTTAAAGCCTCTACAGCCCAAAGTCCTACCCCCTCTGATAGAGATTCCAGGGTGCCGGATAGATGGGGAAAGAAGGTTTATATGTCTGCTACCTTGGCAATCGGGGCCTTAAACTGCCAGTTTCTTATGCTTAAATATCAACAGCATGTTATGGGCCTATTAAAACAGAAAATTATGTTGATTTCTGATTGTGTGGAAAATAGAGTTACAGGAGTTATTGCATTTAGCAGAACAGTTTGGAAAACATACTTTGCAATGTGGTTTTTATTCCTTGGCGGGTTACTGGATCTGTGATTAGAAGGCATGCCTGGCTCAAGGAGCAAAATCTGGCTGATCATGTTAAAGCTAAATTGTTGGATGCCCCCTTGCAGCATGACACTGGTAATAAGGCAGAAGAGGTTTTAAAGAAAATGGAAGGCAAAGCTAAATCTATGCAAACTGTAAAAGATTTCTTGCAAGTGCAGCCACCCAGGTTCAGTAGGCACTGGCCTACTAAAAATTGGTCCTTTCCTGTGTCCAACAGAGCCACTCAAGGCAAAGCCAGGCGCTCAAAAGGCTCCAGATACCAATCACAGGGTTCTTACAGGTCAAAGCAATGGGGTGCCTCCACCTCCAAATCTGGAGGAAACAAAGGGCAACCCTACAGTAAGCAGTCTCAATGACTTTTCCTCTACCATCACCAAGCACTTATCTTTTGGCAGCCCCCTTGGGGGGAAAACTAGCACTTCATGCTCAAAATTGGCAGTTAATTACCCAGGACAAGTGGGTGTTGAACATAGTATCCCAGGGGTACAGATTTCATTTCCATACTTTGCCAATTCCAAACGGATGGCCAGATCTGCCACAAAATCAGTGGGCAGAGGCTCAAGCAAGTTATGTCCCTCATGGATAAGAGGGCCATTCAACCAGTACCAGAAAATGAAAAAGGACAAGGTTTTTATTCAAGACTTTTCCTGGTACCCAGAAAAGACAATTCATGGCGTCCAATACTGGATTTATCGATTTTGAACACGTTCCTGGACATTCCAAAATTCAAAATGCTGACTTTACAACAGCTACTGCCTATGCTGGGCAGAAACGCTTGGTTAGTGACTCTAGACGTAAAAGAGGCATACCTGCATATCCCAATCAGGGAATCGTGCAGACGATACCTCCGTTTCAAGGCAGGCTTTTTGCATTACCAATTCTCTGCACTGCCCTTTGGCTTATCTACTGTGCCCAGGGTCTTTACAAAGTGCCTGGCACCAGTATTTTCATTCTGCAGACAGAGGCATACAAATTTATCCTTATTTGGACCCTTATTTGGACGACTGTCTCATTCAAGCAGAGGACAAGGACACTCTTCTAAACCATCTGGCATTTGTAAAAAGGGTTCTAACTTGTCTAGGGTACACTATAAACGAAAAGAAATCACAACTGGTACCCTCTCAAAAAATTACATTCCTGGGTGCAAGCTTGAATACAACTGCCCAGATGGCTTTCCTTATGCCAGAGAAGCAAATTCATTTGGTGACTTACTTCATACATGTGGCCACAAAAACCCAACTTTCTGCAAGGCACATACTGCAGGCCTTCATGGCCTCCTGCATTCTTCTAATTCCATATGCAAGACTGCATATGAGGAAACTTCAGTGGTACTTAAAAAGTCTATGGAGTCAGCATTGCCACAGCCTGGAAACAATGATTCCTATCATTCCTTGCCTGCAACTAGAGTTTCTATGGTGGGCAGCGGCCTGCCACCAAACAAGGGACTGTCATTCACACCACCCCCTCCTGCCCAAACCCTAACTACAGACGCATCAGACTATGCTTGGGGGGCACATCTGACAGGGAGGTGCATTCAGGGCAAATGCAACCCAAATCAAATGCACCCTTCATATCAATCAGAAAGAAATGCTAGCCGTACAGAATACACTGACAGCCTTCAAGGACTTCCTTCATCCAGAACAATTAATGATAAAAGACAACACCATGGTTATGTGGTACATAAACAAGCATGGGGGAACACACTCCTACCCACTTTACAGACTAGCCATGGCATTGTGGAACACGACCTGGACCTATCAAGTACAACTACAAGCTCAATTCCTGCCAGGAAAGCTGAATACTCTGGCAGATGAACTAAGTAGAAATCTCATGGACCCACACGAATGGAAACTGGAACCACAGATTTTCAACATGTTGACATGCAAATGGGGGAGCCCAGAGATAGATCTTTTTGCCTCACCCCACAACTATCAGTTGGGCAAATTTTGCACAAGGACTCATCACAAAAAAGCCTGGAAAGTGGACACTCTATCTTTCAGCTGGAAAAACCTATCAGTCTATGCCTTTCCCCTCTGCCTCTGCTCTCCAAAGTTCTACTAAAAGCCAAACAGGACAAACCAAAAATGATTTTGATTGCTCCAGACTGGCCTCGCCAGCACTGGTACCCACTCCTGCACAATGAGTCGCACCTACCACCGTGGCACCTGCCTCAGACTCCTTACTTACTGTCTCAGCAGAACAACCAAATTCTGCACACGCAGATCCAAACTTTGAATCTTGCAGTGTGGCTAATCACCTAAATTCACCCTTAGCATCCCTCAACAAACCTGTGATGGATGTCATTTTGGAGGCGAGAAGGCCTAGTACTAGAAAATCTTATGCTGACAAATGGAAAAGCTTCTGTGCCTGGAATCAATCTCAAGGGATAAGCACAGCAGTGCCCAACATTCCTCAGATTTTACAATACTTAACTGAGATGCTTCACAAGGGCCTGTCCTTTTCTTCCATTAAAATCCATGCCTTAGCCATTTCAGCTCATTACAACACAGAACCTCCCCTCTTCTCTCATCCTCTGCTAAAGCCGTATCTCAGAGGTGCCAAAAACTTAAGACCACCCAGGAGAGCTCCAACCCTTGCCTGGGACCTCAATTTTGTTTTGGAAAAACTCACTCTCCCTCCTTTTGAGCCAGCTGCTACTGCAGATTTAAAATTTCTCTCCTGGAAAACAGCTTTCCTTTTAGCAGTCACTTCACCTAGATTTCCAAATTACAGGCTCTTATGGCAGTTGAGCCTTTCATCATTTTTCATGAGGACAGGGTATCTCTCCGGACCAATCCATCCTTCATGCCTAAGGTGGTATCCAGTGTGGCTCTTAATCAGACCATTCATTTGCCAACTTTCTTTCCCAATCCACAGAACAAGGGGGAGCAGATTCTGCATTCATTGGATGTACACAGACAACTTTGGCATTTGCTGCTGGGGCAGAGGGAAAGGCTGTTTCAAAGCAAACCATTTCCAAATGGATAAACCATTGTATTTTTCTGCTATATGCACCATGGAAAAACTATCCCCCAGGGGATCAGATCCCATTCCACCAGGGCTGCATCTACTTCTACAGCCTTTGTCAGAGGTGTTCCTACCAGAGACATTTTAGAAGCTGCTACTTGGAGCTCAGTTCATACGTTCACCAAACATTACCATTTACCTCTTTTCTCTAAATCCAGAGCTGGCTTTGCTACTGCTGTCCTGCAGGGCCTTATAGCCTCTCCTAATGCTGTATAATTCCCTCCACCCAACCATAGCTTTGGGAATCTACCCAAATGTAATGACTGCAACAGTGAAACACGAAGAACATAGTACAGTTGTGTACACTTACCATAAATGTAGATGTTCAAGTGTATTCACTGTTGCAGTCCTGGTTACCCTCCCTCCAGCCCCCTTTTTTACTCTGGCTATACCTCTACTTTCTTTCATTATGCTTAAAAGCCCTTTTGGTGTATTTGCTTTTGGGATTGGAGGTATATTTTTTGTGTTTTTTGATTTTATTTGCTCACCATTTGGGGGGCACCTGACATCTGGGACAAGAAATACTGATGTAATGGCGTCGGCTGCATGTTTTATACCCCTGATGACATGATGTCATGGAAGAGGGGACAGCAACCGACGCAGGACCCAAGACTTTGTTAATCAGGTCGACTGAGGACAACCTGCCAGCAGATTACCCAAATGTAATGACTGCAACAGTGACATCTACATTTATGGTAAGTGTACACAACTGTACTTTCTTAGCTTTTGTGAGGGCTAAGAGAACCTATTTCACAGTAATTATAGGGGGTGACTGGGATTGTGCAATACATGTAACAGTAGGTGGAGTAAAATTTGCACTAAATTTGTGAGCTAGGATAATTAGCTATTTCCTTTGGGTCAATGTGGGCAGTATTATTAATATATTAATATTATTAATAGACAAGCTCTGAACATTGCTGGGTGCTAGTTCTTAACTTACTGACATAGTTAAAGATAGACTTTGTAGTTATTTTTGATTCAGTGGCTATTTTAGGTTCAGATTCAGCTTTGAGCTTTGTATATGGTACCTCTAAGCTCTTTGTTTACTTAAGTGCACTGTTAAGGTTGGGTATATGAGACATCGTATTAGCATTAAGTAATCTTTCTTATGTTATATATTTTATTTATATGAGCATTATGCCATTGGGATTTATGTTTAAATTTCCTTTATATTTTATATCAGACTTCCTTATAAATACAGCTACTAAGTGGAGGTATAAATTGGAAGCATAGGCACTGTTTTTAGCAATTTGATCTATCATAGGAGGCTTACAGCAGAACTTGTATAGGTTAATAAGTAATTAAAGAAGCATGCTTTTGAGAAACCCCTAAACATAGAGGCAGTTGGAGGAGGGGGGAAAGAATGCTGCCAGTTTTACAGGAAAATGTCACTGATTTATTTTCTGGTTTAGTGAGAAAAGATGATGCACAATAGAAAATGCAAGAAGAGGCAATATATATGAGGACAAGTCCTGATATGTGGGTTCCTTTTAAGAAAGTTATGTATTTGTACTAAAAATAAATAAAACAAAGACAGAACAACAGAGGCCACAGGCAGACACTAGTGGTAAGCAGCAAGTGCTTTTGTCTCACTCTGAGGTTTCATCAGGCTTGAAGGATTGTTGAATCTCCTCAGTAGAATGGTGTTAAGGATAGTGAGGATTTTGGATAAGGTGTTCATGTCACTATCTTAATCAGTGGAGGACATGTAGGATGTTTTATAACTAGCTGCAAAATATTAATTAATCTTGATGTTCTTCGTCTTCCCTTGCTGCAGTCCTGACAATTGGGTATAGTCCGCGTCCCAGTCGGCCCGAATACCAGAGTATAAGGCTGACGTCGGTCATGGCGCCTTAGACTGGCGTCAGTACGTCAGGGTACTAATGCGCATGACCGACGTCATTTCCTCAGTCTTTTTTGCCGCATGGTCCGATGCAGAAGCAGTTTTGCGAGTGCAGGTTGGCGTTCTGAGATTTTCCGAAACCGGAGTTTCAGACCGAATACAGAGTTGGCTAAGTAACCCGTTAGAACATTTTGGTTTTTCTTGCCTCAGTATTTAAGCGGATGTCAGAAAAAGTGAATAACTGTATTTCTTGTGGGAAGCAGATACCGCATAAGGATTTTCATACATTGTGTATTCCTTGTTTAGGGCCTGAGCACGGCGTTGTTGGTTGCCGCTCTTGTGCTAGATTTAACAAGCGCACTATTAAGAGGAGGCTTGATTGTGCTAGGTTAGTGTTTGGGAAGCGTTGCAATTATAATATGCCGTCGGATGCTCCGCCTGCTTCATCCAAGAAGCGCAAAGATAAAACAGTGAAGCCTAGGGAGAGGAACCGGCAGCCCCGGATGTCGGTCCTTTGGAAGGCTCAGGGGAGCCGGAGGTTTTGCCAGGAGTTTCAATGGAGTCTCAGGCAGATACTTTACTGTTACAGGATGTGCCCTCTCAGGAGGTAGGCCAGGCTGAGGGGGCTTCTCAGGTAACTGTTCTTCCCTCTCTTCCCAAGGTAGTTAGGGCCTCTCCTTCTGTTGCCAAAGCTTCTTTTAGAGGTAGGCCAAGTTCAGTTTCTGTGGGGGCTTCTCCTAGCATTTCGGGCTCTGTGCCTAAGAAACATATGCTCAAAATGGCAGAAGATTTGATTACTCTGATTAGAGGCTCTATGCCCCCACCTGATAAGAGGCCTAGGGTGGAACAGGAGTTTGATAGTTTTGAACAGTGTTCACAGGCTTCGGAGTCTTCTGGGGAAGACTTGCAAGAGTTTCCTACTTATTCTGATTCTGATGTGGATGATTCCACCCGACTTCTCCTCCTGAGGATTTTTCATTTTCAGAGACTCTCCACTCCATGAGGGAGCACTTTAAATGGGAAGGCCAGGATTACTCTGACTCTAGAAAAAGGCTTAGGGAATTCTTGTTCTTGCCTCAGCATAGGCCCTTAGCTATTCCTCCTGTGTTGAATGTGGTGGAGGATGTTTTTGCAGAGGCTTCTCTGAACCCTGACTCCTTGCCTCCTGCTCCTGTTAAGCCTGATAGGTATTATAGGGTGCCCGAAGCTCATAAGTATTTGTTTAAGAGTCCCAGGGCGGACCCAGAAACTGTTTCTCAGGGGCCTAAAGGTGTTAAAGCTTCTGTGGTTAAAAATCCTGTACCCTCTGATAAAGAGGCAAGGGCTTTGGATAGGTGGGGTAAGAAAGTATATACTTCTTCCACTTTGGCCATGAGGCGTTGAATTGTCAGTTTCATATGCTGAAATATCAGAATTATCTCCTTTCACAATTGAAATCTAAGGTGGATGCTTTGGCGGAAGGTATTGAGTGTAAAGAATTGCTGGATTTGGTTCATGTGTCTGAACAAGTGGGTAAGCATTCTTTGCAGTGTGGTTTTGATGCTGTTCAGGCCTCCTCGAGGGTGGCTGCTACTAGTTCTGTTCTTCGCAGACATGCATGGTTGAAGGATCAGAATTTAGCTGAGCATGTTAAGACCAGGATTTTGGATGCTCCTTTACAGTCTGATGTGTTGTTTGGACCGCCTGTGGAAGCACTTTTAAAGAAAATGGAGGACAAAGCTAAGTCTATGCAGACTGTTAAAGATTTTTTGCAGGTGCAGCCTCCGAAGTTTAGTAGAAATTGGCCTGCTAAGGGGTGGACATATCCTGCTTATGGTGCCCAGTCTAGGGGTAGGTCTAGACGTGGTAGGGGCAGGGCTCAAGGTTCGTTTAGGCCTAGATCAGACAGTTCACCTGCTCAGACTTCTGGTGAGGGCAGGGGTCAGTCCTTTCGTAAGCAGAACCAATGACCTGCCTTTTCAGCTGCCAGTGGACTCTCGTCTGGCAGCTCCTTTAGGAGGAAGATTGTCTCTTTTCAAAGAAAATTGGGATTTAATCACTCAAGACAGATGGGTGCTGGATATCATTCATCACGGTACAGATTTTATTTCCACACAATGCCCCTTTCAAAGGCATGCCAGATGTTCCTCCTCCACAAAGAAAAGAGGCTCACAAGCAAGTTTCTCAGTTACTCCAGATAGGGGCTATTCAGCCAGTCCCTGTGTCAGAAAGGGGCTTCGATTTTATTCTCGCCTGTTCCTAGTGCCAAAGAAGGGGAACACGTGGAGACCAATTTTGGATTTATCTATCCTCAACACTTATCTGGACATTCCCAAGTTCAAGATGTTGACGTTACAGCGACTGTTACCTCTGCTGGGCAAGGATCACTGGATGGTAACTTTGGATCTCAAGGAAGCTTACCTTCATGTGCCCATAAGGCTAAGTTGCAGAAAGTATCTGCGGTTTCGAACTGGAGATTTTCATTATCAGTTCTCTGCATTGCCCTTTGGCTTATCTACTGCCCAGAGTATTCACAAAGGTTCTGGCTCCAGTGATAGCTTACTTCAGGCTTCAAGGCATTCAAATTTATCCTTACTTGGACGACTGCCTGATTCTGGCTCAAGAAAAGGAACTCCTTCTACAGCATCTGGAATATGTCATAGCAGTGCTAAGATGCCTAGGGTATTCTGTGAGCGAAATAAAGTCCAGTCTAGTACCCTCTCAAGACATGTGCTTTCTGGGTGTGAGACTGAATACAGCAGCCCAGATGGCCTTTTAACCCCGGACAAACAAAAGAGTCTGTCACTTTACTTCCATCAACTATCTCATCAGTCCGTGCTGACTGCAAGGACAGTCCTTCAAGCATTAGGGTTCATGGCATCTTGTATTCTGGTGCTTCCCAATGCCAAACTGCATATGAGGAAGCTGCAATGGTATCTCAAAAATGTATGGACACAGCACTGCCAAGATTTGGACACTGTCATTCAAATAATACCTTGCCTTCAAAAGGAATTCTTGTGGTGGGCTCAGGAATGTCACCTAAACAAGGGACTCTCTGTGACCCGGCCAGAGGCGAGTCAGATTTTAACGACAGATGCCTCGGACACTGCTTGGGAGCTCATCTAAATGGAAAGTGGATACAAGACAAGTGGCCTGCCAGACTACAGCATCTACATATCAACATGAAGGAGATGTTAGCAGTCCAGTTTGCATTGATGGCGTTCAAGGAGTTACTTCTTCCAGGGCAGGTGTTGATTCTGACAGACAACACAACTGTCATGTGGTACATCAACAAGCAAGGGGAACACATTCTTATCCTCTATGCAGGCAAGCAATGATTTTATGGGAGACTGCGTTAAGCCTGCAACTGACTCTTCAGGCAAGGTTTCTGCCAGGAGCACAGAACTCCTAGCAGATGTATTAAGCAGACAAATCATGGATCCCCACAGTGGAAACTGGATCTTCATGTATTTCAGAAATTGACAGTGTCATGGGGAACTCCAGACATAGATCTGTTCGCTTCTCCACTAAACCACCAGCTGCCAAAGTATTGCACAAAGGGGTTTCATCACACAGCTTGGAAAGTGGATGCTCTGTCTTTCAGTTGGAAAAACCTTCATGTCTATGCCTTTCCACCTCTACCTCTTCTTCCAAAGGTATTACTAAAGGTCAGACAAGACAGGCCAAGGATGATTTTGATAGCTCCAGATTGGCCTCGGCAACACTGGTACCCACTTCTAAGGAGTCTTGTAAAGAAGCCTCCATGGCCTTTACCTTTGATTCCTCATCTGTTATCTCAGAAGGACGGTCATCTGCTCAATGTCAAGCTTCAATCTCTTCATCTCACAGCTTGGCATATTCTGTGTTGAAGCACGGTAGGTCTCAGCTTCCTCAACAAGTTTTAAATGTGATTATGGAAGCTAGAAGGCCTAGTACTAGGAGAGTGAGAAAAATGGAAGAGATTTTTATTTTGGAGTACAGCAAAGAATTTGGAGATTTCAGAGCCTAATTTGAGTGTGGCTCTTCAATATCTTACTGAATTGTTGGACAAAGGTTTGTCCTTCTCTTCCATAAAGATTCATGCTGCAGCAATTTCAGCTCATTATGATTGTGATCCACCTTTGTTTTCGCATCCTTTGTTCAAGCAGTTTCTTAGAGGGGCAAAGAATATAAGACCCCCACGTAGAGCTCCTACTCCTGCTTGGGATCTCAATTTTGTGTTGGAAAAACTTACTCTACAACCTTTTGAGCCTGCAGCTACTGCTGATTTGAAATATTTGTCATGGAAGACTGCTTTTCTGTTGGCTATTACTTCTGCAAGAAGGGTGTCTGAGTTGCAGGCCCTTATGGCAGTAGAGCCCTTTTTGATTTTCCATAAGGACAGGGTTTCATTACGTACTAATCCTTCCTTTTTGCCTAAGGTGGTTTCTAGTGTGGCTTTAAACCAAACTATTCATTTGCCTACGTTTTGCAGATCCTCAAAATAAAGGGGAAAAGATTTTGCACACTTTAGATGTACACAGGCAATTGCGTTATTATTTGAGCAGGACTAAAGATTTTAGGCAGTCTCAGCAGTTACTTGTTTCTTTTGCTTTGAGTTCACAGGGCAAGCCTGTGTCAAAACAAACTATTTCTAGGTGGATTGGCTTTTGCATTGCATTTTGTTATTCCCATCATGGCAAAGAGGTTCCAGCTGGGATTAGGCCTCATTCCACTAGGGCTACTGCCACTTCAACAGCATTTCTAAGGGGTGGCAACTAAGGATATTCTGGAAGCAGCTACTTGGAGTTCAGTGCATACTTTCTCTAGGCATTATCACCTGCCTATATACTCTAAGTCTAGAGCTGGTTTTGCCACAGCTGTTTTACAAGGCATGTTGTCAGCTCCTGCTACTTTATAATTTGCCAGCCTCCCTTACCTCTGCTTTGGGATTCTACCCAATTGTCAGGACTGCAGCAAGGGAAGGCGAAGAACATAGTACAGTTTTGTACCTACCATAAATGTAGATGTTCGAGGATTCCCTGCTGCAGTCAACCCTCCCTCCTTCCCTCTGTGTTTCAGGGTGGTTGTGTAGGTGAGTTTCCATGCTTATATTTTTGTATATATTACTGTATAGATTGTACATGTTTTTTGGTGCAGGTTGTTTTTGGGACTTGTCTTTTTGGGTCTTCTGACATCTGGGGCAAGAAAAGACTGAGGAAATGACGTCGGGCCTGCGCATTAGTACCCTGACGTACTGGCGTCAGTCTCCATGACCCTCTGGTATTCGGGCCGACTGGGACGCGGACTATACCCAATTGTCAGGACTGCAGCAAGGGAATCCTCGAACATCTACATTTATGGTAGGTACAAAACTGTACTTTTAGGGTATTTAAGGCATTTAAGAGTCACTGCTAAATGTTACTCATCTTAAGCACTCTACTTCCACCAGGATTTAACTTACAAGTGAATATATCTCTTTCAGTCATTTATTTTTATTTTACGTTGAATTTGTTAACCGGCGTAGAGCAGTGATCCCATTGACCCCTTTTCATTTTCAGCCCAGGGAAAATACGATGGTTATATGACCTTATATATAGACTGAATGACAATGTACTGTATATATGTTTTATATACAAAGTGAATATCACAGTTGGCTTGAGGGAATAAAGACAATAGATTAATGACATTATATACAGGGTAAGTGATAAAACACAATAGATACATACATTATATATTGAGTGGAGAGTTGGTATGCTGAGTTGATATGCTGAAAGAATCACAACCAATAATAGAGCAAGGTATATAGTCAGAAGAAGGGAATGAAGAGGTTAAGTTATATGACCAGGGAGATAACAGTTACATTTACCTAGAATAAATGTCCTCTCATCTCAGTAATAAAGGGAAGTAGTGAGAGACTTTTCATAATTGCCACACTTCTGACCGAGAAGCTAATTTGTGCTGCATTTTGTTTGACACTTCAAATTTTCATTTGTTTACACCCACTCATATCTATGCATACAATGTAATTGGTGTTTATTCTCAAACCTGAGAACTTGGATAAACTTGGGTGTATGTATTGAAGTCCAAAGCTATGGATCCCTTGGCTTGGTTTGACTGACCCTTTAGAAAGTTACAGTTTAGTTCCAAAATCACATTTGGTCTTAGCTTTCCAAGATGTTTACTCACTGATCAATAGCTTAACTTCAGGTCTCCCAGTGTGAAAAAAGAAACTGAAAGACAAGGGCCAGGAACTCTGACACTTTTAGTATGTTCAGTTACTGGCTAAGTAAGTAAGAACATTGCCTCTATGCCAGCAAAGACAAAACTAAGACAGCCTGAAAGAAAATCAACTAGAAAAATGTGAAGAAAAAACACTGACCAGGAGGAATGCTGCAGTTCAGCAAAAAGCATTTCAAGCTCCAACTTTGGTGCAAGACACAGCTTCCAGTAATCTACAGGAAGAAAATAAGTCAAATGTGCTCAGAGCTGATAAATATAAATGAAACACTGAAGGCGTATATCAACACAAATAAAAAAAGGATGTTAAAATGGAAGAAGCTTTAAACAGATATTCAGGAGAGTTGATAAAACTGCAAAAATCAGAGGTCACAATGAAGAAAATGCTGGCTGAGTATGAGACTGCTCAAGAAGAGATGTTTCAAAAATGGTAAAATTAGACAATAGAGCATGTAGGGGAAACCTGAGACTTTCTGCTGTATCAGAGAACCTAGAAGCAACAGACTGTATGAATTTTATAAAGGCAAAAATAAGCAACTGGACTGGTATTCCACAGCAAAATCTGTTAATTGAAAGGGCACATTGTATGTATGCTCCAAACCTGGCCTTGAGAAAGCAGCCAAAACCTGTATTAGTAAAGATATAATCATGTTGGCATAAAGAGTTGATTCTGACAAAACTGTGGCAGAAGGATAAAGTATTAAAAGTTGGAGACAGAGTGTTTTGTTAAAATGATTATTCACTGTTCACCAGGCAGAAGAAAAACAAATTTATTCCAACAATTAGGAAATATCAACATTCACGAGTGAGATTCAAGCTGCTGTATCCAGATGTCTTTCACAATATTTTTTTTTTCTGGAGGATCAAAGTTATTTTTTGATATAGTACATTCAAAAGGGGAAATACAAAAGTTTGTCCAACAAAGGGTGACCCATCAAACAGAAGAGTGCTCTAGTTCTAATTCTTCTTATGGGTAAGGCTCATATAGAGACTTTGCCAGTGATACCTTTTCAGTGTTCCAAATGAAAATGCTTGAGAGACAGAAAAAAGCACAGGAGTTGACAAGAAGACTCTGGAATGCCGTGGACTTGAACTGGAGTCTGAGGTTGAGAGATGGAGATGAACAGGAAGAAAACCAGCAACACTGAAATTAATGAATAAAATGTGAGACTATAAAGCGTCAATCACATTTGTGAAATATGGCTTTACAAGAAAAATGCCTCAAGAAAGACTGGATTTTTGTTGACTTTGTTAAACTTGTGGGTCTGACAGGCATAGGCCCTACTTCATGTCATTTAATGTTTGGAAGAGCAGTAAAAGGAAAAAAGAGGGAGAAAGGGGAAAAGTAACTGTTAGTAAAACTATTTTTGTTTTTATCAGTTTTTGTGTATACATTTTATGAAACTGCATGTTATACAGTATAGTATATTTAGTGTTTATTGTGTCATATAAAGATACTGAAGTAAGCAGGTGCTTTTTTTTCTTTTTTTTAGTTTTAAGAAATGTAGGCATTACAGCATAAAAAGAGACTAAAGGCTGGACAAAGGCATATTTAAATATTGTAATATTGGGCTGTTGGGGTGGGGATGGGGTATAAAAATGCACTGATTATAATATGTGTAGAATTAAAATGTTTTCTTTTACTTAATGATGGATAAATTTATGGACTAATGCCTTTGGCTTACTCTTATTGTCAAAGTTTTATGTGAATGCAAGTGGGTTTTAAAAGAAAATGAGAGACCACAATTTCATAGTTTTCTTTAAGCAAGTAAATGTTCATTACCATTTCAGAAATCTAGAGGCTACAGGTGCGAACAGTTTAGTAAAAAAAGTTTGAAATTATTGGAAATGAATAAGAGCAGCTCTTCTGGTAAATAAATAAATAAATAAAGTTATGTCTTACCATAACGTTCCATCTGTGTTGTTGATCCTCGTTCAGCCATTACGCATGGGTATCTGCTCCGACCTCGGAACCGAGCCGGCCATTTTCCAAGCTCGTGTCAGCTTCAAACTCTCGAGCTAAACTCTTACCCACAATCCCCCTCTCCCTGTTACCTCAGATTGAGTTTGCAAGTCAAAGAAGGTAGAGGTTACTTCTGGTCAAATAACCTAAGAGAACCGGATGGTGAGATCCACTAGAAACCACAGGAGGGGGAAGGAGGGAGGGTCGTAATGACTGAACGAGGATCAACAACACAGATGGAACGTTATGGTAAGACATAACTTCTTTATCTGATATTGTTAATCCTCGTTCATTCCTTACACGTGGGACCGAGTTCCCAGCTACCTCTATTCCTGGGAGGCTGTCATGGAAGGACATTCCTGAGCACCATAGAACCGAACGATGCTCTTCCCCTGGAGGCCAAATCCAATTTGTAATGATTGATGAAGGTATGAGCCGTAGCCCAAGTTGCAGCTGCACAGATGTCATGTAAAGAAGCTCTGGCATGGAAGGCAGCAGAAGTTGCAACCAACCTTGTTGAATGAGCTTTCATGGTAGTAGGCAACAAGATATTACGTTGTGTATAAATCAAGGTCACACAGTCCTTCAACCATCTAGCTAATGTGACTTTAGCAACAGCAGATCCTAATCTAGGTCCAGAAAAGGCCAAAAATAACTGGTCAGATTTACAAAAGGGTTTAGTCCTGTTTAAGTAAAAACGGATTTGCCTGTGGATATCTAGGGTATGTAGGCAATACTCTCCTCTGTTTGAATGATTGGGAAAGAAAACTGGCAATTCAAAGGCTTGATTAATGGACATTTCAGAGATCACTTTAGGCAGAAATGACAGATTAGATCTCAGAGACACTCTTGTGTCTCTGAAAAATCAAGTATGGACTCTTGATACATAAAGTTTGAAGTTCAGAAATACGTCTGGCAGAAGAAATGGCGACCAAAAACAAGGTTTTCCATGACAAATACTTGAGGTCGCAAGAAGAGGCTGGTTCGAAAGGTGACATCAGAGCTTGTAGAACTAATGATAAACCTCATGGTTGAATAGGTTCTCTAAAAGGTGGCTTAAGATGATTCACACCTTTTATGAAGGTCTTGCACAATTTATGGGACATGAGAGGAATTTTGGACACCCTCATAAAAATTAGAAATTGCAGCCAAATGAACTCTAATGGTAGAGACCGATAGACCCGATTGAAAAAGGTCGGCCAGATAGTCTAGTATTATCGACACTGGTGCTGAAAAGGGGTCTACTTGTTTATCTTTCAGCCAACAGGTAAATCTTTTCCACTTGCTCAGATAAGTAATTCTAGTGGAAGACTTATGAGAAGCAATGAGAATATCACGTACTGTTAAAGAAAGATCATTCTGCCTGGCAATCAAGGGAATTGGAGTAGCCAGGCCATGACCTTCAGGCTGCTCAGTTTGGGATGAATCAGGTTCTGTGGATGTGAGATCAACTCCGGGGTTGGATGGAGAATCCATGGTCGATCTAGTAGGTGAGGCCAAAGGAAGGGGAACCAAATCTGTCGAGGCCAATATGGTGCTATGAGGATCACCTTGCTCTTCAACCGACGGGCTTTCTTCAGAAACTGGGGAATGAGGGGGAAAGGGTGGAAATGTGTAAAGAAGACCCGAAGGCCAATTGTGGACTAGAGCATCCCTGGGTTACTGTCCCGGAGGGGGAATCAGGGCAAAGTAGTTGCTGCATTTGTTGTTGGTCAGGGATACAGAGAGGTCGCAGCAAGGATGGCCCCAGTGGTGGAAGATCTCCGCCGCTATCAAGGGATTCAGGGACCACTTGTGAGGTTGAAGAATGCACCTGCTGAGTTTGTCTGCTATCACGTTGGAACTCCCGGGAATGTGCGTTGCTAGAAGAAAACGGTTGGTAGCCATCACCCATTGCCATATCCTCATGGCCTCTCGACAAAGGGGGTAAGATTTGGTTCCACCTTGCTTGTTGATGTACCAGACCACCGCCATGTTGTCTGATTGAATCGCAGTTGTCCCAGATGACAGCAGGGGATGGAATGCTTGCAACGCCAGAAGCACCGCCCTCAGCTCTAGAACATTTATATGCAGATGGGCCTCCAGTTCAGACCAAGTGCCTTGGACTGTCTGTCCCTGACATAGCCCCCCCCAACCCCATCAGGGAGGTATCTGTGGTCACTGTGGCCTTGGGTTGCTGGGGGGGGGAGAAGGGGCGAGACCATTGTGAGAGATTGTGTGTCATCCACCAATTTAAATCCTGTTTGCACCTGTAGGTTACTCGAATCATGGCTGAAAGAGGATGCTGCAAAGGATACCATTGGGTGAGCAGTAGCCATTGTAGAAGCCTCATGTGAAGCCTGGCCAGGGGAACAATGGTGATGGAAGTTGCCATGGAACCCAACAGCTGTAGAACCAAGTGAGCTGTGGATGTTTCCCTTGAAAGGATTGGAATTAGTTGTTGCTTTATCCTTAGAATTCTGTGCTCTGGAATAGCAGCTCTGCAGTTTTTTGTGTCCAAGATAACCCCTATGAATTCTCTCGATTGAGATGGGGTGAGATTGGATTTTTGCCAGTTTATGGTTATGCCTAGCCTTTGAGCAGCGAGGAGAGAGTATGCTAGGGCTTTTTCCAGTAGATGTCTGGTGGGGGCAGAAATGAGCCAGTCGTCTAGGTATGGAAACAGCTGGAATCATTGAAGTCACAAGTGAGCTGTGACAACTGGCATGCACTTTGTGAACACTCTGGGGGCTGTAGAGAGTCCAAGGGGCAGTACTCTGAACTGGTAGTGACTGGCTCCTGCACGGAGGTGCAGAAATCTTCTTGATGGCCTGTCCACCTTTATGTGGTAGTACGCATCTTGAAGATCTATAGAGCACATCCAATCGTCTTTTTCCAAAAGCGGGAGGATAGACTGTATTGTGACCATCCGGAATTTTTGTACTCTCACAAACTTGTTCAATACACTGAGATCCAAAATTGGTTTCCAATCCCCGGTTTTCTTTGGCACCAAAAATAGTCTTGAGAATCCGGATCCTATCTGGTCTGGAGGGACTATTTGGGTGACTCTCTTTCTTAGCAGCTTTTCTATCTCTAGTGCTGCTTCTTTCCTTTCACTGGGTGGAACGTCGGGAAGATTTTTTGAAGGGACGGGACAAAGATCGAAGGGGATATGATAACCTCTGGTTGTAATCCTTTGTACCCAAGAATCGGTGGTGATGGTTAGCCAGGCAGAAGGGTGCAAGGAGAAACGTCCTCCAACCACATCCGGAGGAAAGGAGTTGGGCCGCTCTTCAGGAGCACTGATGGGACTGACCAGGGAAAGAATCCCTGGAACCCTGGTTACGCGGACCCCCTCTGCCCCGAAAGGAGAGTCTTCCCTGTGAGTTTCCCCTTCTTTCTCTGGGGGAGAACTTGGCATGTGTGTCACGGAAAGGACCCTGAGATTTCTTGAACCATATCTTCCCACTCTTTTGGTTTCGGGAGAAAGCACGTTGAGGGGAAGAATAATGGACACCTATGGCAGAAAGGGTCTTACCATCCTGTTCACATCTGGCCAGTGTGCTTTTAACTTTGGGCCCAAACAACGAGGACGCCTCAATGGAGGCATTAAGAAAGGAAGACTTAAAGGGTTCCGCAAAGTTGTATAAGCGCATGCAGGCATGTCATCTCAAGACCGCAGCTGAACCCGCTGCTCTAGCTGCTCCTTCTGATGCGTGAGATATCAGTCGCATAGAGGACTTGGATATAGATTCAATGATGGCCAGCTGAGAGGCCACTTTCTCATGGACCTCATCAGACACGGCACCAGCCAAGGTTTTAGTTAGCTCAGAAACCGGATCCCTTTGAAGCCTGGTAAAATGTGCCATATAATTCAGGGACCTGATAGCAAAGGTCGCTGAAGCAAAGGTGCACTTCCCTATCCTGTCCAGGGCCTGGGACACTCTGTTAAGCGGATGGACAGTCTGGCTTTCTTCTTCTGCCAGATCCTTTTTTGTTGCGGCCGCCACCACCAAAGCATCCACAGGAAGACCTTTGGCCCAATGGGGATCCGAAGCAGGAGGGAACAAGATCTTATCTGGCCTCCGGGGAATAGCTTTGACAGTATTGGGAGCCTTCCAAGCACGCTGCACGATGAGCCGGACAAGTTCATCGGCAGGTGGAGTAACCCAGGAGGTAGGGGGCCAGGCACGAAAGGCCTGCAGGAACACAGATTCCTCAGAGGTCGGATTAGAGGACTGCCAGTCACCTCTCTGTTTCAGGATTTCGAGAATATCACCAAAGGATACCTCAGAGGGTGACAGAGGGGATCCTTCCCCCTCATCGAAATCTGTGTATTTGGTGAGGGACTCCTCTGTGGAGTCAGTGTGCTTCCTCTTAAACGAACTTTTCCGGTGGACCTCCTCAACGAGGAAGCTGGAGAAGACAGCGGAAAAGGGGATTCTTGATGGAATATGTCCTGCGGCCCTTGCACCCGGTGTCCGCTAGGTGCGACTTGTGAAACCAGTGTACTAGAGGAGGGCGGAGATATAGACAGTCCGGTATAGCCAGCAGCAGCGAAAGCCTTCTCCATCAGTTGGAAGGCTGGTCCACCCGAAGAGGAGTGCACATCTAGGAAGAGGGGTCACCCCTACCCCTAAGTGGCTCAGCTTGCCGACCCGGAGTCCCTGGATGGCTGTGGAGCAGCAGACTATGCGTGTCACAACTGACATCCTGGGTCATAGCAAAACTTTCCTGCCATGAAGACAACTGTGGTTCCTTAGTGAGATCCATAAAGGGGACTGCAGAAGGGGAAGACTGTGCTATACCCATAGACTTCAGAGGCAATGAAGGAGGAGAATAAGAAGGGGTCTTTGGAGATGGGTGATCACCTTCCAAGGAAGGATAGTTCCTGAGGGGTGGGATACCTCTGACCAAGAGTACCTGGTCCACAAGACGCAACACATCATGTTCGGAAAGGCTTCTAGTGGACCTCACGGAGACTGAGGGAGAAACAGGCCTGTCCACAGAAGAGGCAGACTCGGTGCCCATCTCATCTGTCCGCACCGAGGACAACAGTGGCGAGAAAGACTGGACTAGTGTTGTCTGCACTAAAGAAGTCATCAGTGCCGCAGTCATGGTCTGCACCAACATAGGGATCGGTGCCGAAGTTGGAACCATCAAAACTGGAGTCAACAATAAAGGTGTCTGTTTCGAGGAAGATCTCGGAGCCGACATGGTCAAGGTCTGCGCCGACTAAACGGTCGGTGCCGATACAGTGGTAATAGTGTGAACCGAGGAGCCCCTCGGTGCCGATATATAGAAGGCTGCAGGAGAAGATGGAGCTGAAATCACTAAAGGAGCCAAAGGCCTCGGTGCCAAAGGTCTAGGCACCGAAAGCACTGGGGCTGACTGAGTGAGCTCCGGATTCGAAACTTTAGCTTTTTAGGTTTTGGTTGGCGGGAGTCCCCAGCCAGGGCCGAAAGCAAAGATTTAGCCTTGGTAGGAACATCCAAGGTTTTCCTTTGGGTTCTAGGAGGGGTTGAGGCCTCCGACCCAGAAATAGCCTCTGAAAAGGGAGATTTTAGAAGCCCGTTCAGTAACAGCTTGTTTTTCCTTTCCAGCAAGGTTCTTTTAGAAAAGTTCTGACAAATAGTACAGAGTGAGTCAACAGACAAATGGGAAGCTCCCAAACAATAAACACACAAAGAGTGTACATCAGAAGTAGGCAGTTTGTGTCCACAATCAGAACACCGCTTAAACCTCGGACTACCTTTCTTATCTGCCATGACAGCAGATTAATTAATAGAAAAGGTACCAGCAATGGTACAAGAGAGTACCCGAAGGTATGAGAGAAAAAGGAAAAGGATTACCAACGATGGTAAATAGAGAGAATACCTCGCGGTAAAAGTGGTAAAGAAAGAAGCAGAAAAAGCTGAAGAAATTATGTACACTAGATGCTATAGGGTAAGAGACAATAAAATATGAACTTTTCTGACAGAAAAGTAATCTCTAAAACTATTAAACAACAAATGACTGTACTTAGGTCAAGAGAAGTAGCTTGACACGACTGACTGGCAATGCGGCAAACGAAATCTGAGGTAACAGGGAGAGGGGGATTGTGGGTAAGAGTTTAGCTCGAGAGTTTGAAGCTGACATAAGCTTGGAAAATGGCCGACTCTGTTCCGAGGTCAGAACTGATACCCATGCATAAGGAATGAACGAGGATTAGCAATATCAGATGCATTATTGCATTTACTAGAATGTTGAATAATTTAGTTTCATTTAAAAATAGCTAGTGCACTTTTTTCTTAAGGCTAAAGGTTAATGTTTTTCTGAAAACATACACGTTGATTTTCACATCTGGGAGAGTAATAAAGGTAAAACAAGAACAGACAGCAGTTAAGGTAAATAGGAGCACAGGCTGTAACATGCATCTTAGCATGGATAACCTTTAATTTTAAGTTAGGTTTTGCCTGTGTGTGTGTAGCTGTCAATTTGGGACACTTGTTCCTATCAGGAGGGTTAAACTTCATTATTTGAAAATGTACATAGTTTTGTGTGTTTGTTTTAAGTTAATAGGTTCTGGGGGTGTTCTGCCGGTGTGTTTGGTTTTTGTTTGAGGGTTTTCAGTAATCTAAAAAGTCTTGTAAAATGTGACATAGGTTCAAATGGCGATGACAAGAAACAGCTGAATAAAAGCTCAACCTGCCAAACATTAGTGGGTGCATGTAAACCAAAAACTGGCAATAGGCATTTAAAAAAGCTGTTGTACATAATGGGTGGAAATAATAACTTCTTATCACAGCGGCTACACTAAACATATTATTTTGGAATTGGAATGGGAATGGTGTCACAGGTATAGACAAAAAGAGTATTGAGTTATATTAAGTAATGCAGAGTGCAAATAGCAATGCTACAGGAAACATAGTTGGAAAGAAATTAGCATGTGAATTTGATAAAGAAAGGATTTGTGAGGGATTTTAAGCAGAGTATCAGGGACAAAGGAAAAGGGGAGCATGTATACTAATTGCTAAAGCAGTTCCAATAGTGGTAGAAGATTTAAAAAATGATAGATTTGTGGTAGTAAGGGGCTACTGGCAAGGGAGGAGGATTATGCTGGCATGTCTATATTCCACCTAAAACTGCTATTATGGAGCTTAAGAAAATTTGGGGAGAAATAATAATCTTTCAACAAGGAATATTGCTTATAGGTGGGGACTTGTACTTGATTTACAACAGTAAAGATGTATCTGTGAGACGTAGAAGGGAACATCTAACAAAAGAGGATAGATTTCTGATACAGGTTATGAAAGTATTTGGTGTGGAAGATGTGGATTCTGTATATCAAAGAACTTGCATATTATTCCCCAAGGTGCAATAACTTAGCTAGACTAGACAGAAATGATATTTCACAGGAGCATGTACATTTAATTGAAACTTTTGATGCACATTAACTGTTTCAGATTATGTGCAAATAAATAAAAAGAGAGGTATTTAATGACTGGGTAGTGGAAATTATTCAAGAGTTATTAGGGAATATATAGACATTTCTTCAAAATTGAGTCACTGGGATAATATGAAAGTGGAGTTTAAAAATAGGGTAGAAGTAAAAGGAAACGAAATATGGTTAGAACATAAGAATTATTTTGAGGGGCTGACAAAGGTTAAAGAATTGCAGAATAAGGGGGACCTCACAGAACAAGAAGGCATGCAAATGCAGAATGCTAAAGAGAAAATAAGGGACTATTTGAGTAATATGCATGAATGTGAAAAGACTGCTGTTGTCAAACTGTTAGATAACTCCAGACCATAAAATTTTTTAGCATAACGACTCGGGCAACAGAAAGTAGAAAGGGTTGTTACTAAACTTGGGGGGCCTGTAACAGAAAAAATAACCTAAGATCTTGTAGAGGTATTAGAGATATTTAGTACATTTTATGAAAAATTGTATAAAGAAGTGGGATGTGGAAATCAAGAAAAAACACAAATGGAAATATTAATGGAAGATGTGCGTATGCCAAGATTCAAGGTAGGTAAGACTCAAAAATTAACAGGTAAGACAGGTGGAGATGAGAGAAAAATTGTGATGTACAATCAATCTGCAAGAAAGTGTCCAGGAATAGATGGTATTCTTGTGGAAGTTTGGAAGCTAGAAGGGGAAGAAAGTGATAGAGATGTAAGTTTTTGTTTAACAGTATTTTAAAAGGGGAAGCACCAACATCCTGAAAGAAAGCTTTGGTGACTGTAATACCTGGAGACAGTAAGGACCCATCCGACCCAGCTTCATGTAAGCCCATTTCAATTTTATATCATGATTATGAAGTGTTGATGCATGTAATAGCTAAAACAATGGCAAAGGCATTGCCAAAATTGATAAATGTGGACCAGTGGGGTTTTGTGGAGGGGAGACAAACATTTGAGAACATTAATGGAATAGTGATTATCCAGAGGGAATTCGAATGTAAGAAAATACTACTGTCATTGTTGGGTCTTGATGCAGAGAAAGCTGGGATTTTATGAGTAGTGCAATAGAAGCAATTGCATTCCCTGATAGAATATTAAGGTTAATTGGGAGGACATATGAGGGATCAGAGGCAAACGTTGAAGTGGGAGGGTTCTTTGATAAGTTGTGTCTGAACAGAGGAACCCGACAGGGTGTCTTCTTTCTCTTTTGTTGTTTGCATTATATTTAGAGCCATTGGCAAAGAAAATAAGGGACTCAGTAATTCAAGAATATAATTGGTATGGTAATCAAGAAAAGTTGGCTTTGTTTCCAGACAATATTATTTTGTACCTGATAAAACCGGAAAAGTACATCTCAGTGTTGCGGAACTCTTTTTCTGGATGTAAAATTAATGAAGACAGAACAAAGGGTATAGCTGTAAACTATGTACCCACACATGAGCTGGTGTAGCAATACCCATATTTATGGGGACACAATAAAATGAAGTATTTAAGAGTAAGGGTTAAAAATAATTAAGTTATGTCAGCTTAAGGATATATGGTAAGAGACAATACAAAAATTGAGAAGCTGGAAGGTCTTCTTTATGGATAACGGATAGCAAGACATAAACAGTGAAAATGTTTTAGTCCTTTTAGTTTTTATGTAAATGTCAGGCATATTTTGTCAACCAGAGGAAAAGTTGCGGATGGTAATTAATAAAGAGTTGAAGGATTTCATCTAGGAGGGGAAGAGGGCAAGGGTCAAGTGGGACAAGTTTGTCCTTCCCAGTAGACCAAAGTGGTTAAGATTACCCGATTTGAAGGGATATTTTAGAGCTACTCAGTTGAGGCTCATGTACACAACACAAGCAGAAAGTTATAATTCATCGTGGAAAGGGATAATGATGAAGCAGGGGGAAATTTAAAAAAATAAGGAGAGAATGGGATTTTGGATGCAGATCCTTAAGGAGAACAACAGCCATACAAAATATTGTAAAGCAGCAGAAAGTATTCTAAGAACTAAGCCAACATGAGAAAGGAGATTCTGATGATAGGGATGACTGCAATTAGGAGAATAGGCAAGAGGAGAGTGGAATTTACTGGAGAAAACTGGCAAATGAACTGAGGTATTGGGAACAAATGTAGAAAACAAGAAAGGTAATAGAGTGGAAAGAGGCAAAGAAAACATTTTGGACTTCAGATTAGAGACTGCCTTCCCTATCAGGGATTGATGTCAGAGTATAAGCAAAAAGAAAGGGACTGGGGGAACCATAAGTGAAAGACCTGCTGTGGTAGAGTTTTTAGTAGAATCTAGAACAAGCTGCTGATAATAAGAGAATAATTAGTAAGACATATAAACTATTACAAAGTTACTATAGTAATCAGTCAGAAGAAGTTAGAAAAGCTTGGGAAGAGAAATTTAATAAGCAATTCACAAGGAAACAATGGGGGGACATATGTATGGCTCCCAAATATGCCACAAAGTCTAGAAAATATTAAGAGTTTTGCTTAGAAGTGTACTGCATAAGTATTGTTATACCCCAAGCATGCTCCAGAGAACTTTTCTTCAGGTAGATGGCAAATGTTGGAGGTGTGATGGGGAAGAAAGAGGTAACTGGGAACATATGTTTTAGGAGTGTAATGAGCTGGCAAACTTTAAAAATTCTCTACAGAGTATTCTGTCAGAAATATTGGGTGAGGAAATTGGTGTAAGTAAGGAAGTTATTTTTTGAGCTGGGATACAAGATCTCAGTTGCCTAAATATTAAGGCCTTATTCAGTTTAATTTTGCAGTCTGCCAAAAAAAGCAGTTGCTAGAAAATAGAAATCAAAGTCTTAACCAACTGTATTTGAAGTATTGAATATTGTAACAGAGTTAGAAACTAGAAGTGGGATTTTTAGAAAAGGGTAGGAGCAAATTTCATAGAAAAATAGAAATTGTAGGAACAATACATGCAGAATAATATTTTGGAGGAGGGGTGAGGTTTAAGGGAAGACAGGAACTAATCAGTTTATGTAATGTTGGATTGATTATACAATAGAAAATCTGTGGGGTGACCTGAAGAGGGTTGTGCATAAGATATGCCCTCGTAATCTGACAGATTTGGAGCGTTTTTGCATGGAAGAGTGGGCCATGATGATAAGACTCCTACCCAAGAAGACTGAATGCTGTAATTAAATCAGAAGGTGCTTCAACAAAGTATTTGTTTAAGGGTGTGCACACTTATGCAACCAGCTTATTGTACGTTTTTTATTTTTTATATTTTTTCCCATAACAGATTTGTTTGTTTTTCAACTGAATTGAAAAGTTTATAGGTCTCATTAAAGGTGGGAAAAGTTTTGAAATGACTTATTGTGGTCTCATTTTTTTGTCTCACAAAAACTTGGCATTTTAACAGGGGTGTGTAAACTTTTTATATCCACTGTAGGTCTTGGAAAAACCCACATTTGTCTGCCTGGATGTCTATCCTACCAAAATCAGTGATATACTAACTGAAAAATGTCCTAAAGGGGGATAGCTAGAGACTCTCAACTGAATTCAATGAACACTAGATAATCTTAAGTGAATCCTCTTCGTCAGAGGAAAAAAGCAAACAGAGAAAATTAAAAGTCAGTGGTTGAGTGCTTATACAGATCTTCCAGCGTTATAGAATTAGAATACCAAGTATGTTCACCTTTAAGTATGTTTGGGTAGTGGGAGTGGTTAAGTAGGAGCGACTGAAGCTCAACATGTCATTTGCTGAAGCAGGTCACTATTTTGAAGGGTCCTGTTGGTGGGATTATAGCCTTAATTTGCATATGAGATTTTGGTTGCCCAGACCACTGTCCATTACCCTTACCAATCAGTTTACCTTAACAAATACAATATTGAAATGTTTCTATTTCAGCAAAAAAGACAAAATTGGAGATGAAATACTAGTGTTACACATCTTATCATTGTACAGTTTATTTTATTATCTGTTTAATTTGTGTTAGTCTTTGTTTCATTACATCAGTCCAATGTAGTTTATTCAGATCATTTTCTAAAAAGTGCTTTTGCTTAAGCTTCTTCAATCCCATTAAAAATCATTAACCCAGCTTGCTTTTACAGGGCTTGTATCATATTGTTTAGCTTTTTCATGTATAAATACTAACTTGATCACAGAATCCAGAGCTTTTTCATATATAAATACTAACTTGATTACAGAATCCAGAGTTTAAACATGGCAGGTAGTAAATAATTGCTCGTGTCTGCTTTTATGGAGCTTGTGTATACAGAGAATTACTCAATAAATTTCACCTGGAAAAACATCCCTAGTTATGGAAAGCCAAGAAGATATCTCTTGTTGAAATATCCTCCAGATTTACGATGTAAATTTGTATTTTCAATGTAATACTACTTTTTGGGGACAAGAATATATAAATCTCTTTTCAGTCTGTGCTAAGTCACCTTCACCATTTCAGTTGTAAAATCTATTTTACAGACATTCACATGTTGCCATTTCAATACATACATTGTTTATAGAATTGTTATTGAAACACAATGATCAGTAAGTATTTGGGTAGAGCAAAACTCCTTATTTACACCTGTGAATTGAACCCCAATAAGACCTCTCTTGTTGATGAAACCTCCAACAGGTTTACCATCTGATTTTGAATTCTCATAGTAGTTCCCGCTTTTAAGGGGCTTGAGCATCCAGATCTTAAGTATTGTCTAACTGAACATCACTGTGTCTGTTGTCAGGTAACAAACATTTTGCTATTAGAACACATGCATTACTTGTAAAAACATGATTGAAAACACAGTGAAATAGCAGTAAGCATTTTGACAGAATAAACCTGTTAGCATCTAAGCCTTTATATTGAACCAGAAGTGTCAAGATATGTCAGTCTAGCCATCTGCATTTGAATTTGCCTCCAAAAAACAAAGTTTAAACATTACTAAACACTTGATGTTCTTCGTGTTTCAGTGTTAGTCATCACACTGGGGTTATCCTGCCAGGGGTAGCCCTCAGTCAGCCCGAATACCAGAGGCTTAGTATTTCTGCATCGGTTGCTGTCGCTCCAGGACTGACGTCAGATCATCAGTGGTATAAAATCAGACAGCTGACGCCATTACATCAGTCTTTCTTGCCGAGGAGCCCGAAGCAGAAGCAGTTCGCACGTGTGCTGGTCGGCCACTACCTGAGTTTCATTTCGAATTGAAGTTGAAGTCTTCTAAAGTTAAGTACCCCATTGAGGATCCTTTTTTCTTGCTCTAACCGATGTCAGAAAAAGTTAACAATTGTCTCGCCTGTGGAAAGCAAATACCACATCGAGACTTCCATTCTTACTGCGTCACCTGTTTAGGCCCAGACCATGATGTACCTCACTGTCGCTTTTGTGCTTTGTTCAACGCCAGAACTATACGTAGTCAGGCCCTTATTGTAGTTAAATATTTTCACTCTTGGTCCCCGTATTCCGATATGGCTTCGGTAAGCCATCCGACTACCGATCTTCCAAAAAAAGTAAGGATAAAGACAGAGACAGACCGCACAGGTCCAAAACTGCCGACGATGCTTCCGTTAAGCTAGTCGTCAGTTCTCCGGTCCTTAGTGAGGTGCTTTTGCAGCCCCTGATGCTCACTTCTGTGGATTCACAGGCCACTACCAAGACCCTTTCGGAGTCCGGTATGCCACAAGACTCTTCTTTGACTAAGGATCCTGCAGATGTCTCTACCTTGGATGGGTCCGGAGCTGCTGAGCAGGCACCGGCTTCCAAAAAAGTTCTTTGCACTACCGATACGTGACACAAACAGACGACGTCTTTCACGTCTTCAGTTCTTTCTAAAACTACCGGGTTCCTTAGGCCCAGGGTACGAACTACGCCTAAAAAACTGACCCAAGCGCATGCACCTGCTTCCATGCCTCAATCTCAAATGCTTAAAATGGTGAAAGACCTTATCATGCTTATTAGGGGAAACCAGCCTACCCCTTCCAAAAGAAAGAGAGACTTGTCCCCAGCAGTTTTATCTGACCAGGAGTTCGATGACTGAGGTTTCTGAATATGAAGACATGCAACCCCTGTCTGCTTATGAGGATTCAGATGCAGAGGAATCTATTCCTTCTGTCCCTCCTCCAGAGGATTTTTCATTTGGTGAAACCCTACATACTTTAAAGGAGCATTTCCAATGGGAATGTCAGGACTATCCTCAGTCCAAAAAGGGACTCAGGGAATTCTTAGATTTACCACAGCACAGACCTTTAGCCATTCCTCCTGTCTTGGATGTTGTGGATGATGTCTTTATGGAATCCAGTTTGAATCCTGACACCCTTCCTCCTGCTCCCAGGAAACCTAACCAGTATTACAGAGTCCATGACTCTCACAAATTCCTTTTCAAAAATCCTACTGATGACCCAGAAGTCATCTCCCAAGGACCTAAAAGAATTAAAACAACCACAGCTAAGAATCCCACCCCCCCCTCGGACAGGGATTCCTGAGCTTTAGACAGATGGGGTAAAAAAGTATACACCTCTGCAACTCTTGCCATTAGAGCACTAAATTGTCAGTTCCACATGCTGAAATATCTACATTTCCTGCTTGTGCAGAAAATAAAGAATTACAAGAGCTTATGCATTCTGCAAGCCAAGTTACTAAACACACCTTGCAATGTGGCTTTGATGCCCTAGAAGCATCTTGCAGGGCAGCAGTCACTGGTTCTGTACTTAGAAAGCATGTTTGACGTAAGGAACAGACCTTGCCAGACCATACCAAATCAAAACTATTGGACGCACCATTGAACAAAGACAATTTGTTTGGCACCAAGGCAGAAGAGGTCTTAAAAAAGGTGGAAGAAAAAGCTAAATCTATGCAGACAGTTAAAGACTTCTTACAGGTCCAGCCTCTGATGTTCAGTAGGCATTGCCCCCACCAAGCACTGGTCCTTTATGGCCCCCTCCAGGCCAGCTCAGCCAAGACCTAAGGCAAGCAGATCCCCCAGACAGCAGTCCCAGGGAATGCAGAGATCTAAGCAATGGAGTTCCTCCACTTCAAAAACAGGGAGTGCTAAGCCCCACCCCCTTATGGAAAGAACTCACAATGACTTTACACCTTTACCCCTTATCTCTCCCCACCTAATTGTGCCCCAGGAGGAAAACTCTCATCCCATGCAAACAACTGGGCCTGTATTACCAATGACTGATGGGTCCTCAACAGTGTCCAAGGGATGCACATTTTATTTCCACACTCTGCCAACCCCAAAAGTGTTCCCAGATCTTCCTCCAAACCAGTGGGCTGAGGCCAAAAAGCAAGTCCATTCCCTGCTCTCCATGAGGGCAATACAGCCGGTTCCTGCAGATCAGATAGGCCAAGGCTTCTATTCCAGGCTTTTCTTGGTACCCAGAAAAGAGGGCACCTAGCACTCAATCCTCAATCTATCAATTCTAAACACCTTCCTGGTGATACCAAAATTCAAAATGTCACCCCCTAGCAGCTTCTTCCTATGCTTTCCAAGGATGCTTGGTTAGTCACCCTAGACCGAAAAGGGGCCTACCTACACATCCCTATCAAGGAATCCTGAAGGAAATATGTACGTTTCAGAGCAGGATCTATGCACTTTTCAGTTCTCTGCACTTCTCTTAGCTTATCCACTGCTACCAGGGTTTTCACAAAATGCCTGGCTCCAGCCATGGCTTTTTGCAGACAAAGGAAAAATTAAAATTTACCCCTACTTAGATGGCTGCCTGATTCAGGCAGACAGGAAAAGCTGTTACAGCACCTGACCTTTGTAAAGGATCTACTGACCTCCCTGGGGTATACTATAAATGAAAAGAAATCAAGACTAGTCCCCACTCAAAAAATTGTATTCCTGGGAGCAAGCCTGGACACAGCATCCCAGATGGCATTCCTTACTCCAGAAGAACAAGCCTGCCTGACAGGCCCCTTCTCTCAACTAGCCACCAGATCCCAGTTATCCGCAAGGAAAATCCTGCAAGCTCTAGGGTTCATGGCCTCATGCATTCTACTCATTCCATATGCCAGACTGCAAATGAGGAAACTACAGTGGTATCTAAAATGCATTTGGTGTCAACACTGTCAAGACCTGGAAACTATCATACCTATGATACCCTGTCTAAAGAAAGATTTTCTTTGGTGGGCAGCAGCATGCAACCACAAGGGTCTTCCCTTCTCACAACCCCACACAGCCCAGACCCTCACCACAGATCAGATTATGCCTGGGGTGCACACCTGGATGGCAGGTGCATTCAGGGCCATTGGAGCCCAAATCAAATACATCAGCACATCAACCAAAAACAGATGTTAGCTGTTCAGCATGCTCTGACAGCTTTCAGACCCCCTACTCTTCCCCAGGGCCTCTAGTGACCAAAACAGACAACACCATAGTGTTGCTGTATATTAACAAGCAGGGAGGAACTCACGCTTATCCTCTCTGCAAGATCACCATGACCCTTTGGCACACAGCTTCAGCCATGCAAATTCACCTGCTAGCCCAATTCCTTCCAGGCTCACTAAACTCTCTGGCAGACAACTTAAGCAGAAACCTGCTAGACCCAAGAGTGGCAGCTAGACCACAGAACCTTCAACCTTGTAACCCAGAAATGGGGCACCCCGAAGGTGGACCTTTTTGCCTCTCACAACAATCACCAGCGCAGCAAATGCTGCACCAGGGAACCTCACAGCAAAGCCTGGAAAGTGGATCTTCTATCCTTCCCAATGGGTAAACCTCTCAATTTATGCATTTCCCCCTCTACCACTAATTTCAAGGGTGCTGCTCAAAATAAGGGAGGAAAAACCAAGGGCGATCTTGATTGCCCCAGACTGGCCACACCAGCACTGGTACCCACTGCAGCGCAGCCTGTCACCCCTGCCATCTACCTCAGATCCCAACACTCCTGACCCAGAACAATGGAGAATTCATGCATCCACAATTGCAGACCCTGAACCTGGCAGCCTGGCTTATTCCCTGACCTCTCCTCCAGCTGCCAGCCTAAGCAAACAAGTCCTGGATGTTATGCGTGAGGCCAGACGCCCCAGCACTAGAAAATCCTATGCTGACAAGTGGAAAAGGTTTTGCACCTGGATACAGGCTAACGAAGCTGAAACAGCACAGCCCTCCCTACCTCTCATCCCGGATTACTTGGCAGACCTACTGCACAGGGGCCTATTCTCTTCTATTAAAATTCATGCCTCTGCCATCTCTGCTCATTACAGCACAGAGCCATCTCTCTTCTCACACCCTCTCATCAAAGCATTCCTAAGAGGGGCTAACAATTTAAGCCTACCCAGAAGAGCTCCTACCCCAACTTGGGACCTTAACTTTGTGTTGGAAAAACTTACCCTACCCCCTTTGAGCTTGCAGCTTCAGCAGAGGTAAAATTCCTCTCTTGGAAAACAGCCTTGCTTCTGGCCATCACTTCAGCTAGAAGAGTTTCAGAGCTATAAGCACTCATGGCTGTAGAGCCCTTCATCATTTTCCATGCTTACAGGGTCTCACTCAGGACTAACCCAACTTTCATGACTAAAGTGGTGTCCAGTGTGGTTCTTAACCAATCAATTAATTTGCCCACCTTTTTCCCTAACCCACAAATCAAGGGGGAAAGAATTCTGTATTCTCTAGATGTGCACAGACAGCTCAGATTCTACTTGAATAGGACTAAATCTTTTAGGAAAACTGACCAATTGCTAGTCAGCTTTGCAGCGGGGACAGAGGGCAAGGCCATATCCAAACACACAATCTCCAAATGGATAGCACATTGCATCCATTTCTGCTACAAACACCACAGGAAACTGCCCCTAAGGGGGTCAGGATGCATTACACCAGGGCAACCTCCACCTCTGCAGCTTTTCCTCAGAGGGGTCCCCACCAAGGACATCCTGGAGACTGCAAACTGGAGTTCTGTTCATACCTTCACCAAGCATTACCCACCTGCCTATCTTCTGCAAATCCAGGGCAGGCTTTGCAACCGCAGTCTTGCAGGGCATCCTGGCCAGTCCCCAGTCTTCTTGACTTCCTCCACCCTTTTCTTCAGCTTTGTGAATCAACCCAAGTGTGATGACTGCAGCAGTGAAACATGAAGAATATAGTACAGTTGTGTACACTTACCATAAATGTAGATGTTTGAGTGTATTCACTGTTTCAGTCCTGGTTTCCCACCCTCCATCCCCTTGTCTTTCTCTCTGTCTCCCCCTCACTCCTTACAGGGAGTTTTTGGTATTTACTCTCTACTCCACCATAACCTAGCTCCCGGTTTGGGGGCTCCTGACAGTTGGGGCAAGAAAAACTGATGTAATGGTGTCGGCTGCTTGATTTTATACCACTGATGACTGGACGGCAGTCCTGGAGCGACAGCAACCGACGCAGAAATACCAAGCCTCTGGTATTCGGGCCGACTGAGGGCTACCCCTGGCAGGATAACCCAAGTGTGATGACTGCAAGAGTGAATACACTTGAACATCTACGTTTATGGTAAGTGTACACAACTGTACTTTTTTCAGTGTACTTCAGCATAATTAAAATAGGAGCATGCATCTAACAAGTGGAGCCTGCTTGTATAGAACTTGAAGTAATGGATCTTTCTTACTGAAATTGTACCTTGGTAGATGTAAATTTCATTGTTCAGACTTGCACCAAAAGCCATTAGTGCATGTGTTTTTAAACAGCATGAGAACCAACAGGATTATTACTTGCTGAAACCCAATATCTAAAAAGTGAGGTTAAAACAGAAATCCAAAAAAGTCAAATGGCCAGTAAGACGGATGGAAGGTTATTGTTAGTCCAAAACCAGTGGGTGTCTTTTTCTTCTAGTCCTTTTTCCCTCTTGGTCTGTTGCTCTCTCAAGAGTTAGTCTAATCAGTGTCTTTATTCCTTTCTGGACTAAGGACATCATCAGGGGCTACCTAATTAATGGAGGGGAAGGTGGGGTGGTAGCGACTGTCTGTCAATATTGCTTTAGTAGTTTAACATTAAAGCAGTTTTAATTTGGCACTTTCAAAACTTTTACAGGAGCTTTCTTAAACTTTTGGGGGTTGGTATCCTTGGTGGCTGTAAAACTTGGTAAAACGGAGTCTTATTGGAAGTATAACAACGCAGAATTAAAATTTCTGTGATTCCCTTTTTTTAGAAGCCTTGTATCATTTCGATGTACAAAGTAACATAGACATTAATATACCAACAACTTTGCTAATGTGATGGTGTCCTTAGTTGATATATTAGGTGGGCATATTAGAGCATGGTCCCCAAGTATGTCTCTTGTGCTGTAGCTAACATCTGTGTTACCAGAGAAGATTTGTCCCTTTTCATCATACATTATCTGTGAGGAGAGAGTGTACCCTACCTACTAATATAGCTTGCTGCAAGTGGGACTTTCACCACAAGGGGTCACATATTAATAAATAACACATGCCCGGTTTTCTTTCTGTAGTCCTTATAAGTATTCAATCTGCTGATCTTTCAAAATGCATGTGACGTCCGCATGCTGGGCCAGTAATCAATGAGCCTGAATCCTCACCGCTGATACTGGAGAGGGACTTGAACTTTGAGTAGAAATGGATACACTCAATATTTCCAGATGCAGACCTCCCTGCATCAAGTACAATTTCCCTTAAGAGCACACAGAGAGTACACTCAGCCCAGGGTTTAGATGTCTCTAATTGTCTCCCTCCAGGTCCCCAGTAAGACTCCCCACTGGTACAGCTGTAGGGCTAGGTCATCAAGTGAGGGGTTAAGCCAAGTCCTTCACCACCCTCTCTGTAAACCCAGTGTTTCATGTCCCTGCCCCAAGTAGCTGACACACACACACACTCTGAGAGATTTTGATTCTTCACACACACACACACACACACACACACACTCTCACACACCTGGGAAAGGCTGGCACAGATTTACCTGCTGTGTCCCCTTCTGCCCAGAGTATAAGGTAATTATCACTGCCACCAGACACTCCACAATCAGCTACTCTAAGCCCCTTAACAAAGTGTGTCCAGTTATACTGTGCAGTATTAATACTGATAGAAATGGTAGTAGTTGACCAAGACAGCTAGGCTTTCTGGAGTGACCCACACAGTGTCACCAAATAAATATAAGCACTCTGAAAGGTTAAATACTTTCTACAAGGACTAGCCTCAATAAAAGTTTTAAATATATTTAATAATAAATAAATGCATGTGAAAATACTGAATATATATTCACAGTAAACCACATAGTTCACATCACAGGAATTATTGAAAAGAACATTTATGGACAGGCTCAGACAAATAAAGAAAAACAGTAATAAACTAATCTTGCTATATATTCCTGACTGATCTAAAGCAGTAACTGTTCCTGAGACAGGAATTTAGCACAGAAAGCTACAATATAAATCTAAGTGTTTATGGCAGTGCCCTGGAGCTTCCCTTCTTTTACTGAGCTAATGAACAAAGGGTTCTTCAAGATGTAATGCCTGCAGTCCCATTCAGCACTGTGGGGTGCTGTTTTTTAATGGTTTAACAGCTCATTTACATATCCCTTATTTTTCTTAAAATAAACAGTTTTTTGCTGTCCCAGTATCCTCTATTAAAACATATACATTTAATTCAGTTCTGATTATACATGTACATTTATTTTCATTCAAGCCGGGTGCACTGTTGCATTTTACTGCAAGCAAACCTCACAGATATTTTTTCAGCACAAGCATCTGTACAAATCAGTTTGATATACAATTGACATATAATTATGTACAACATTCCAGCTAGCTGTGCTGGCACAAGTCATATTGTCAACTGCTCTACTTCTAGCATGGCTGGCAGTACCTCCTATTGTCACAATGCATAGTTGGGCCTTATATGCATTATTGTTAGGTTGTGGTAAACAGAAGTTCCAGTCTGGCAGTCTACATCACTGTCACCAACTTGTATATGATAGTATATTGTACTGTGGGCACCAGATATTACATGTACAATAAATACATACTGCTAACTGCAGTAGTAGCCAGAACTTGCCATATCCAAAACAAAAATGTACCCTGTACAGCTGCAAATCAAAGTTATAATCACTTCCTCTCCAGCATTGTACCCACTTCTTATGTCTCCCAGTGGAGTCTTGTCAATGGTAAGTAAAACCTTTCCAAGAATATTTTGTACACACACACACAAAACTTTTCCAGGGGTATTAATGATACCTCTACAGTACCAACACTCCCTTTCCTGTCTTTATAGCAATGCTACTACCAGCTATACCACACTAGCATTCCATAAACACAAATAGTATTTACCTTTAAAATAAGTTACTATTAAATACATGCATGGTAGCATTAGCTTAAGTAATAATTCTTTGAGAGGCTTGAGTTAACAATTAATGTTACCAGTTCAATGCACACATTCTTAAGTTAATAAGTAAACTAAACAATAAAATTCTTTTTCCTTGAAATAAATATAAATAAGCACTTCATTTTCTAAAATCAAAGCTAGAAAGAACATGAAATATATACAAATAGAGCAAAATAAATGATGTTAAGTTGTCTATCTCGCCTTCATTCTTGCTGGATGGGTTCGGAGCCGACCTCGGCTCCGACTCGGCCACTCTAAAAGCTTGAGAGTTGGTTCCACCGGCTCGAGGCTCCCCTTATATCCCACAATGCTAGGCGAGAGTTACCTCAGATCTCGTTTGCCGCTACAGCTTCGAGGTTGGTTTTCTACCGGTTCTTGGTAAGTGACTTTTTCTTGTGTAATTTAGTCTATCAAAACCCCTTTAATTTTAATATTTTTACTTATTTCCCTTAGTTTAGAGTAATTTTATCCCTTCTAAAAATTCCGTTTTTCCCTCAAGAACTTTAGGTTCTTCCCTTGGGCCTACAGGCCTTTTCTCTTCCCTAGTGGAGTGTGTGGGTATTATTTTAAAATCCTAGTTAGTGGTTTTTATTATAATTTAACTTGACAGGGTGTAATTAGTGTGTTTGTGTGTGTGTTTGTTTACACCTGTTTAAAAATGTCTAAAGAAGCAAAGGTCTCCGGATTCAAGAAGTGTGATGCGTGCTGTCAGAAAATGTCTCTGACAGACGCTCACACTTCTTGTGTCTACTGTCTGGGGCCTTTGCACCTGCAGGACTCCTGTGCTGTGTGCCATGGCTTCAGCCCCAGGGTCCTGCAGAGAAGAAAAAATAAATTGATATTAAGAGGCTTACTCAAGCCAGAGGATTCCCTATCTGTTTCAACAGGGAAGCCCTCTAAGGCATCTAGGTCTTCGGCTCCGACAACTGAGCCGAGACCTAAGGTTTCTCAACCTCTGCCTTCATCGGCTCCGGCTGGAGCCGATAAGTCTCAGTCCACAGTTTCTGTGGCTCCCTGGAGCCGAGGTAGTAGAAGTTCCCGTGTCGGCTCCGACCAGACCTTCGGAGCCGACAACTAGGAAGAGGTCCAGGTCACCATCTCTTGGCTCCGTTCATTCGGCTCCAGGATCTCCCCTGCTGTCTGAACGGAGCCAAAGATCTCACTCCTCTAGGTCATCGAGGCTGTCGGATCATGACCTTCAGAGGGTAGTGAGTCGACTTCTTAAGTCCGAGGCACTGGCCCAGATGCTTCAGAGCCCGACTCATCAGTCGATGCCTGCCCCGGTCCATCAACATATTCCTCCTTCGACTCTCTTGAGCTCGGAGCCGGGTCGCGTCGGAACCGAGACTGTGATAGCGTCGGAGCCGATACAATTGTCTTTGGCTCCGTCGTCGGCTCTGTTTTCTTCCTTGGAAGAATCTCGGCGCCGGACTTCCCTCGACGGCTCCGAGGGGGTGAGTGGCATCGGACCCTTGTCCGACCCCCCTCTCCCTCTCGGTGCTTCGGCGCTGGTGAGTTCGGCTCCGACATCGGCCTCGGAGCCATCACTGTCGGTGCCGAGGGGGGTTCTTAGCTTCTCGGAGCGGGGACCTCTGGCTCTGCCTGACAGGGGTGCATTCGAGGTCATGCGGAGTGTGTTAGAGCCTGGCTCTACTCCACAGTCGGCTCCGCCCCTCCCTCTACGGTGCCTCAGGTTAAGTCGACTCACTCCCTCATCCCGGACCGCAGAGAGCCAGCTCCTCAGGAACCCCATGTGGGGATTTCATCCTCTTCCGAGGCCTCTCCTGATTTGGCAGAAGCGCCCCCTCGGAAGAGGAAGTGTAAGAGGAAACACATTGACTCACCTGAGTCCATCACGTCAGACACAGATTTGGATGATTCTGAGGGTTCCCCCCGTTCCCCTTCTGAAGATGTCTCATTTGCAGACATTCTGGAGATCCTGAAACAGAGGGGAAATTGGCCAGCCCTCAACCCTTCGGAGGACGAATCTGTGTATCTTGAGGCGTTTGGCTCTC
Source organism: Protopterus annectens (assembly GCF_019279795.1). Classification (NCBI taxonomy): domain Eukaryota; kingdom Metazoa; phylum Chordata; order Ceratodontiformes; family Protopteridae; genus Protopterus; species Protopterus annectens. Next base: position 1,306,571,788 of record NC_056741.1, on the reverse strand, counting down.
GTCCTTCCACCTCCTGGGTGTCCCCCCCCTTTGACCCCCTCATCCAGGTGGTTGCTAAGAAGGCATGGACGGCTCCTGATTCAGTGGACCCCACTCCCAGAAGACCCTCCAAGTTCATAACAGCACCAGCAGACAAACAGTTCTTAACAAAAGGAGTTTCTGTGGATGCTATGCTGGTAGCTGCTGCCACTAAGAAGGAGCTTAGCTGATCCTTCAGTACCTGTCCATCCACCTAACAAGGAATCTAGGTCCATGGACAGGTACGGGAAGCGGATGTTCTCGTCAGCGACATTTACCATGCGTTCGCTGAACTACCTGTGCCATTTTACTGCCTTCAAAGGGACTTGATCAAGGAAGCGAGTGAAATGTTAAAGGACCCTACAGCTGCGGGTTTCCAAGATAAGATGAACACGCAGCTGGCTACCCTTAACTCCATAACCAACTCCTCCATGCCTCTTTCTTACGCGGCTGATGGAGCGAGCAGAGCCGCAGGGACAGGTGTGGCCTTACGTAGGCATGCCTGGATGCGGCTATGCAATTTTGGACCCTTCAAGACGTCTTTCACTAACTCCCGTTTGATGGATCATCCCTCTTTGGTCCTCAAGTGAAAGAAACCTTGACTAGGTGCGAAACTGATGGCAAGACCCTTTCTGCCGCCGGAGTCCGTTTTCTACTCCTTCTAGGCCTTACCCCAAAGGCCAGAAAGGTGGAAAGATGTGGTTCCGTAAACAATCTCAAGGGACTTTGCCTGACGACAGAGTCGTTTCCGCCAGAGGCAGAGGCGGGAATAACAATGGTAGACGCCGCCCTAGGGGCAGGGGTCCGCAGAACCAGGGCAATCGGGAAGCCTTCCTGACAAGCCCTTTCAGCATCCCTGAGGTGTTGCCCGACTGCCCATCTTCGGAGGCAGTCGGGGAAGATTGTCACTGTACCCAGAAGCCTGGCTATCCCTGACTCAAGACAAATGGGTACAGTCCATCATTTCGAAGGCTATTCTATCCCCTTTCTTCGCATTCCAAATCAGTCAAAAATCCCTTCCAGATGTTCCACCCGCTCAAAGGGATCTAGCGGTTTTGGAGATTTCAAAACTGCTTGCAAAAGAGCAATTCAGCCAGTTCCAGCAGACCAGCAAGGATCCGGAATCTACTCAAGGTTCTTTTAGTTCCAAAGAAAACAGGGGACTGGAGACCAATTTTGGATCTCAGTGTCTTGAACAGATCAGTCAAGAAAACAAGATTTCGGATGGTCACGCTACAATCCATCCTTCCCTTTTGGGCAAAGGAAACTGGATGTGCTCTATAGACCTTCGGGATGCGTACTATCACATAAAAATGAACAGACGCTCCAGAAGATTCCTCCGCTTCAGGCTGGGAACCAGTCATTTTCAGTTCAGGGCCCTGCCCTTTGGTCTCACCACTGCCCCCCGGGTGTTTACCAAATGCATGGCAGTGGTAGCTTCTCACCTGAGACGACAAGGATTCCAGGTGTTTCCATATTTGGACGACTGGCTCCTCACAGCTCCCACCAAGCATCTCCTTCTGATGGCCAGAGATTACACTTTTCGCGTTTGTCAAAAGCTGGGTATTTCAATAAATTGCGAAAAGTCTGTTTTGTCGCCTTGTCGTACTATTACCTACATAGGCGCAAATCTAGATACAGTAAACATGTCTGCAAGACTAACACATCAGTGAATAACAGACATTCACAAACTGGTATCACTCCTTTTCAACAACAACAGAATCAAAGCCAGGTTAGTTCTGAAAGTGTTGGGAATTATGGCAGCGCCATACCTCTGCTTCCATTAGCCAGATTCCACATGCGGATCCTTCAATGGATGCTCTTTACTCAATGGTCATACCAGCAACTTCCAATGTCTCACACCATTATGATCACGCAAGCGTGCAAAAATCATCTCATGTGGTGGATGTCTTCCCCTCAGCTCTTGTTGGGAAGACCCTTTGTTCCACCTCCTCCGGTTGCTACTCTGACAACGGATGCCTCCCTGATCGGGTGGGGGCATTATCAGGGCAGGACGGTCCAGGGCACATGGCAACCAAACGAATGCCACTTGCACATAAATGTTCTGGAGATGAGAGCAGTGCTTTTAGCGTTGCAAGCCCTTCAAGACTCTCTTCCCTTGGGAACGATTGCAATCCAAACAGACAATATGTCTGTAGTGTGGTACATCAACAAACAAGGCGGAACCAGGTCATACCCCTGTGTCGAGAAGCACTCAGACTGTGGCAATGGGCGATTTCTTCTCAGCGGTTTCTGATAGCAACGCACATCCCGGAAAGTCCAATCAAATTGCGGACAAGTTGAGCAGAGCCATACTCATGCCTCACGAGTGGTCTCTGAAAGACTCTGTAGTGAGAGAAATTTTTCTCAAGTGGGGTCAGCCTTGCTGCGATCTTTTTGCTACTCCCCAAAACAGCAAGTGCAGAGAATATTTCACTCTATTCCCTTTACCAGGCCAACCCAGCAGAGACGCTCTAGTCCAAGTTTGGCCCCGGGACTTCTGTATGCATTTCCTCCCTTCCCACTGATCTCTCAAGTGATACAGAAAGCTATCGCTCAGAAGGCCTCATTGATCCTCATTGCTCCTTACTAGCCTCGACAAGTGTGGTTCCCCTTTCTACATCGCTTTCTCTTGAGCGACCGTGGAATCAGGACGTAGTTCCAGATCTTTTGAACCATCAGTCGGGACAGTTTCATCGCAGCCTCCCCTCTCTGAACCTCACTGCTTGGTTCCTCCAGTTCCAACCTTAGCCAGGCTTCCTCAATTATCTCACTCTGTTAGAGATATTCTGATAGCTTCCCATAAATCTTCCACTCGGAAGATTTATTTGAGTAAGTGGAAACGCTTCACATATTGGGCTCAAGGAAAGGACATAGATCCTTTCACTGCTTCCATCCAATTAGTCCTTGATTTTCTAGCTGAACTCTTCCATGCAGGTTCATCTCCCTCTACACTTAAAGTTCAATTGGCAGCTATTTCTAACTTTCATGTGGGTATTTCTGAATCTGCCTTAATGTCCCACAAGCTTTGCAAAGCTTTTTTGAAAGGAGTTTTTCTTCTCAGACCTCCTATAAGAAATCCTCCTTCTCCTTGGGACCTAAATTTAGTTCTTGCTTCTTTGATTCTTCCCCCTTTCGAACCTGCAGTCTCCTGTTCTTTAAAATTATTATCATGGAAGACTCTTTTTCTGGTAGCCATTACATCAGCTAGAAGAGTTTCAGAGCTTCAAGCACTCAGCTGTCGTCCTCCTTATCTTTTGTTTCATAAGGACAGAGTATCCTTACGAACTAACCCGTCCTTTTTGCCTAAGGTGGTCTCGACGTCAAATCTAAATCAAAGCATTGATCTACCTGTCTCTTTCCAGAATACTCCAATAGGTCTGAACAAAAATTACACTGCCTGGATGTTCACCGTCAATTGAGGTACTACTTGGATAGAACAAAACAGTTCAGAAAATCTGATCAGCTGTTTGTCTCCTATGCGGAAAGCAGAAAGGGACTTTCAGTTTCAAAGGTATCATTATCCAGATGGCTAACATCTTTGATTTCCCTTGTATATGAAATTAGACATCAAAAGCTGCCTGATAAACCTAAGGCTCATTCCACCAGAGCTTTGGCTACTTCTTTAGCCTTCCAAGACAGACTGCCTATTGACACCATTTGTGCAGCGGCTACTTGGGCTACTCCTCACACTTTCATTTCTCATTATAAGTTGGATTTAGCTTCTAGGCATAGAGCTAACTTTGGTTCCACTGTTCTCAGGAGTCTGTTCCGTTAGGCCACCCGGGACAAGGTGCTAGGACGCGGTCCCATCCAGCAAGAATGAAGGCGAGATAGACAACTTAACATATAGAAGTTATGTTCTTACCATAACGCTTCCATGTTAGTTGTCTTCTTCGCTTCTTCTTGCGTCCCACCCTCCTTCCCCCTGGCCTGGACAGACCTAGAGGAGTTGTGATTGTGACCTCTCTTTCTACCACCTCTTTCTTAGACATATGCTATTATGCATATTTCCTGGTTCAGGATGTAGGTCACCCTTCTTTCTTCCTGTTGTTAGAGGTGGACTCTGTTTTACAGTTATACTGTTACTATTATAAGCTGGGGTTAGCTTACAAACGAGATCTGAGGTAACTCTCGCCTAGCATTGTGGGATATAAGGGGAGCCTCGAGCCGGTGGAACCAACTCTCGAGCTTTTAGAGTGGCCGAGTCGGAGCCGAGGTCGGCTCCGAACCCATCCAGCAAGAAGAAGGCGAGAAGAAGACAACTAACATGGAACGTTATGGTAAGAACATAACTTCTATTTTTAGTATGCAAATGGTATACAGTAGAAATATATCTAGCAGCTTACCTTGACCTTCTACTGTAAGTAGCTAAAGATGTGCACTGAATTTCTGTATACCTCAGACTTACAAGTCCATGTAGTATATAATTCTACAGACAAAAGGAATCCAGTTGAGATCAGCTTCTAGAATGCAATCTACTGTGCTCCATCTGAAAGTAAGGCAGTAACTCACTGGCAGTTCCTTTCATTCTCATTAAAAAGTTCAAGGTATTCCTTCCTTTTTGAATGTAAAAGTGAATGATGCTTTTCCCATTCTTGGAGTCTTTTAGCATTTTGCTTGGCGTGTGGGGGTCCATCTAGATCTGCACATTTGAGATTCAGCTTTGCTTTCATTTTCTAACAGTTGTAGTATATGTATGCAGTAGATTTTCCTTTTTACCTTGTATGTATGTTATACAATTTACATGCTGCAGCATTATAGCAGTGCTTTTGTGAAAAAAAAAATAATTACATTTGCTTACATTTAACATAGCTTTTTCAGACATTTAACCCATTATTTGACCTCGTGGGCTTTGTGGAGTTACCCTCAAGAAACAAATCTTATAATATGTACATCTCAAGTTACACTTACCTATTTGTTTTGATAGACTCTGCATTTCTGATAATAGGCTATGCCACTTTTTCATTTCTGCTTGGTATACATTTGCCGTTATAAGTAATCCTGCCCTTTTGATTGTCCGTTGTATCCCTATGTCTACATATTGCTCTGCTGGTTGGGTGTACTCTGATTTTCTTTCCTATGTTGCAAGCTTTCTGATATTGCTAATAAGTTTTGCAATATCCTATCACATGTATTGCAGTGCCTGGCCAATACAGATTCTGCATATATCCGTTTGTTTGTGCCTTATGCCAATATGACTTGAAAAAGGAATAATATGGGCAGTGGCTGTAAGTATCAGTCAGTAGGCCCTTTGGACTACCACCTGTTGTATCATTTTCCTTCTAGCCCTTTATCAGGAGTCTTTTATATAGTAACCAGTGTCCCATGACACCCTCTGGTCTTGAGAGTCCGGAAGTCCCCTCGATTACCTCCTCAGTTCCTGTAATGTGAAATTTGAGAGTTATGCCTGCCTCTGCTCTCAGTGAGCCTTCCTAGTTCTCCTTCTAATGGAAATACACCAGTTTTCTGATTCTGGCATGTCACAGTTAGGGTTACTATACCAATTATCTCTTCCCCTGAAGTTGCTCCTTCCAGTGGAGGTTAAATACATTCTGACAGCTGCAGCTCAGGTTCATGATTTCTGCTACTTCCTAGCTCTTTCCCTGAAGTGTCCATATCAGCAGGTTCTGTTGCAGGAGTAGGAATTAGCTGGATCTTCCCATTGCTAACTTTCCCATGTGATTGCCTTCATCTTGGTTGGGTGTAATAGCATGTACACTAGATACTGTCATCAGAGCCCTTACCTATTAGAACATCTGCTGAAATATCAAACACTACATGTACTTATGCCCCTCCCCATCTCAGACGAAGTGAACCCGTGGCCAGTGGCACCCGAAAAGGTGTTCATCCCATGGCACTAACTGGAATGGACTGCCTGGCAAGTAATGTTACTATCTGATAGATGCAGATTTAACAGATAGTAATGTATGTATGTTGGAGTGGGTCTATGTTAGATGATCGACTTTTCGGAAACTTGAAAAAAATATCGAAAAGACCATATGATCAAGTTTCCTAAAACTTAAACATAAAAAAAAAGTCTTGTCTTTTTTACATTTTTGCAGGGGGGCCCCACACCCCCTGCAAATTATATATACCAACTCGAATGCAATACAGTGAAGAAAAGGGTAAATTTCCCTATCCTCACTGAACTGCGATCTCCATTCAAAAGCTTCATGTTTTCAAAAACTCGATTATATGGTTTCAACCATATGGAGTTCAAGTTTCTGAAAACTCAAATCAGCTGATAGGGAGCCATGTGTAGTATCCCTCTTGGCAATGGTTGATTTAACCTCTACTAGGATAAGGTTAAGGCCTTTGTAATATGCCCACTGCAGTATCACTCTTAGCATTGGTTCCTTTAACTTCTACTAAGGGTACAGGACCTTGTAATATGTCTCCTGTAGTATCGTCTTAGCAGTGGTTCATCTAACTTTTGCTAGGATAGGGTACATGCTTTTGTGATGAACAAAGCAGCTGCAATTTCTTACAACCTACCACTACCATGATAGTACTTCGTCAGCACCCTCATGTGACCTTTTCCCCTTCTCTGTCACTGTGGATGTTTGGATCATATATGCCTTATTTAGTTAGATTTGAAACATTTTACTCTATTACCTTAGCATGGGCTTGAGTCCGTGCTTTCTTCCTTTGGTTGTGACACCTGCTGTAAAGAGTTAGACCACCACTGCCCATGGATTCCCCTATACTTGTGTGTAGTACTGGATACACCTTTTCTTTTGCAGTTGTGCCCTGCTGGCTAAGAAGTTATCCTTTTCTTCCCATTTCCTCAGAAGTTTTACATTCACAGTGTGTAACCAGAGTCTCAAATCCCCTGAGTACGTTCTTGGAACTTGTTTCCTAATGTCTTTCTGATTCAGAATTAGAATGAGAATGTCTTTCAGCATTTCAATTATAGTAACTTAATATTTACTCCTGTACCTTTACAATTTCTGCAGTGATATCACTATTTCCTGTAATTTTCATGAGTAAGTTAAAGCTTTCAGAAAACATATTTTTCACTTTACAGTATTTCAGACAGAATCTCATATTTTAAACCCAACCTGCATCGCCATACTCATGAGAAAAAGGAGTTAAAATCCCATCTCTTGTCCATGGCCATTTTGGCACTAGTTACACACGCAATTAAAGACTTGAATAAAACTGCCAAAGTCATCTGACTGTTAATAGTGTTAAAGAATTTAACACTGACCTTGGTATCCAGGACTCATTTTTCACCCCACTACTGATCTGTCCCTGGTGCACTGCAATTAACGTTCTCTCTCTCTCGCTAGAATTCTTCTCCCACCCTTCTCCATCCTTGTGGCTCAGGTTGTTGATTCATGCGGCTTCTTTGAGGAGTCTCATTTCCATCTCTGTTTTTTGCAATGCAAGTTGCATTCTGAGGTCAGATTGAGAGAGATTGAATATCTTTCTTGTATACTGTGAACTTAGAGCTGCTACCACACTCCATTTGGTTTCAGTGAACTGAATCTTAGTTGCTGCCAGGTTGGTTATTTTTTCCTTGGTTATAACATGCAGGACAACTTCCCTTCAGTGTACATTCTTTAGTGAGCTGTGACACTGACAATTCTGCATACTGTACAGAGCGCATTTGTCAGTTTTCTAAATACTCTGTCTAGGAGGTAAAGCAACTGCTTTAAAAGGTATAGTGGTTTGTAGTTAAACTCTGGCTTCAAGAGTGTGCACACTTTCTGTGGATAGAACTATTTTGTAAGCTGCACAGGTTATTTTCACCACAACCACAATTAATATGCAATAGCTTGGGCTTAAAATCTACACAACTTGCACTAAATAATATACTGAGGTGGTTGTCCTTAAGAACATATGGTAGATGCACATTGTTAACTCGGGTAATAGACATTAGCTCTCACACCAAAGTTAGCTTTACACCGTACAGCTGAAAATCAGAATTATAATCACTGGCTTCCCAGGATTTTTCACTCACTTCATAATGAGTCCAGACCATTCCAGTACAGTTTTGCCAACAGTAATTTAAACTTTTCCAAGAGTATTTTACACAGACAGATACACACACAGGCACACACATACTATTTTCCAGGAATAATCAATTATATCTCTCCAGTACCAACAATCCTTCCACATTTTTTATGGTAATGTGATCATCAGCTGTACTAAATTTGCATACCAAAAATAGTTACTGTTTACCCTTTAAGTAAAGCAAACTATTAAATACTATATGGTAGCAACAGCTGGAGCTCTAATTGTTCAAAGGGGATGTGGCAATTGTTAATGTTACCAGTTTAATGAGCATACCTTTAGGCTAATAAATAAACCACCAGGCATAAACATGTAAAACTGAATAATAAAACTCTTTGTTTGAAACAAATACAATTAGTTAAAGTCAAATATGGAAGCAACTGTAAACTTGCACAAAGAAAACACTGAAATGTTTATAAACGGACAGATGGCATATAGTAAAATTATATCTGTGCATCTGGACCTACCATTATCAGTAGTTAAAGATATATAAATTTCTATCTCCCTCCTTTTTTTTCTTGCCCCTGCCTTTGCTGCTTCATCTTTTCCAGCTGCCAGTGCCCCATCCATCACTGGGTCTACGCACTCCTCCTTTGTCCCCAGAGTGAGCTGGTGCTGGCATGGATCTTAAAGGCAGCTGGGGGGGGGGCAGTGCTGGCAACTGCTGCTACTACCTTTATTTTCCCCACAACCCATCTTTGCATTCATCGACAATGTTCAAGTGCTACTACTTTCTGTAGACCACACCTGTCTTCAGGGACCAGCTTCAAATGCCTTCCCCTCACAGTGCCTCAGACACTCAAGTCACTAATCAGACTTGTGTCAGCTGGACCATAGTTAGGTTTTATCTCTCTGTGCCACAGCACAGGCAAGTCTGTCTACCTCTGACTTAATTCATCAGGTAGTTGCTTCCTCTAGAGTGCAAGACGGTCTTTCCTTTTTGGATTTAAAAGTGGGTGATGTTTTTCCTGTTCTCGGAATCTTGTAGGTCGGGAGGTGGGGGGAGTCCAAATACTTTAACACATCTATGCACATTTGAGAAGAATATTTGTAAGCACTACAATGTATGCACATTTGAGAAGATATTTGTTTTCAGTTTCCAACAGTTGTAGTCCACATACTCAATGCAGTTAACTTTTTTACATTCTGTGTATTATGCATTTTGCATGCTGCTAGATTTACAGCAACCACAGTTTTATAAAGAAAAATATATATTTACTTTCACTTGACACACCTTCTTCACTCTGAAAAAAAAATAGATCTAATTGTTATTAAACATATCTATTATCTGCAATGCTAATCCCCCAGTTTGTTTTTCATAATTTTTTTTGGACTGTGATACTGACAAATACACCAAATACTTTAATCTATATTGTGTATTGTTGAAGTTTGATGTCCCAAAAGATCATCTCTTCCTATTTTTCAGTGCTAGCTGGTGCCTTAGAAAGAGTTTAAAATTATGTTTTTGTATTTTTTTATAGGTTTGGATCATATACGGAGACGGTTCTCTTGGTTTTAGTGTTGCAGAGTTTGACACTTTCACTCGTCATAAGGTAAGAAAAGTGGATAGAACAGTTTTATGTAATGAATTCAAAATAGGGCATACTTTAAATTTTTCCTTCAGCTAAGATGCACTAAATGTTTGTCGGCATTATGCAGCTGCCTTCTTTCAGGCATTTTCTCAGCACCATTTTCTATATGATTTTGTCTTCCCAAACCCAGCAGTCACTCTTTCAAAGGCTTCGTCTCTGGCGAGCCCGTGGCAGACTTTTTCTCAAAATTAAATTGAAAGAGTGAAAAGACGGCAGCAGAAATACCTTTAGTTAAACTAATTATGTAACTAGTGGCTCAAGAACCTGATGATGAACTTGTGATTATGGACCTGGAGGTGGTACAGATAACTGCTGTTTACTAAATTAATTTTGACAGGACAGCTTCAGGAAAAAAAGAAGTTATGTACTCACCATACTATTCCATCTGTCTATTTTCATTCTTCCTCAGCAATTGGGCTTGGATCCAACTCTGCCATTCATATTTTCAGCTTGTGGCCACTAACATACTGTCAAGCTCCTCTCGTATCCATAATGCTGTATTCCATAACATACCTCAGATGTTGTTTGCTGGCTTATTGCTTAACAAAAATATTAGCAACATATTAAGAGAAATCCATGTCTAGAGCTCAACATAAGGAACAGCGGTTCCCTTATTAAGTTCTCATTCTTCCAGAAGTCGGTAGGTCAAAGGTAGGGGTTTGGTGGGGGGGCTGAGGAAGAATGAAAATGGACAACATAGATGGAATGTTATGGTGAGTACAACAATTCTTTATCTGATATTGCCAATTTTCATTCATTCGTTAACAAATGGGACAGAATCCCCAGCTACCTAAAATCCCAGTACGACTGTAAGGATGGATATTCCTGAGCACAGTTGAGCCAAAGGCTGCTCTCCCCTTCGAGACCCGATCCAGTTTGTAATATATAAAAAAGGTATGAGGATTAGCCCAAGTAGCAGGCGTACATATATCGTCCATGGGTACCCTGAAAAGGAATACTGAAGATGTAGCAATGGACCTGGTTGAATGTGCCCTCAATGAATTTGTTAAAGAAAGGCCTAATTTATTACAGACAAACGATATACAGTCTGTAAGCCACTTTTGTGACTGGTTTGCTCAGTTTGGAATCCGCAGATGAAACAAACAATTGATCTGTAACATGTATTCATCTTTGTAAAATTTGGAAAGACAACTGTCAAATTAATAGATTGGTGGTTGATTGATTCTGACACCACCTTAGGAAGGAAGGATTTGTTCATAAAGCCACCCTATCCTTTTGAAATACTAAGTAATGAGGTTGACAGTGCTTGAAGTTCTGAAAGTCCTCTAGCAGAAGTGATTGCTACCAGAAATATAGTTTTCCAGGTCAAAAATTTCAACAAGCTTTTAGCTGCTGGCTCAAAGGATTAATGATTGTAATACCAAATTTAAATCCTATGGTGGAGTTGGATCTTTATAAGGGGGTCTCAAAAGATGAGCACATTTCAAAAAGGCTTTACAAAGTTTAGATGAAACCAAGAAGGAGTTTTCAATCCCAACACAAAAATTAGAGATAGCAGCTAGTTGAGGAACTGTCTCTTTCATTGAAAATCATTGCAGAGTATTCAATAACACTATGTATTGATGCTGTAAGGGGGCCAGTATGTTTCTGTTGCACCCAAACAACAAATCACTTCCATTTACTTTTGTAAAGTTTTCTTGAAGCTTTGTGGGAGGACAAAATTACAGGATGAGAAGAGGAGGTGAGCATATGTTGTCTGGCTGTCAATGGAAGTGGAGAAACCTTGTAGTCAGTCTTAGGTTTGAGATATCCAGGTGAATCATGCCTGTTGGGTGAGACAGAAGGTCTGGTTTTTGATCAGACTCCATGGGGGGTAGATCAGATGAGGCAAAAGGAAGGGGCACCAAATCTGTCGAGGCCAGGAAGGGGCAATAAAGATGAATCTTCTTTTCAACTGGAATGGTTTCTGTAGAAATTTGGAGATTATGGGAGTTGGGGAATAAGCATAAAGGAGACTGGGGGCCAATTCTGTAGGAGAGCGTATCTTGGTGACTTCCCTGGCAGGGGAATTAGAGCAAAGAACTTGCTGTACGTGTTTTTTTATTAGAGGAGACACAAGTAGGTCGCAGCATAGCTGGCCCCATTGATGAAAAATAATTTCTGCCACATTCTTGTTGAGAGACCAGTCGTGATGTAGTAGCTCAAGTTACTAGCTATCCCGTTGGAGTTCCCTGGAATGTGCATTAATGGAAATTGGTTGGATGAGATTACTCATTGCCAAAGTCTAAGAGCTTCATAACACAAAGGAGAAGATCTGGTTCCTCCTTGTTTGTTGATGTACCAAACCACAGACATATTGTCTGTCTGAATTGCTTTTGTCCTGAAAGGGAGAGTGTGTTGGAAGGCCTACAGTTTCCAGGACATTGATATGCAAATTGGCCTCTTCTGGGGACCATGTCCTTGGAGTGGCTTTCACAGGAAGTGACTGCAGCCCATCTGGGATGCATCCATGGTCACTATTGCCTTGAGTTGAGGAAGACTGAAGGGACGACCTTGTAGAACTTGATCTGAGCAGATCCACCACCAAATGTATCTTTTGTATGCTTGGGTAATTCTTGTGTGAGCGGACATGTATTGATGAAGAATGGACCACTGATTTCCTAACATCCACTGAAGAATCCTCATATGAAACCTTGCTAGTGGGGTTAAAATTATTGCCGCAGACATTGATCCCAAGGCTGTAGGATTAATCAGACTGATACTGCGGAGCTGTGAATTATTTTCCTGACCTGGAATCGGATAGTCTGCACTCTTGACAGAGGAAGAGAAGCTGCCATGGATACTGTTTTGAAAACGACTGCTATGAACTCCAGTGTCTAAGGTGGTTCAAATTGAGATTTGTTGTAACTTATAGTTATCCCCAGAAGGGAGCAAGCCTGGAGTACCTGGTCTCGAGCTCTTGTCAGTAGATGCCTGATGACAGAATCCCTACAGTCTCAGGTGAGCTGCTACTACTTGCATGCATTTGGTGAATACCCTGGGGGCTGTGGTGAGACCAAAGGGCAGTGCTCTGAACTGGTAATGACTGGCTCCCAACTGGAAGTGTAAATACCTTCTGGATTGTCTGTTCATTTTTATGTGAAGTTACATATCCTGAAGGTCTGTCAAGCACATCCAGTCTTTCTTGCTCAAAAAGGGCAGAATGGACCAAACCTTGACCATTCAGAACGTGGTGTGCTGAACTGATTTGTTCAGACTGCTGAAATCCAAAATTAGTCTTTCGTCCCCTGTTTTCTTTGCCACTAAAATGAATCTTAAATAAGTTCCAAATCCTGTCTGGTCTCGTGGGACCTCTTGGACGACTCTTTTTTTCCTAGCAGCTTTTGTATTTCTACAGCTGCTGCTTACCTCTGACTGGGTAAAACATCAGGAATTTTGCAAACCAGTGATGATGGTATGGAAAAGGGAATTGTATAACCTCTGGAAATCCTTTGCACCCACATATCTTTTGTAATATCTAGCCAGGCTCTCTGGTGCAGGGATAAGTGACCCCCAATTTCTTGCAGAGGTGGATAATCGGGCCTCCTTTCAGGAGCACTGGTAGGGTCTGTCGGAGAAAGAATCTCTGGACCCCTGATTCTGCAGGCCTCCTCTGTCGTGTGGGTGGCATCTTCCATTTGAGTTCCCCCCTCTGCCCCTGAGGGGAACCATCTCCACAGAGATCTTGGAAAGGACTCTGGGACTTCCTGAACCACATTTTCTGACCGCCTCCTTGATTCCTGGAAAAGGTCCTTTTGAGGTGTCATAAAACATACTCCAACTGCAGAGAGGTTCTTTCCATCTTGCTCACACCTGGAGAGTGTGTCCTCAGCTTTAGAGCCAAACAACAAGCTTACAAAAGAGCATTGACAAAAGGGGACTTGAAAGGGTCCACAAAGTCACACAAGTGCATCCAGGCATGCCTCCTAATAGAAATGCCTGAACCCACTGCCTTTGAGGTAACTCCTGCCACATGGGAGATGAGCCTCATGGATAAGTTAGTGATCGATTGAAGGGCCAACTGTGAGGCCACAGAAGACTGAGCCTCGGAAGTACTGGTTCCGAAGAGGGAATGTGAAAGTTCCTTAATCAGATCTCTCTAATCTTGTGAAGTGTGCCAAATAATTCAGCAGTCTGAGTGCTAATGTTGCAAAAGCATACATACACTTCCCAAATCTGTCCAATGCCCTAGAATGTTAGGAGGATGGACAGAAGAACTCTGCTCTGTGAGTTCTTTCTTAATGGCTGCCATCACAGCCATGGCATCTATGGGGAATCCCTTGCTCCAAAATTCCTTTCCTGCAGGTGGTGCCAAAATCTGGTCTGGTCTTTTGGGGATTGGCTCAGCTGTGTCTGGTTCCTTCCATGCCCAATTAGAGATCAAGTCATTGAGCTCATCAGCAGGCGGAGTCACCCAGGCGATAGATGGGCCAGACCCAGAGGCCTCCAGGAATACGGATTCCTCTTTGGAAGGGTTATGGGTGGACCAACCACCCATCTGCTTAAGGATTTCTAGGATGTCTCCAAATGAGACCACTTTGGGTGGAGATCTTGAGGACCCTTCCCCATCATTGAAATCTGTATCTTCAGTGACAGACTCCTGAGGAGTGTCCAAGTACCTCCTCTTGCACTTCCTCTTCCTAGGGACTTCTTCTGTGGAGTGTTCCAGAGAAGTATCAGAAGAAATAGTAATATCTTGCTGGTTAGCCTGGAGACTTTGGACTGGCTGTCCCTGTGGAGTGGAATGATGGGGCTCAAGATGCAAAAACATCCAGAAAGATCCAAGTGGGGAGGAACCATCCATCATGCAGAAGCAGAATTCCCAGGGGAGAAGGAACTTGGCAGAGCTGAAAAGTCAAGCTTCCAACCCATCAGCTCCCCCAGCCCTGAAAGAAATCCACCCAAGGCAGAAGCTAGAGCCAAGCTATCCAGTGCCGAAGCTGCAAGAGGCAAAGACAGCAATGTCTCTGATTTGACAAGGGTGCTTCAGCTCAGAGCTGTCTAGCTCCAAAGCACTCCGAGCCGATGCCACAGAGAAATCCTCAGAGCCCAAGATACACTGTGATCTTTGGATCCAAACCAGATGGATCCAGGAGACTTGGATCCAAGGTCTCCGAAACAACAAGATGCATCAGAGAAGGGGCCGAGGTTTGAGTTTTCACTAACAAAGGCTTCCTGACCCAAGAAGGTAAGAGCCGGAGAAACTCCCATCTGAATCTGCGCCAAGAGAAACTTCCTCATCATTCTATCTACATCAGCCTCGGTCAGGTTTCTGGAAGAACTAAATGATGCCACTAATGGAGTCCTGGGGTGCCAATAGGATTCTAAAAAAGAACGTACCCGAGAGAGGGTATTGTATCTATGATGGGAGAGTAACAAGTCCTTGATGGTGACTTCGGATCAGATAGGATAGGATCCAAGGAAGTCGGTTTTAGTGTCAGATGCAGGCTTCAGGGAAAAGGAGTAGGCATTGGATCTGATTTTGTAGGCTTTTTCTTTGGGGGTTCCATCGCAGAATCCGAGGATTGGGTTGAGGACCCAGATGGTCCAGAGTGTTTGCCAGAAAGCTGCTTTTACTTCGGTTTGGGGGGGGGGGGGTTGAACCCTAGATAGAGCTTCTGAGAAAGAGGAAATCTTCCAGTCTGTTTGGAGGTGATCTGGGCCAAGGCAATACACACCTAAGGTATGAGAGCCAGAAAGTGGTAATTTGTGACTTCATTTCTGACATTTTTTAAACAATTAGCAGAAAATACAAGATACTTGTATATATGTATGTGTGTGCATGTATGTGGTATGTCTGTGTGTATATATATCTATCTATCTATATATATATGTGTGTGTGTGTATATATGTGTATATATATATATATATATATATATATATATATATATATATATATATATATATATATATACATACATACATACACAGTGGCGGCCGATGACTTCAAATCAAAGGGGGGCTGCAGGAGACAGCTGAATGGGTGGGGCCAATGGGAAGGGGTGTGGTCAACAAAAGGGGGTGGGGTATGCTACAGTGGGATCAATGCTGGACATGCTTACCAATTTACATGAAATAAATGCTCAGTCACTATGGCGGATGCTGAATACTCTACACAGCACACATTGTTACATGTATATACAGGTAGGTTTGAAGACTTACCTCTGCGGTATGCTGCAAACCGTACTTCATACTCTTTTTCTGCACCTGATGAGAAGATGTGATCTGGTCTGGAGCACATCAGGTCATACTGGATTCTTTCCCCCCTTTTTCATGGAAGCTCAAAAGGGACAGTTTAAAGTTTCCCAAGCAAACACTATTCACGTGACTCCACCTGGTTCCAAATAAGTGCTTGTAATCTTCTCTTTCAGCTGTTCCCGTTAGGGGTTGCCACAGCGGATCATCTGTTTCCATTTCGTCCTGTCCTCTGCATCTTACTCTGTCACACCAACCACCTGCATGTCCTCTTTCACCGCATCCATAAACCTTATTTGAGGCCTTCCTCTTTTCCCTCTTCCCTGGCAGCTCCATCCTTAGCGTCCTTTTCCCAATATACCCAGCATCCCTCCTCAGCACATGTCCAAACCAACACAGTCTCGTCTTTGGGCACGCCTTCCCCCTCTTCTTCTCCTTCGGCCAACAGTAGGCCAATTTCCACCAGCACCCTGTTGGCTAACAGTACTGGTGGCGGTCATTGTTAACCCTGGCCTCGACCAATTCAGTATGGAAATCTGTACTGTTGTCCGCATATGTCATTTGGCAGAGGTTACATTGGATGCCCTTCCTGACGTAACCCTCCCCATTTATCTAGGCTTGGGACCGGCATGAAGAAATGCACTGGCTTGTGCATCCCCAGTGGCTGGGTTACTTAAGTGCTTGTAGTATAGTACCAAATAAAAGCCTTTGTGTTCCTCTGGGTATTTCTCAAGTTTGTTACTTATAGACAAAGTCCATTCGTCTGTCTTTATTTTGTGCAAACAAATCAACTCTTTGGTTAAATTTTGTTATACTCCACGTTAACTCCTTTCCTATGGAAATCATAGCCAATACATTCATTCTTTCTTGCCCCATTGTACTTCACAGAGACATTTTAATTCTTTTCAGTGTTGAGAAACACCTTTCTGCCTCAGCAGTTGACATTGGTGTGGTGGCTATAATTAGCACACTGTAAATCTCTGAAAACACACTGGTTAAGGAGTTGTCTTGCAAGAATTTTAACATTTGGACTGCACTGCCAGTTGCTGCAAAGTCTTCACATTGATACACCACTCCAAGTTCTGTTGTAAGTTGTCCCCTCAACAGGAATGGATAGTTGTCTATTGTTGCTGTGAATAGATTCTCTGGAAACTCTCTTATGTATGTTGAAAACTTTTCAGGCAGAAGTAGTAGAGAAGCTTGAAGATGGCCACTTTGTTGAAATTGTGATGTTGCCTGGAACTTTGACATCACACACTTCCTTTGCAGCAATCGACAATGTCTCATGCAGTGGTCGGGAAGCTGATGGCCCTTGTCTACATCTTGGCAGGATGTTCTCTGTCTGTAGATACTGTTCTGCAATACCGTCG
This sequence comes from Protopterus annectens, assembly GCF_019279795.1. NCBI lineage: Eukaryota > Metazoa > Chordata > Ceratodontiformes > Protopteridae > Protopterus > Protopterus annectens. The sequence continues at coordinate 1,306,554,591 of NC_056741.1, read as the reverse complement.
ATACCTGATCTGACACCATTCATTTCATTCAAAAATGTATGCACATCCTTTTCAACAGTGGTTGCATCTGTGGTACGACACTGAAGTTGCCTGTAAAGAATGCCAGCATGGGGCATTATATGATGGAAAACAGCAAGCCAAAATTTAAATTCATCATCTTCAACTGTACACAGTAGCCCATTTGCTTCCTGTACAGTTGCTGCAGCAGATGTAGGACACTTGTACAAATAAAGAAAGCACTCTGACAGCAACTCTTAAGTTTTTGTACACTGCATTTACAGTACGGATGTTAAAATTCTACCATGTTCCTGACACTCTTGGCATGCGTTGTGATACTATACTATCCAGAGCAGCTTGTCTTTGAACTGAACAAGTGAAAAAGGCTGGAATTCCACCAAGTGTTAAAAAAAATGTCCTTGCTTCAGTATTCTGTTGTGCAGCTCTTTGCATTACCAGATTAAGTTGGTGGGCATAGCAGTGTAAATAGTAGGCATATTTAAACTCCTCTCTTATGATGGCCTGGACCCCATGATGAACACCACTCATAACAGATGCACCATCATAACTCTGAGCAATCATTCCCACTACTTCCTTCAACTGTTGTCTTATCACACCAGCAGTATGCCCTGCTGTCTGCCCAGGTGGTGTAAAGTATCCCCAAAAACGTTCCAACACGTGTCCATTGACAATGTAATGGAACACAATGGCAATTTGCCATAGCCCAGCAACATCAGTGGTTTCATCTGCAATTACTGCTACAAATTTTGCAGTACAAATCTCCTTTTTTATTTCTTCTCTGCATATTGTTAGCATGCAGTCTAGTTCATTTTGAATGTTTTTTGATGTTCCTTTAAAAACAGTTTAAGTTCTCAAGTATTCAGACAACTTCTGATCAATCTTGCAGGTGAAGTCTGTCAGATTCTGGAACATTCCTGCACTCAGTGACTCTTCAGACTCATCATGGCCTCTTAAAGCAACTTCTTCAGCACACAACTTGATGCAGTCTATTATAAGTGATAGAACATGACGGTTTTCTTCCACTTTCTTGCGTCTTTCTATTGATAACTGGTATCCACTACTTAACTGAGACCTGATATCCACAGTTCCCAACACTGCTAGACTCATTTGGTTGTTAAAATCTTTAGCAGACTGTTCATGCTTTCTGTACTTTTCTTCCATTCTCTTCAGGTCATTAATACCCCTTGATGTCCAGGTATCCTCTCCACCGAACAGTAAACATGGGAAGCAGTACAAGCTTGTTTGTTTCCTCACAACCACAGATCCAGGTGTGTTTGTCGTACACTGACCTGCTGAAGCTGTGTATGAATGTTCTTGACCTACTTGTACCTTGAGACTCCATCTTCAGATCAGGTGTGGGTCTTCCAGTCCTCTTGATTCTTAACTTTTCATTCAGAGTCAAATCTCTAAAATTAATAGATTTCAGATAGGCCACTGTAACACTCTGCTCACTCATTCTGGTTATCGTAGTTGTAACTCTGAAATGAAGATATTGCAGAAATGATTAAGTGCCACTGCTGTATACATTTTAAATTACAGCTTCAGAAACAGCACCCATTTCATTGACTGTCTCCCACAGCCGTGACCTACCAACTATCTGGCTTGGCCCTGCCAGGATATAAAAGACTATATTAATGCATTTGTGATGCACACACTGTCACAGCTTACATTGTCTTAATTCTGGCTTTGCAGGACTAAAAATAAAAAAGAGGCAGTCATTTCATTACCAAACGAAAACAGTCCTTGAACCAAATAAGGAATCAGATGCAAAAACCAGAGAATACAAGAAAAAGAAAAATAATCTGGTTCCACACAGCAGTGAAGATCAATATGTCCTTTATTGTAGTAAGCACTTTCTCGGAATAACATCTGCTTCATCAGATTATTTTTCTTTTTTTTTGCAGTCATTTCATTGCCCACCACTACAGTTTCTGCTTTGATCCTTCCAGCATCAAAATACATCTGCTGCACAGAGACAATAGTCACAGCCTGTATGCATATTGCTTACTCCCTCAGACACAGTTTTGCAAAGCCAAAATTACAGCAGTAAAAGGCCAGTTATTTCATTCTCACACTGACATGATAGTCCCCCATCCCAATAGGTTACCAAAAGTACCTGGCTTGAATCTCTGAAACTCAGAAAGCAAAACAGTAATATAACTGCATCTTTTACATAAACATTATCCAGCGGTCAGTACTCAATCCATCTCACTCCATCCACCTACACAGCAGGTTTAACAGTTAGTAGTAGGGACAATTTCCAAACACACACACACACACACACACACACTTAGTTCTGCAAAGCCAGAATTACACCAAAGCTACAATGCCAAACATTTCATCCACAAACAGCCATCATATCAATTGCCAACCTAAATTATCTGCTGACCCTGCCTGGATTAAAATGAAAATAATTAATATCTGCATTAATTTAATGTGTTGCACAGAAACAGCAGTTACAGGCTTGCACAACAGCCGTCTTCACCCAAATAAACCGTTATCTTGCAAAGCCATAATTTAGACAGTAAACAAGGCCAGTCACTTCAATGAATTCACAAACACCCCCCATTACCTAAGTAAAGTAGCTGCTTTTTACCTGTCAGGATTAAAGTACAAATAATAGTAACAAATGTGTTGCATACTTACAAGCTGTGACTAATGCTTCTGTGAACAAAACGAGTGTGCCAATCAAGTACACATTTCATTTTATGTATTTTACTTTTATGTACCTGTGTTTCTACAATGCAACACTGTTTTATAAAACAAAAATCCCTAGTCAATGTCCAGGAAGAAAAGCTCAACATTCAGTATAGAGAATGAACAGATATGAAACGTACATCAACTACTCATAAGCTTGCTAATTATTGTACATTCATCTTAAAGTACAGACATAGTTTTGTAAAGTTGGACTTAACAGTAAGCATCAGGGCCATTTGTTCCAGTCACACACAGCCCCAACCACAGTATACGACTTGATCTTGTCAGGTTAAAGGCACAAAAAAGACACTGTCATGAAGGTGAGTATACTACACACACACACACACACACACACACACACACACGCACACGCACACACACACACACACACACACACACATACTCAGATTTCAGAACCTGCGGTCGATCTCACTTCAGTGAAATGTACATTACTCTTGCAAAGCAAGACAGAACTGCAGCTATTCACGCATTGCCCCCCCCCCCCCAGTCCAACTCACTGCCTACCCAGGGAAACTGCTGTCAGCGTACAATGTTTAAGTAAAATAAATCTCCATGGTTACATTATTGCATTTCTTTCACATCACAATAGCCAATTACTTGCACATGATCTTACTTCATTTGGTGGTGGCATTGTGTGTGTGGGGGCAGGGGAGTGCAGAAGTGTAGTGTTTAATGCTATTGATTTCTGTGGATGTAAACTACAGGCTATTATTTCAGAGACCTATTTCTGAAACACAGATGATACAAATGCCCCAACAGATATCTAAAATACCATCAGACTGTAATCATCCTCATAGCCAAACATTCTCAAATGCAGTATTTTCCTTATTTCTATGCACAAAAATATTTTAAGCAATTATGTAATTTTCCAGAAAAGGAGGACACATATGGAGCAGAACCAACGCATATGAAGCAGAACCAAAAAGCTTAAGCAAATCTAACAGAGTACCAGTCCCAGACCAGTAAACCTAACAAATGATATTCCAGGCATTCCATTTTACATGTACCGAGTCTGATTCAGAAGTACCACTGATACTGATTTAACAACACAATGTATGTGTACGCTGCCTGCTTATTTATTTTTTTATTATTCTAATGTAAGCCCAAGCATTCTACCGTAGCTACAAATGTTAATCTCATGTTTTTCATTTTCTTATAATTTTAGGTGCTCACAGACAATACTGCCAAAAAAATGGAACTGCAGTGGTCGTGCTAATGACACCCACCCACCACTCACCCCCCCCAAAATACTGTTATTCCACTCAGACAACTTGTTCTGGGAAAAATGTTAGAGTACAACAGATAAGAAAAATATAAACACTGTTTTATTACTAAAAATATGTTTCTTTCTTTTAAATACATATACACACATTGTCTCTCTCACGCACACACACACACACACACACACACACACACACACATACACATACACACTAATCCTGCTTTTTATGGTCTTAAACACATTCAGGCCCTTTGTTAAGAGTGAAGCACATCAACAGCTGTTTTAGATAAATGTGTCACTATTGACTGCTTGTTGCTGCTAACCAGGTGCACTAAATATGATCCACTAAAAGAAACATTAATCCTCAGTGCAGGTGTGTACCCTGCCCTGTCATAAAACTATAAAAATCAGTCCTGTCTTCCTGCTGGGACTAGCAAGCTATTCATCTGATAGACATTCTGTCTCCAACTTTGTTCAAGAGTGCGAAATAATTTTATGACTTAAAAAGCAATTTAGTTTGGGCTGCTATTTTGGGGTGGCAATAGAATCCACAGCCTTCTGATCTTCCAGCTCCAAGTAAGGGTAGTACTAGTTACCTATTCTGTTCTTAACACTATGTATAATCTCTTATCTCTTGTATACTCTGCATCCTTTGTGTAAAAGTTGGTGCCATCTGAAGTGGGCCTTTCCTACAAAAGGCCCAAATGAATTTTTATCTAAATAACCTCAGTATTGTTTTGACAGATGTAGCCTGAAGCTAGCATGATTCACTGGGGTGTATTAAACCATTGCAGTATGTTCTTCTTTCGGCTTTTCTCAGTTAGGGTCACCACAGTGGAACTCTGGTCCGCTAATGATTGGCAGTAGATTTTTACGGTGCCGAGGTGCCAGCTCGATGGCCAACCTTCGAAGGCACGCCCATTTACGCATGTCTTTCGAACGCAACTCGACCACAGGGAGGACATGCAGGCTCCACACAGAAGGCGCTCCAGCCGAGAATCGAATGGGAGAACCTATTGCTGTGAGGTGACAACGCTACCGTTGCACCACCATTGCAGTATATAGTTAATTATTAACTCAGTGTCCTCTTTATTCTTCCCTGTCTTCCTGTTAAGAGTTATGGCTTAAGAACTTTGGCTCTATCTTTCCTTAGGTAGAAATTATTTTAAGAAAATATAAGTAAATAATATATTTTCTTGATTTGGAGCTTTTCCCCTAATTCTGTGTTTGCTCTGTCCCTAATTCTGGACATAAAAGTTTAAATGCTTTAAGTCTGGTACTTTTCTGTTACATTTAAATGTGCTGACAAAATGGTATGTCTTTTCTATATTTATCCAACTGGCTTTTTTCCAGACATTAAAAAGAAACTCTGTCAAAAAACGCTGGACACAAAGTATGTGTTTTCAGCGGATATATATACATTGGATATAAAAAGTGAACACACCCCTGGTACAGTGCTAGATTTATAAAAAAAATGAGACAACGATAAATCATTTCAAAACCTTTCCCACCTTTAATGTGACCTATTCAATTGAAAAACAAACAAATCTGTTAGGGGAAGAAATATAAAAACTAAAAAAAAATAGTCCAATAAGCTGGTTGCATAAGTGTGCACACCCTTAAACTAATACTTTGTGGACGCACCTTTTGATTTAATCACAGCAGTCAGTCTTCTTGGTACACACCTGCCATCAATTAAAGAGACCCCAAATAAAGTTCACTCTGTGGCAGAAGTAAGATTTAAAAAGTAAACCTCAAAAGTCTTCTGAAACTGATGTGAAAGTTACAAGAAAATTATTTTTGGTCCTTTGTATTGTACAAGTTCTGTTGCATCACTACCCATCCTGTTTCTGCTTAGAATGACCACATGTACATAACACTGTGTCAGTACACCTGGATTTATAATGACTATGCATGCATAACATTACTAGTTTGGCCCAGGATGACCACGTGCGTATAGCATTGTATCAGTTTACTTTGACTGAGGATAATAATCTGACACACACACACTGTCTTGTCAGCATCAAGATTACAATTTAGAATTTAGAGTTTACAATTTAGAAAAATCTTCACTGTTAAATCTTAATATACCCACACTTACAAACCACAGTAATACAGTGTCAAGCAACATACTTCATATTTCTGCTAAGTGCTATCAAAGCAGGATCATAATATAGAGAGGAAAGATCTATCAATGTTAGGCCCCATAGAAACTGTGTATAATATTTCCACATTTCTGTAATAATTTATAAAGGAAATTGGAATTGTTGCAGATTCTACTACGGTGGACATCTTCACAAGACAGCTAATTTTCCCACCTGTATCTTTAGAGCATCTGCAGTTACTTAACAACCTAATTAAATTTAAAGCAATCTTGTCATTACTTAATAAAGTATGAAGTATCTCCTGTTCCAGATAGTACATCTGCAAACTCATATAATGCATACATGATTAAATTAAAATAACTACAACAAATATATGTAATGAAGCACACAACAGAAATGATAGACCAGTCTGTTCAAGAAGCCAGAAGCACAGATGAGAATGCAAACTACATTTAAAATGTACATGGCCATTTGTAATTTATCCTTTCATTTTAAGTATGGATGCTAGAGTAGGGTTATAATGTTGGCGTTGATTTCTAAGGTACTGGGACACTGACATTGTCATTCTAATAAAATATTAATCAAATCATGAGACAATATGCAAATAGCTGCTTGGATGCCAAACACTGCAGATAATCTATTGGAATATAGTCACATATTTACATTTTATCAATAATCCAATGAGTATATTTAACTGCTGTGTTATGAATCCACTTGAATGTATGTGTTTATCCTTGGAGAAAAGTATCACATTAACATTCACAAACAAGCAAATTGCCTGAACCTCCCGGATTAATGCCTTAACGTCAAAAAAGAAGGAAACTTGAGAATATAAAGAAGTAAGGCAAAACTACGGCACTGTGTGCTATTATATTCACAATAAACAATGGCACCTTCTTCTGTAACAAAGCAATCTATTTAGTGAACCAAAAATAACATAAGCGCTTTCACTGTGTAACCCACACACACACACACACACACACACACAAAGTCAGCAATTGTAATACCTGAATCATAATCTACTATACTTGCCATTGTTATCTTTGATGTTTAGAGGGCATGCAACAAATATTTTTAAAACCTATATGTAGTCCATGAATACCTGGGTCCTTGGTATCCACAGACAACATGCCTCTTTTCTTTATTGCAGTTTCCAAAATAACAAAACAGGAAAAGTAAAATAATTTTCAGTACCACATAAATTCTATTTTACTGTACTGCGGTTTGCATATTGTATTAATTTTATATATTAACCAGATAAATCCACTGGACACAATCAGCTCTTTATGGTGGTATTTTAAGATCACCATTTCATTATATAACTTGCTTACAGGCATACCAGTGGCAGAAATGGAAAAAGAATTAAGCCTTGAACTCTGTGAAAAAAATGGTAGTACCTTACACAGAATTAATCTTTTATATTATCTACATGTAGAAGACGATACCACTTTGCCTGAAGAAAAAAACGGAAGCCCTGTTTACATTTCAGCTGATGAATGGAGTGACTTATTAGCGTAGCAAATCACAAAAAAGACTGAGACTCTAGAATCTCTTACCTTTAAACCCAACACCATACTCATGGATGATTTCAACTACCCCTCCATTAACTGAGAAAATTACATGACCAATAACATGTAGGCTGAAAGAATTCTAGACTTTGTCAATGCAAATTCCCTGGAGTAGCTAGTCTGTATTTCCAATAGGAGTACAAATATCCTAGACCTGGTACTCACAAACATGGGGAATCATTGCATACCCCCCCACCCCAAGTGTAATGCCCTTACTGGTCAGATCAGATCACAAAACAGTGTCCTTTGAAATAAATATAAAACTAGCACCCCCATCTAACTCTAGAACCATTAAGAACTTTTTGAAGGCTAACTACCTCCTATTATGTGATGACATAGCTAATTTCCAAGCTCCCGCAAATCCAGAAAATACGGAGGCCTATGTTGTACAACCACATAAAGAGCTGCGGAGAAGTGGCAATACCAAGATAAACCTGCAAAAACAAGCCATCCTGGTGGATCCCTGGTATAAATAGATTGTACAACAAAAGAAAGAAAATCCTGTCCAGAAGTAGGAGAGGTTATGGACATCTGTCTCTCCAGAATGATCTATTCATGCCTGAAATCAGGTTTAGATCTTTAGAGCAGGTTACCCTTTTGTGGTTAGTTTTGCAAATAAGCAACATTTCCATCAGGGTGGATCAGAGACTGTCTTGTAGGTCAGGCACAGGTCACCCATCAGTAATTGGGAGGAAACTGAATACAGTGATAGAGCTTTTAATCGGTCCACATATGATATGTTGGTTACACCATGTATTTTTATTGTTGAGAAACCTTTGAGGATGCTCCAACTGTTTTACGTGCCTGGTGAGGTACATGCCAAAGGGTACATTGTACTCTGTTATTGGTCTGATGAGGTCGAGTATAGTCATGCTATGACACCCTTAGATCTGGATGCCATACCCTTATTTATAAGCTGAGCCACATAGAAGATTTCCTCACCACCGTGGACACATAGTAGTCAAAATTCAGATTACTGTCAATCTGAGGATCAAGATTTCTCACCAGTGGGTCCACTTTTAGAGGAGTGCTGTTATTGCTGTACTTTGCAGGGGTATTTGATTCCCCAAAGGGTATTATTGTGGACTTTTTCACATTTAGTTTGAGGCTATGTGTCTGACACCAATCATTAGTCTGCATCAGAACTTTCTGTAGGGTACCAATATCATTTGGGGAGTCGATGATTGCTCCTAACTTGCAGTCACTTGGTCAGCCAAAGGCCATCTACTTTAGCCTTGACATCTGTGAAGTATATCCCAAATAGGTGGGGGCCCAGCACTGAGCTCTGTGGTACTCCAATGGTGACTGGCTTCTTGCTGGATGTGGATTCCCCCACTCTAACATGTGTCCTATCCATCTGGTGACATAGACGTTTATGCCCAGTTTTGTGAATTCATCTATAATACCCAAGTTAGGGTATTGTGTCAAATGCCTTGGCCAGGTCAACCCTTACATATTCTTATGAAATCAAAGAATACATTTTCCATAAGCACTAATCATAGCATTTACATACATTCAAGCATGCATAGATGTGAATGAAAAAATCATGAGAGATGCACCTAGTCAAATGTACTTTGTCCAGCTTCTACCCATTCTATGTTTTGTTTCACTATTTCTTGTCTACTCTTGTTTTGTGCACACTCAGTACTCTGTGGATTTCTTCAATGCCATGTAACTTGCCCTCAACTAAACACCTTAAAGTGGCTCTGAGTCCTACCTCCTTCCTGGATTCCAGATGTGAACATAACATTTCAGAACAAGCTTTCCCATGGTCTGTATGAAAAGGGAGAATAACGTCTATATCTCCAAAGTCTATACCCTAGGTAGTGTTGTCCTGGTTTTACCATCACACTTCTTTTGGATAAAGTGACTATTGTTACTCGCCATTTTATTTAATTAATAGATTGTATATGTTATTCTTCAGTTGTTAATTACGAGTACATGTATACCTTATTCCTCAGTTGTTAATTACAATTACAGGACTGGTCTAAAGGCCATCCTTTGCCATTTTAAAAGAAGGCCAAAGGTATGGAAAAAGTGTAATAGTCTCAAAAGTCATGCTACAGGATTATATTTAATTAAAAAACGTGTACAGGGAACACAAAAATCACTGAAAGAAATGCATTTGGTTAATAACTTTCATCCCAAAATTAAAGACTTCAACAAGACACCAAAAAAAAAAAATCTAACCACATTACCTGACCACCCACAGAATCAATGACTGTTAATAAAATGCAGTCTTTACAATCTGTCATTACAGACTGTTTAAATGTCATTAAAGATTTATTTAGGCAAACATTTGTGTGTTTTCAACATGCACTAGATCTAAAATTTTCTAGAACTGTAATTTATAAAAAAAAATAGCAATGAAGACATAAATATAGTCACACAGATATTGCATATTTCTGCTTCAAATAATGTGATTTTTCAGGTTTATGTTTTAAAATTCTTCCTATATTGATTGCTTCATTTGAACAGTAACCTAACCTGTATCCAATATCTGTTTCCATTTTAACTCTTTAGGTTCTAAGATGATATCAGTGCCTGCCCTTAAAGCATGCTGTATCCACAAGAATCTTCATAAAACATGGTCGACAACAACTGACCTTTTCTTTCTTTCTAAGTCTTGGAATAATGCTATTATGAAATATAAACTGTAATGCAGATAATTTTCCTAGCTTTTCTGATTTAGTCCCAAAATCTCAAAACTTGTCTGCTCTGTCCCATGATGTCCCCTTTCCCAGCTTGTTCTGGGTCATGGACAGTTTTAACTCAGCACTTGCTCTCTGATCCCAAGCCACATCCTTTGCAGTTGCCTCCTCTCCAATGTTTTCCCTTTAAATATTAACTATATCGTCTTTTCTTGTAAAATGTCAGTTCAACACCTTATGGTTCAAAAGCCTTACGCAGAGATTAAGCTATCCAGAGTTAGTATACACAGTTCATCTGATTCTGACCACACTGCAATACAATATTTTACAGTGTGTGTCTGTGACATCATCTATCTATAGACAGTGCAGACTTTTACTGCTGCGTTCGAGTACTGTAAAAAAAAAATTACATTGCATCTGTTATCTGTTCACAGAGCTGAGTCCGGCACCTACCTCAGTTTAATAACTTTTACTTGTTAAAAGTGACTGTTCAAGTGTCCATCTTCTTTCTTCCTCTGTGTGACTCTCTGATTCAAGCCAGCAGCAAGGCAAAGGGCAGAAGCAAGCCAAAAAAAAAACAAAGATAAGGAAGGAACTTCAAGTCAGCTAACTACTTCTACTCGTAGCACTAGCAGTATCACAAGAAAGTAAATTTAAGTAGTACTGTGCTACAGACTACTACTGATCGTTTCTCGCTCTCTTTTTTTGAGAAGAGAGCGAGAAACAGTCAGTAGCAATCCAGCCGTCAACGTCACGTACGTGACTGCAGATGTGGCAGTCTGAACCCCCTTCTACTTACTGTGCGGTTAAAAACCACATAGATGTCTGGCCATCACACTGATGCCTTCTCTCATATCCAGACTGCCTGTAAAGCCATCTAGAGTTGCAGAAATGGTCGTTCTCTAATTTAAATAAATAAATTAATTAAAAAAAAAAAATTGGTACTCGAGCATGCACAGTTCGAGTTCCAGGACTTTGCGAGTTGGTCACCAAACAAAATATTTTGTAATTATAAATTTTTATACACTTTTTATTTTTTTATTCAAGAATCTTTTTGCTGGGAGGGCTGCAGTTCGATGGCACGAGCCGCCACTGTGTGTGTGTGTGTGTGTGTGTGTGTGTGTGTGTGTGTGTATATATGTATGTGTATATATATATATATATGTATATATGTGTGTGTGTGTGTATGGTTCTACTTTTCTTTATCAAAATTTCACAATCTCGAAAAAGAAAAGCAAAAACCCCACTTCTGCGAAAGTGCATTTGCGCAAAAGCTGATTCACCGAATCAGAAAAAAAAAAAAAAAAACCTACTGTAAACACTGTTTTGCAGGGAGGCTTGCCCCGCTGCACCCCCCACACACCCCTCCTTAAATATACTAACTCCGAGATCGCACTACAGTGGGGAAAAGGATATATTGCTTTATCCCCACTGTAACATGCTTCGGTGAATCATCTTTCGTGAAAGTGCACTTTTGATGTAGTACACTTTTGCTTAAGTGGGTTCGACCTTCTGTTTGTCAAATTGTGTTTTCGACAAACAGAAGGAGACCCATATATGTATATCGCAGAAAAAGGAGAAAGATACTGACAGTGGTATCAAGAATACACTACATGTATAAAAAGGAGTAGAGGAAAAGTTTACCAATTATGGTGAAAAGGAGTACATAAAAGTGTAGGAAAGGGAGGTAAAGCAGCTACTATAATAACAAAAGATAAATATGAAGAGTGTAAATACAATAACTTTAGACTTATCTCCAAAATGATGACACTATGATAGAGAGCTCAGAGCGACCACATCTGAAAATGAAAAACGAGGTCTGAGGTATGTTAGGGGATAGAGCATTATGGGTAAGGGAGGAGCTCAAGAGTTTAGTGGCTACGACCTGAAAATAATGGCCAGATTAGATCGGAACACAGTTGTTGGAGAATGAATGAAAGTTGACAACATCAGATCAGTAGTTATAATCATGATCTGTGGTTCAAAAACTGGGGGGGTATCACGCACATATTTTGCACTTTTAAACAGAATATAAATAAGTAAATGTAATATCCAGAGCAGATTCTAAAACAAATCCACTTTTCTGAATAAGCAACGCTCCCATCAGTCAGATGCTTCTATTTATAAAGCCATCCTGAATTCATATGACATATCTATTTACAGTCTTACTATCAAACAGAAGTTTGAATAACCATAGAGAATAATAGATCCACTTATAGGCCAGTGGATTGCAGACATGCAATGCAGTTCAGTTGATTCCCAATTCATGCAACTTCATGTGTTGGATTTCATGTCTGATTCAACTTTGACCAGTTGCTGGTCATGAACCACCACTGCTTGTCTGTAGAGAGAATAGACTTCTAAAGCTGCAAAAGTCTTCCTCTGTTAATAAATGCATATTGGTGTTCAGATTTTTAGATCTCATGTTAGAAACTTGCAGTCATAAATACAGGCTGCTTAGTGACTTTCCAGTGTTTTTATTTCACTTTTAAAGTATTGCAAATCCTACATCTTTTTTTTTAGTTAGTGTTGAACCAGTAGTGAAGCATGCAGTCTTTTTTATGCTGTCACCCCTTTATCTGATGGGGGCTCAGGCTCATTTACAGCAAATTTTGTGCTAAAACTCTTTCAACTTAGCACTCGAATATCTACAGCTTGCAGCTTATTTTCTGCCATTTTTTTCAAAGGGGCAAAATAACTGAAACAAAGACTTCATAGTACATATACAATAGCAGTGCTTTTGGCAAAGTTTTAAGTTAAGTTGCTATATGATATTTTTGTATAGTATCCGTGTAATCGTATATAAATACAGGCACATGCGCAAGCACACATATTTCTTCCCAGTCACAGACACAAAATGACATGCCTACTGACTTGATTGGATATGCTTTTGTTGCACCTTCAAAGAAAGATGAATTTGCTAAGAGAATTTTTTAAAAGAATACCATCTGTACTTAGGCATTAACGTTATATGATCTGTAAAATACAAATAGTACTAGTATATTGGGTGACAGTTGAGTAGATGTAGTCAACTATATGAGAGTATATTCCTGCAGCTGTCTGAGCCTTTCTGGACGTAAGGGTATGAGAACCATGTAATCTCACCTTCCAGTTGTCACTTGTTTACACAATGTCAGGACTTAATTAACTGTAGTAATTATTTATCAAGGGTTAGCAGTGACATACCTGTGTTTCAGAGAACACGTGTGGTAATAATAGGTTTTCAATTTTAACATCATAGACCTTTTTATTTTATTTGTGTTTTAGTAGTCTTAGCCGAGTACGCAGTCTTGTTTGTTTCCTATTGCTAACCAATGCAGTTGGTCCTTTATGAAATAGTATTCCTCAGTTTTTGTCTTTCATCCCTGTACCTGCTTGTGTTATCCTTTTCTTTCTGGACATTTTTCATTATTTCTGTCTCTGAGCCATGATGTCTTGTTGATGAAGTCATGGTTAAACAGAGGACTGGCAGGTTATCTTCAGCAGTAAGGTCAGTGGGCGTGGCATAGTCTGTTAGCATACTGTGTATTGTTGTTTCAGATGAAGTCCTCTGAATTTGGCAATTCTGAGAGTTTGGCTATTTTTTGCATTAAGCATTCCACTATAAAGTCACCTGTCTGCCAAAAATTCCTGGTCATTCACAAAACTCTCTGAATTGATTATTAAATTAAGGATCATTATTCTAGAATTAGTGAATGTTTTGTCAAAAGCAATAGCTAAAGATGTGGGAAGTACTGGTTCCTTCACTGGGTAGCTTGATTAGTTTATTTTTATTAGCTGCATTAGCCCAATAGGAATTGCCTGTATTCAGTGGAGACACAAAGTGCTTTTCCTGCTGTCGAGGGGTGTTTTGGTAAGGACAGCAGGGGAAATAAGTCTTGCTCTTTTAGAGAAAAAAAAATAAGTATTTCAAGAATTGTATTTGTTTCATCACTAGGAGCCTTGACTAGTAATTTATTTATTTATTTATTTACTTACTTATTTTGTTTTTACTGCATTGTTTCAGTAGGAATGAACTTTATTCAGAGGAGACCAGAGGTGCTTTTTCCTACTAAGAGTATTTTGCCGAGATTGTCAGGAATATTAATCTGAATTACATATTTCAGAAATTACATTTGAGGGTACAGAAAGTGGAAGAATGGTGTAAATCTGTAAGTAAACTGAAAGAAATAACGTATATGTGGAAATTATGTCTGATATCATATAAGAAGAAAGTGTTTTGCCAAGTACCTTTTCTTGGAGTGGGAAGTTGTTTGGAGGGTGTTTTTCTTTTGCTAAGAAAATTTGGAGAGCAAATTTGCCAGTACTAAATGGGCAGAGGACCTACCTAACCTGACCTACACCAGGGAACCATGGTAACTGTAGGAGGGGTATAAGTGCCCCTATTGGACAATGTGTGCCCACCATAAAGTCCAGCAGTCTTGGGTCTTTTTGTTGAGCAGAAGCTTGGGTGTAAAACTAATCAGCTTGACAAAATGATCTAAAGATTGCTGCACTGAACATGGGTTTCCCAATTTAAACATGAATATAAGTGAGAAAGTTTCAAGAATGTGAATATGGAAATTGTATCATTTCCTTTTTTGATATATATCAATTCAATGATATCATTTTGAATATGGAAGCATCACCTTTTCTTATTTACAATTTTTTTCTATTGCGATTGTTATTTAATGTTTGTATACTGTCGCTTTATCTTTACTTCTGTTTGCTGGGGCTTTTCCCCTCGGGTCTCCACAGAAAATGGGTTTGTTTGCAAACTCAGTTGGATTAACCTGGTTTACAAATGTGAAGTAAAAAATAAATAAATAAATAAATATGAGGGAAGAAGGAACAAGGATACGGACAGATGAGATAAGATGTTAATAGCCACAGTTTGGATATTGTGGAAAAGAAAATGTGAATATTTATTGCATAGTAAGCACAGAAGGGATGAAGATAAACTGGAAGAAGTAAGAAAGTAGGATAGATGAAAATATGGGTGCTGAAGTAAGATGTAAGTATAAATAATTCTGATAATGATGTAAATATTATAAGATATGGGGTTGCAAAGAATGCAAGTAATTGGACATAAATAACATATATGTAAATAAATAAAGCAATCTCCATTATTTTCAATAAATGTCTTGAAATCTTTTCCATCCACCTGAGCTACCACAAACTCAGGCATATTATGCCTCATTTTTACATCTCATCTGCAGGATACCACACTCAGGAGTGCAGTATCCCCCTTATGCTTGCAGTATCAGTATTCATAGGCTCATAGGAAGTTACTAGGCTGTTGGCCCTGAGGACCTTACAAGCCTATCCAAGAATTAGCCCATGTTCCAACACGTCAGCACCTGATACCCCTATCGAGCAGGAACATGGGTGGAATCCCTGGGGTGTATTTTCTGTTTCCCATCCATTTGTCCAGGTTGCACTTAAAAAGGGTTAATGAGGTACTCTGCTTGACCTGGAGAGGGAGTCTATTCCACAGAAGGGAGAGTCTCTGGGACACAACTCTGTTCCACCAATAAGTCCTGTTGATATCACAGACCGGGTTGAGGTTGTGCATGCAGGTTACTCAAGCGGAGCTTGACTTGCGGATATGCAGCAGTCCCATCAAGGTGGGGGTCTGAGATTCCTTTGTATGCCAGACAGAGGTCTCCTCTGAGGAGTCTGTATGAGACTGAGTAAAAGAGACATGGCTTTTAGCCTTTCTGTGTAGGGTAGATATTTGAGGCCCTAGATTCTCCTGGTTAGAAACCTCTGTTGTCTGTCCAGTTGCTGCATTTGCTTTATGAGGTACATGCCGAAAGAGGTGTACTCAGTAATGGGTCTTATAAGGGAAGAATGCAGGGATGTTATGACCTGCTTGTCCCTGGATGAGATACCATTCTTAATAAGGTGGGCCATGTAGAAAGCTTTCTGTACAACGGAGGCAATATGGTGGTCAAAAGTCAGTTTGCTATCAACCTGGGTGCCCAAGTCCCTCATGACTGATTGCATGCGTAGGACTTGTTATTAATGTGATAATTTGTGGGAATGTCACTGTTCCCAAAGGGGATGATGCATTTTTTGGCATTCAGTTTGAGGCACCAGTCATTTGTTTGGGTGAGACTCTCTTGGAGGATGTCCACATTGCTAGAGGAATTGATGACAGTGCCCAACTTAGTCTTCTGCAAACTTGGTCAACCATAGCCCACTGATTTGGCCTGCACCTCAGAAAAGTATATCCCAAACAGAGGCCCCAAGACTGATCCCTGGGGTACACAGCTCATTACAGGTCTACTGCTTGAGGTGGCTTTCCCAATTTTGACTATGTGGGTTCTATCAGTGAGCCAGTTTGCTACCCATCTGGCAACATATGGATTGATGCCTAGTTGAGAATGTTTATCTGTTTTACCCAAGTGGGGAATAATATTGAAGGCTTTGGCCAGGTCAAGGTAGGCATTGTGCACCATCTTCCCCTCGTCTGTGGTTTTGGTAACCGTCTCAAAGAAGTTGACCAAATTTTACAGGCGTGACCTTCCCTTGACGAAACCAAACTGTGTGGGATTGAGTGTTTGGAGGTTGCCAATGTCCTTGTTAATGAAGTCCATGATAATCTATTCCATGGCCTGCAGATCAGGCTAGTTAGGCTGATGGTTCTATAATTTCCTGGGTCAGTGGATCCACCACCTTTGTGCAAAGGGATGACAGTGGCTGTCCTCCACTCGGCTGCATTGAAGTTGGTACTCTGGCTTTGGTTGAATAGACTGCCTAATGTTGCCGCAAGTTCCTTCCTGAGTTCATGTAGGTTGCAGCCTGGGATGTTATTGGGTCCCATGGAGGCTGTATTTTTTGCCTTTGAGAGGGCAGTGATGCCTTGCTTTCTAGAGATAAGGGGAGGGGGGCTGTCCTGATTTACTGATGGGGAGATAGAGCTGTGAAGTTTTCGCTGAACCTGTCTGCCAGCAGGTTGGCTATATCTGCAGCATTTGTGTATGTGGTGTCCTAGACCAACAGTCCTTAGCAGATCTGAATGCTTCTTTTGAGATTACGGACATAAGTGAAGAAAGCCTTATGACTGTATTTAGTAGATGTGGCTAGTTTGGACTCTGTTTGCTTTGGAGGATTTCACTAGTGCTCTTATTTGCTTGTTCAGGCTATGGAGAGATTGCTTCCAATTAGGCACCTGCTCCTTCTTGGTCCTGGACAGCAATTTTTCCTTTTATTATAGAGTTTATTTATTACAGATGTCCACCAGACAGGTTTTCTCTTCCATGAGGAGGAGGATTTTGTTTTGTCGAGTATTCCTGATTCCATGCAGCTATATAAATGCTTGTGTAGTACTATGGTGTAGGTTTGGACATTTTGTGTCTGTTCCTACGATGGGGGAGGGGGCCGTGAAGCTGTTTATAGCTTCACACAGGAGTCTGTGATCAGCTTTGCAGAAGTTTTTATGTTTGACTGTAGCAATGGGGGAGTGGTCAGGGGAGATAGTGACTTTGAAAATGACTGCTTTGTGGTCAGATCTCACCAGGGAGGATGACGCTGTAGGGATGCTGCAGTGGTTACTCATGTTGGTTAATACCAAGTCCAAGGTATTATCACCTCTTGTGGGGGTGCTGACCAGCTGGTCCAAGGCATTTGTATTGAAGAAATCAAGGAATCTCTGGGCATTTGAGTTTTGGCATGAGTAGTAGTTCTAGTCTATGGCTGAATAGTTAATGCTGCCTAAGGATCAGGTTAAAGGTTTGAATCTTGATAGATACGAAGAGGTCCAGGTAGGTGTAGTGGGTATCTTGAGTGAAAGTTTTGGGCCTATAGTTAGCTATGATTTGAATAGAGGACTTGTCAACGGTTAACCACATCTGGAGTGTCTCCTGTGCATTGTACTGTTTGACCAGCCTGGAGATTTGTACGTCTTTAGTATATATTGAAAGTCCATCTCCTTTTGCTTTGCTGTCTACGGTTTGGGGTCTGAATGTATGATAGGATGAGTAACCTGGTATGGCTGGGGTGCTCTCTGCAGCTTTGAACCAGGTTTCTGTGACTGCACAAAAGTCAGTATTTTCCAGAGTTAAGAATACTTGCAATGAGTGCAGTTTTATGTTTAGAGTCCTAGCATTTAGCAGCATGACCTCTAATTTGCGTTTTGATGAACTTTTCGTGTTGGTAGTTTTGACCTCATGGCAATGCCTAAAAAGGCACTATGAGGGAGGCAAGAGCCTTTGCTTAGAAGCCTGAAGCCCAAGGGAGACAGATGCAGGCCATCTCTGGCAATGTATTATGGTCTGTCGAGCATGTCTTCCCAAGCTGTCATGTACTGGATCCCCTTGGAATGACACCAGAAACTAAGCCATTTAAAGTCACATCATTTTCTGTTTGTATTGAGCCATCATTCTGGGTGACAGTACAATACTGCTTAAGGCTAGGGACATACCTGCCTGGGACATGCATTCAGTGAGCTCGATTATGTCTCTCTTCATATAGTCCAAGGAGGTATGTCTCAAGTCATTCACGCCAACATGGACTACGACATAGTCATTGGTAATGAGGTTTCTACTGTGGTAACTGGAAAAAGAAATAAACCGCTCCAACGTCAAGTAAAACTTTATTAAAGCAAAGTGTTCGGGTAACAACCCTTTCTCGATGCTAATACCATTGCACAGAATAATCACAATTTAAATAAGCACAAACACATATCACATGACCACAGCCAGCATATCACATGACACTGCATAATTTTTTTTTAAATACATTAAATATTTTGTTGTATTCTTACTAAAACAGGTTTAATACTTACAGTATTGTTAAGACCAGGTTCAAACTCTGCACATAATCTAATAATCCATTCATACTCTTTATTTTCAAGAAAATTGTTTAAATCACTCCCCCTCTGTTCCTTTCACTATACTTTTGAGAAACTAGAAGCTACTTTAGAAAGAAAAGTGGGGACATTCAAGCATTTTCAGTGGCAGAGAGACTAAGCTTTTTGGTATATTTGGATATAGAAGTGGTTCCACGAGGCCTCCAGATCCTGAAAATGCCTTCTTATGCAAACATATATCCGGAGTTAATAAAACGCTGGCAGCAGCTGAATTTAAAGCTTAATCTAGATTATATTGAAAGAATAATAGTAACTGTTACTAGCATGATTATTAGTTTGAATAAAAAGCTGCAAGAATGGTATGAAATATAAAGGATTAATTTAGAAATAGTATAAAATGCTGAAAAATAAGTAGTAGTAAGTTTGCTGGCATAGCATAATTAGATATTGGCATCTATGTAAAGGAGTATGTTATTGAGAAACAAAGTCTGTAAAAATAACTGTGCAGATGGCAGCTGGAAGGACATCAACGAAGTAAAGAGATGTAACATCAAGCAAAATAAAGTTGGAACACCACGTTTCAGATAATGCAAGACTGAGTTTCCATGGATACAAAGAACTAAGGACAAGAGAACAAAGGAAAACTATTATACAAAGAAAGAACTGTTATACATCAGACTTTGAGAAAAAAATCAGACTTTTTGGTATAAATATGAGTGTGTATAAACAAGCTTTGGGAATTTGCCATAGAGAGCTGACAACATCTGTGTTGCATGCTTGTAGATCCGAAAGGAGAATGTTACAGTAAAGCATATTAATTGAAGCAGTTGTCTCGGTGTATTTAACTTAGTACAATACAGTAATAAAAGTAGTTGGTCACAATAAATAGTATGCATGAATGTAAATGCAAGTAACAGCAAGAAACCAACAGATGGACCGAATGGTTTCTTATTGTACCCAACTACACCTTCTTTTTTATTTTATTCAGTTAGTACGTTAAGTTCCTGTGCAAACGTTTTCCTCCTTCTGCACAGTATCCAGTAGCAGAACAATGCATCTCTGCAAGTTCCACATGTCCTGCACATTCACACAGTTAAATCTGCCAGCTGTGTTTGACCACCTTTTGAGAGAATTAACGAAGAACTTTCTACGTTTTCTCGACGGAAGATTTGGCCACCTTCCACACAGAAACTGGTAATTCTCTTTTTGTTTCTCATTCTACAACACGAATGCCATAAAACACAAAAGTGTACAGTGTAAGTCTATCTTGGTAGACAGTAATGACAGTCCAGCACATGTATGGTCAGGATTTAAAGATTGGTATATAAACAGAACTGTAGCACATGCAGTACTTTATTAGTTAATGTTGATGTTAATGCTTTATTTAAATGCAGTACATTTGACTGGTATTTTAAACAGCAACATCATTTGTATGACAGTAAACATAAACATTTACTGTACAAGTCATATGAAACTGCTTTCTGTGTGCAATGTCATAAATGTAATGGTAAACAACCAGATGCATTATAGGTTCATAGGTAGGTACTAGGCTATCGGCCCAAGGGCCTACATAAGCCAAGCCAGCAAGGTTCCGTAGCTTACGTCACCCAAGAAAGTTATTTTCCTGTGCCATTGTCCAGCAGAGACACAGAAGTGATCCCCAGGGTGTATTTCCTATTTCCCACCCACTCATCAAGATTTTTCTTGAAGAGTGCTAATGAAGAACTTTGCATGACATAGATGGGTAGCTTGTTCCAGAGTATAGGAAGTCTCTGGGATAGGAATCTATCCCTCCAGAGTGTCCTGTTTATTGTGGTGACAAGGTTTAGGTCCCTAGAGCGTGTAGCTCGGAGGGATTGGGATTTCTCTAGGTGTAGCATGTCCAACAGCTCTGGGTTTGACATAGCTTTATATGTTAGGCAGAGATCACCACAGAGTAGGTGATATGCTACGGAGTAAAGCTGGAGTTTTTTGAGGTGGTCAGTGTAGGGCATTTGTTTGAGGCCAGTAATCCTCTTTGTGAGGTACTTCTGTGGCCTTTCCAGCTGCTGCAGATGTCTTGTGAGGTACATTCCAGAAGGGGCATTGTACTCTATAATGGGTCTGAATGATGAGTAGAGGGGAGCAATGACCTCTTTCTTCCTGGATGAGAACCCTTTTATGATGAGGTGAGCCACGTAGAAGGACTTCCTGACTACTGTGGCGATGTGACTATCAAATGAGAGACTACTGTTCACCTGGGTCCCAAGGTCTCTTATCACGCATTCGGTGTTAAGTAGATTGCTGCCTATGTGGTAGTTCATGGGTACAGAGTTTTTACCAAAGGGGATGACACTGCACTTTTTGGCGTTGAGCTTGAGGCCATGGCTCTGACACCAGGCATCTGTTTCAGTGAGGCCCTTCTGTAGGATGTCCACATCATTTGGGAACTTGACTATGGCTCCTAGTTTGCAGTCATCTGCAAACTTTGTGTTAGCCTGTACTTCAGAGACGTAGATACCAAACAGGAGAGGTTCCAGGACGGAACCCTGTGGTACTCCAGTTGTCACTGCTTTGAGGTCAGATTTGGAGTCTGCAACTTTTACAGTGTGGGTTCTGTCAGTGAGCCAGTTAGCAACCCATCTTGTGACGTAGGGATTTATACCTAGTTTAGTGAGTATAGCTATAATTCCCCTCTACAAAACTATTAGGTGTCATCATAGACAATAATCTAAAATTCGACCTACATGTTAACCACACTATTAAAACCATCAGTAAAAAACTAGGGTCACCTTACAGAATAAAAGCCTTCCTAACCCCTCCAGCTAAAATTGCCATAGCTCGCTCTCACTTTCTTTCAACCCTTCTGTATGCATCCCCTGTACTCTCGAATTTAAAAAAGACTGTCCTTAAACTCTCAATTTGCTACAACCACATTGCCAGGTTTGCCACTGGGCTTGACACATCATTGCATCAATCTAAATCAGCTTGGGTGGCTTGAACTACCCAGCCTAATCCAGTATAACCAACTGATTATGGCCTATAAAATCCTCTATAATCCGGACAATACTCCTGCATTTAAAAATATTATCACCCCCTATAACAATCCTAGACCGCTTCGATCCTCTAACAAGCTACTAATTCAGACTAGCAAAATTAATAACACAGCCGGTGACCCTCTCCTTGCAAATTCTGTAAGTAGATCCTGGAACTCTCTTCCAGCTGATATTACCTTACTTTCCACCTTAGGTCAATTTAAAACTAGACTCGAACAACATTTGTCACTTAACTGGCTATGTCAATGTATCAAGCCTGGCTAACTCTCTCTAGAATGTTCAAAAATCTGTTAACCAGTTTACTGTGTAATTTAATTTAATCCTGACTTGCGCTCAGGATTAACTCTAACCTGTGGAACTTGTTTAACTTGCTTACTTTTGTAATCTCTGTAAATAGTCTGTAATATGTAATGCTGTATCTGCTTACCCTTGGAGCTTTTCTCCCCAGGCCTCCGCTGAAAATGGCCATGCATCCAGTCGGACTATCCCGGTCAACAAATGCAAAATAAATAATAAAAATAAATAAATTCCAGAATGGGGGATGGTGTCGAAAGCCTTGATGAGGTCAAGATAGGCTATGTGAACCACCTTACCCTTATCCACTGCTTTGGTGACTGCCTCAAAGACGTCGCTCAGGTTCAGGAGGCATGATCTACCTTTCACAAACCCGAACTGGGTGGGATCCAGAGTTTGGAGGCTACCAATGTCTTTGTTTGAGTTCCATGATGATACGTTCCATTGCCTTGCAGACCAGGCTTGTCAGGCTAATAGGTCAATAGTTCCCGGGATCAGTGCTGGCTCCCCATTTGTGGAGTGGGATAACTGTTGCTGTGCGCCATTTAGTGGGCACAAAGCCTGATGCGAGGCTATTATTGAACATGGTGCTTAAGTGGGGAGCCAGTTCGTTCTGAAGTTTGTGTAAAACGCAGCCTGGGATGTTGTCCGGTCCCACGGATGCTGTGTTTTTGGCTTTAGAGAGTGTAGCTTTTACCTGCATAGTTGTGATTACAGGGACTCTGCATTCTTTCTGTATAGATATGGGCCCTTTAAGTTGGCACTGAACTGATCCGCCAGGATGTTGCCAGTATCAGTTGGTTCTGTAATTTTCGTGCCTTTTTGCTGTAACTCAGAGCAGATCTGGGTGTTGCCATCTAGATTCTTGACATAGCTATAGAATGCTTTGTGCTTGTCCTTGAATTTAGTGGCAATTTTGTTTTCGTAGCTAGCTTTGGAGGATCTTATAAGGGATCTCAGCTTCTTACTGAGGCTGACCAGGGAGCTCCTCTACTCATGGGATTTTACTCTCTTTTGCAACAGTTTCTTCCTTCTGTTGTACAGTTTGTTTATGGCAGGGGACCACCAGATTGGCTTCCTTTTTTTTTTGGAGGATAGAGTCTTAGTTCTGTTTGGGATAGCACGATCCATGCACTCGTGTAAGTGCTTATAGAGTGCATTTGTGTAGAATTCAGTGGTTGTAACTGTATTGTCCATCTACAGGGGTGTCATGAAGTTCACCACTTCTGTCTTAAGAAGCATGAAGTTGGCTTTGGAGAAATTTTTTACTGTGGTTTCCTTAATGGGGGGTGGGGGCGGGATGTGAATATCAAGGGTGATAAGCTTATGGTCGGATCGGACCAACGAGGAGTTGACTTCAGGTAAGGAACACCGGTCACTCGTTGGTAATGACTAGGTCTAGGATATTGTTGCCCCTGGTGGGGGTGTGGATAAGTTGATCTAGGGCATTGGAATTTTATGAATTCCAGAAAGCGTTGAGCTAAGGAGTTGGTACACTAGTAGTTTTCCCAGTTAGTGGTGGGGTAGTTGAAGTCGCCCATTATTAGTGTGTTTGGTTGAACCCTAATATTTTCCAGTACATCAAGAAAAGAGGAGTGGGAATCCTGGGGCATGGTGGGGGATCTGTAGCACGTTTTGCCCAGAGTTAGTTGCACTTGGATAACCTCGGATGCATTATGCTGAGCAACTAGCCTGGAGGTGTGGATATCCTTAATGAATATGGACACACCTCCGCCTTTGGTGTTTCGGTCCAGGTTACATGGCCGAAAAGTGTGGTATGAGTTATAGCCTGGTAGTGCAGGGGTGCTCTCTGGAGCCTTGAACCAGGTCTCAGGCACTGCTCAGATATCAATGTTCTCCATTTTAAGGAGTGCCTCGAGTGAGTGCATTTTGAGATTTAGACTTCTAGCACTGAGTAGCATTACCCTCGGTTTTTGCTTGCCTGTTCCTGTTATGGTGGTGAATTTGTTATTTTGAACCCTGCCTAAAAAAGGCATTATAGGGGCAGCAAGAGCCTTAGCCAGTATCTGTAATCCCAGGGGCGACAGGTGCAGGCCATCTCTGGCAAAGCATCGTGGTCTGTCGACCATGTCATCCCAAGCAGACAGATATTGGATCCCCTTAGAATGACACCAGAAGCTTAGCCAATTGTTGAAGTCAACCATTTTGTCCTTGTTCTGCGGTATCATTCTGGGCGATGGCAGACTGCTACTCAGGGCTAGGGTCATACCTGCCTGGGCTACAAGATCGGAGAGCTCTTCCATGTCTCTTTTCATGTAGTCCAGGGAGGTATGTCTCAGGTCATTCACACCAACATGGACAATGACAGAGTCCTATTTGTACTTATTGTGGAGTGACCTGAGTGCGTGGCGGATCCTGGCACCCGACAGGCAGCTGACAGTAACAGTCTCCTTGTTTAGCCTGGTGAGTGGGACATCAGTGTGCCTGACTATAGAGTCACCTATGACTGGTGTGTTGGGTACGTTGTTTTGCCTTGTTGGCTGTGGTTGAGTGGCACACTGAGTCTGTGGGCTATGTGTCATTTGGGTTGTGTTGGGGGATGGAGGTTGCTTACGTTTCTGCTTTGGAGGTCTCTGTTGCTTAGACAGATTATTATTGAGAGCCTCCGCAAATGTTTTTGTGTTACTGTGTGTGGATTTTGGTGGTGTAGATTTAGTGAGACTATGTGATGAGTGCGGTGTGGTGCAAATGCTTACCATCTCCTCATGACTGTCAAGTTCAGTCTTGGTTGGAGAGCGCTTTACTTCCAGTTTGGCTAGATAAGTGCATCTCTCACAGGTTGTAGTGTTGGGTGGTAGGAGGAGAGGGTTGTCTGTGTACATGAGGCAATTTCTGCATTGCCTCAAGATGCCCACATTCATCAGATAGACAGGAGAGAACACTGGGAGCTGACCCTTGGGTATGTCTGAATAAAAAACTATTTTCCTTTAGATAAGTGAGGAAAGTGAGTACATGAGCTGTTTTTTTGTAAACACGTGAGAAAAGTAAGTACAAAAACTGTTTTCCTCTAGGTAATGAGGAAGACTGAGTGCTATAGTAATTAGTAGCTTATTTAGTGCTTACAAGTTCTGAACAAGTGTTGAGCATGAACAAGAAAATTTAAGTGCTAAAACTAAGAATCTGTATCTGCACTAGACGAGTTACAGGACAAAAACAAGTGCAAATGCAGGCTTTCAAATCAGAAAGTTGAGAGAGATGGAAGATTGCCCAAATGACCAATAACTACAATTTCTGGGCCAGAACCACTCTTTATGTGGTAGACAGGTTACCTAGTGCTTACCACTCCCACTGATAAGCTAGAAGGCTTCCCTGCAACACAGAAAGGCTTGGGGGGCTCAGAAGCTTACATACAGTCATGGATACAGCAAATCTGTATTTGGAACACTAGTTACAGGAAAGGTAGGAAACAGGCTTACATTTTTTTTTTTTACAGAAAAGTAGCAAAAACAGTAGTAAAAACAATTCACATGCAGTGCAAGCTAGCACACTTGCGTATGCAGCAATATTAGACCAAACACAGTTTAAAAAATGCAATTAAATTAAAAAGGACTAAAAGCAAGTGCAGAAAGAGTTTATAAGGTAGAATGTGGTAAAGAGATGGGACTGGGGGAGTGTCCCAGATCAAATCTACAGTGAGGCGGGCAACTGCAAAAGCCACCAAATTTAAATTACAAACCATAAATAGGGAAGTTGGGTGGGACAAAACAGTTTCAACAGAGATCTAAGCAACAACTAAAAGTACAAACTTTAAAAACAAAAAAATGTTCTCGGCTTTGTATATTTGCCGATCAGTCTCTCAGAACAATGAGAGAAAAGTTTCAACAGAGATCTAAGCAACAATTAAACTCTGTAACCAAAACAAATATACTCAGATCTGTATATTTGCAGATAATCTGTAAGGCAGTCTCTCAAAACACAGGTTCCAGCAATTTGAATGCAGCTGTTACTATACCAACTGAAGACATGGCAGAAAATGGGGGTGGGGTAGGGAAAACTGTTTCAGCAGAGATCTAAGCAACAATTAACAGTACAAAAACAAAAAAATATTCTCAGCTCTGTATATTTGCCGATCACTCTCTCAGAACGAGACAACAGTTTCAACAGAGATCTAAGCAACAATTAAGAAACTCTATAACCAAAAAAATATACTCTGCTCCTGTCACCACATGTAAAATGTTAATTTCAGAGTTACAATATCAGTCAAGTTGGTTATTTACAAAATCTTCTGTATATCTTGCTAGACAAAAGTGGCATAAAACCACTGCACATTACAAAACAGATTAACAGAGACGAAGTTCATGGTGAACTGACAAAAAGATTTAATAAACTTCTAAGACACAGTCAGAGTGAGTTCAAAAAGTTCAGACAACACATGCAAACACTTTTTCAAAAGTGCATAAGAGCTTTAAAGTCATCAGAATAGAATACTGACAAATATAATCTGGTTAGTAAAGAGTTAAAGCAACAACAGTTAACTACGCTGATAGAAAATTTACGACGTACTATTCTACGTTTAGAAAATGGTTAAGCGTACACAGCACAAACTTTCATTCAGTTAAAGCAAGGCACTTAAATAGTGATTTTAAAACCATTTCATATAACAAAACAGTTCTAGGGCATAGAAATCAAATGAAAGTAGTTAGTGCAGTAAAGGCATGACGTCACAAGATTGACATGCATGTATTTTTTTTTCACCTGAAGTGCAGCAAAAGGCAGACAACAGCAAATGTAAATCATGTAACTATATCTGTTTTAAGCATGTGTTAAAGTCAGTATCTCTTTTGTTTCTTACAATATTTTGTAATTGTATGATAGCATAAAAAATAGCACAGACTCCAGCAAAAACAGTATTCAAAAGCAATATTATACATAGTTAAGCAAGTTAATGTTTATTACAACTGCATTCTAATATCAAGTTGCAAGTATATTAACGAATGACTGAAGGTACGAGTAAGTGCTGAAGGAGTTATGGCTTAAGTGTCTGGAATGCACAGAAGAAAAAAAAACAGTATGTGAGCTCAAATCTTTCCAGGCTGGAATGGGTAGTTACAAGGAATGTTATATAAGATAAAATGTTACTGGTACTGAAATTTATAAGGTTGCCTCACAGCAAGAGGTTATCCAGTTCGATTCTCGGCTGGGGTGCCTTCTGTGCAGAGTCTGCATGTCCTCCCTGTGGTCGCGTCGGTTTCCTCCAGTTTCCTCCCACATCCCAAAGACATGCAGTAAGTGGATTGGACATTCTAAATTGGCCCTAGGTGTGAGTGTGTGTGTGTGTGTGCCTTCTGTGGAAGGTTGGGCGCCGGGCTGGCAACTCGACACTGTAAAAGTCCACTGCCAGTCATGAGCGGATAGATGATCCGCTGTGGCGACCCCTAACTGGGAAAAAGCCGAAAGAAGAAAACTGAAATTTACAAGGTAAAGGAAACAAGACTGATCACCAGGCCAAAATGGCTTATGTTTTTTTAAAACATTATTGTTAAGTATTCACGTACAGCATTAAACAAAAAGCACAAAAGTCTACAAAAATCCTGTTTAGTAATTGTAATAAGACGTCACAATTGTGCATACATGTCATTAATAATCTGTTTTCAAGTAAATACTACACAGAGTACAGTCAGACTATGGTATGCAGTTAAAATAAATTATGCAGGTCCCTTTACAAAAAGGGAGAGTACAAATAGCTAATAGAAACCGTAAGCGTCTTTTCAAAATGAGTAAAAGCGATTCCTATTACAACTTTAACAGTATAGGCAGCAGCAAAAGCTTTATAAAAATATTTTCTGTTTTTGAAAATGGCCAAAAAAATACATAAATGTGTAAGACCAAAGTGTCACAGTCTAAGTAACAGCCAAAAGGACAAGCATACATTCAATTCTCACAGCATAAAGCAAATAAACAATACTTTGATACAATGATTTGTACTACAGGGGGGAGGGCATACTTTCAATTTTACACTAGCTGTGTAAACAGTACTGCAAAAGGGCTCAAATAAAAGTGCAAAGTGGTAATACCAAAAATACATTTTAATGTTTAAAGTAATGTAATTAGCAGGCTTCAGTTTAATGCCAAGTTTAAAAACTGGACTGAGTGCACATTACAGCCATGTATATACAAATGCAAAAAACATCTGTACAGTATATAGTAAATGGTTTATCTATGTAAATAGAGTAACAAGCAAGTGTATTCTGTACAGTATATAGCAAATGGTTTATCTGTGTAAGCTTGACATTTGTGACGTGTTTTTTTTCCAAAAAACAAGAGTGCAATGCCTTTGCAATAAAATCCTCAAGTATTGTCAATAAATTACTGTATAGAACATCACTGTATAGAGTCATATTCACATTCATCCAGTTCTAATAGTAATGGTTGTCATCATTGTGTTAACGATATTAAACTGTGTTAACTTGCTGTATTAAAAGAAAACTAAAGGTTTTGTTTCCCAGTGTGTTTCTAGTTAATAGCAATATAACTTGACTAAAAAGTACATACTAGTATAGACAGTTTTGGGTTTAAAATAAAACAGAAGGAATGTATACAGTGATAGATATGTTTAAAAATGTATAAATGCATGCGCACATCTATTTGCTAGTTAGATGCATATGCACATCTGTTGCTGTAATATATGTAGAAATAATATAGTTAAATACATGTATTTCTGTTTGCTAACATACATATATCCCAATACAGCTTGAGACAAGCTGAATGTTCAGTGTCTGGAACATGCTTCAAGGACTTGCAGATAAAAACGCATCTGCGGGACAAGGCACGCAGTATTCAACACAGATATCTGCATTTCATTTACATCATTCTGAACATCAAAACAGAGGGAATTACAATATTTCTCGAATAAAACTTAGGAAAATGCTACACAATAGAACACAAGACAATTTCAGTTGTAAAAAGCATACAGCATGTACGTTTGGGAGGATAACATTTAATACAAATATAACAGCATGGTTAGCTAAACAAGGTCAAGCATACATAAAAGTAGAGAAAGAATCAAAGACTGACAAACATTTCAGTAAACAGCTCTCTGTCTATTAAACGGTGTACATTACCTCAAAAATGTAACTGTTCTGACAAGGAAAGACATCATGCAAAAATTGTCACAGTGTGTAGACCAGGCATGGGCAAACTACGGCCATGCGGCCCGTTAAACGTTTTGATTCGGCCCGCCAAACTTGAAAAAATTAAATAAATTAACCTTGTTAATGTTTTATTTCCCCTGCAATTCTGATGTTTCCTCACTAGATGGCGCACTCTAGATATATTGGCTTTGTTGAGGTGAAGCGTAGGCCTATTACTCCACGTTTGCACTTTACCCTTTGACCCACCGCCCCTCTATGAAGATGAGCGGACCCAAGAAAAGGAAAGTGGACAGAGAATGTCGAGTGTTCAATAAGGAGTGGACAACTAAATATTTTTTCACTGAACACCGATCATCTGCTGTTTGCTTGATATGCCAAGAAACTGTGGCGGTTTTTAGAGTATAATATTAGCCGTCACTTTGCCACAAAGCACGCTAATTATGCTAGCAAGCTCTCAATAAAAGAACGGGAAGCTGCTGCTGAGAAGGTGGCAGCTAATTTGAAAGATCCAAGTTAACAGACCTACACCTCAGATCCATCCTGAGAATCGCCACAACAAAACTAACTCCAGACTTTGATGCGCTGGCTAAAAAAGGAGACCAACAACACTGCTCCCATTAAAATGTGTGGGTCTCCGTGATACGCACGTTGTTAAAATAAACAGTGCGCGCAGATCAAATATAACGCTTTACAGACTGACTTGCTGCAACTGTTTCGTCCTTGCACTGGTCGTTGTTGACTTTTGGCACCGGGGAAACAAATTGAATAAAAGGAACAGGACAAGTACATCTGCATCTCCTACCATTTTTGAAAAAAAAGACAGTCAGGAGGAGAGTGATGGTGATATCCTGAAGGATAACTGAACTTTCAGTGCTTTAAAATAAAATGGTCATTTATTTGATTTTCAGTGTTTAAAGACTCATTTCGAAGTCAGAGATTTTATTGTAATGCTTTTCTTCATTTTCATTGGAAATTAAAGCACATGTTTTCTCCATATCCCAAGATGTGTATTTTTCCCCCAGTGAGGTGATGTTTTCAAAGCATGCCATCTATCTGCTCCTGTTCCGGCCCCTTTGTCAAATGTTAAAACTCAGTGTGGCCCACGAATCAAAAAGTTTGCCCACCCCTGGTGTAGACAATAACACAAAAATAAAAATAAACTCAACAGGGGAAGAAAAGGGTATAATTTCTACCAGTACTCTGTTTATTTGTATAAACAACGCAGTCATACAAGAAAAGGACCATGGGTTAAAATACTTACCATTTTGGGTAACAGGCCAATACTTCATACAGATCAAATGGTAAAAATACCATCCACTTGAACTATGATAGGACAACAATACCAAAAAAAAAACAATATTGGACTTCAATATCACATTTCCAAGTTTTAACGATACCAATTGCAGATTTAAAAGAGCTTTGTATAAAAACTAGTAAAATAAAATGTCTCACATATTGTACATTACAAGCACAAGGAAATCCTACTATTTAGTAAGTCATTACAAGTATGTTTGATAGACAGATTACAATTTAGTACTAATGTATCTAAATTTGTAAATTAAACAAAATGTTGTGTAAATGGACACTATTGCCTTCAAATTTCAAAATGTTTGTTAAAGTGGCACCACAGTTTGTATGTGTGGTTTCAAATTAAACCAGCGTTAATAGTAAAAGACAAAAACAGAAACTGACACTGCCCATAATTGGTGGGACATATTCACAAGATGATCGTCATCTGGGACCAAATTGCTAAATTAGTTAATACATCCTGTGTTGATAGTTTTGGGGTTCATAATAATAATGACAGCTTGAAATTGTTTTATATGCTGCAGGTTACAAAGAGTTGCAATAACCCAACAAGTTAAGATTGTAAATATGAGCAAAATGGTAAATGCTGTAAATGCTAATGCAACAAATTCAGTCTTTTCTTTAACTAAAGTTTAGTCTGTTCCTCCAAAAAAAAGGGGGGGGGCTGAAAGAATAGTAGTAACTGTTGCTAGCATGATTATTAGTTTGAATAAAAAGCTGCAAGAATGATATCAAATATACAGGGTTAATTTAGAAATAGTATAAAATGCTGAAAAATAAGTAGTAAGTGTGCTGGCATAGCTTAATTAGATATTAGCATCCATGTAAAGGAGTATGTTATTGAGAAACAAAGTCTGTAAAAATAACTGGTTAGATGGCAGCTGGAAGGACATCAACGAAGTAAAGAGATGTAACATCAAGCAAAATAAAGTTGGAACGTGAAGTTTCAGATAGTGCTGGAACACCACATTTCAGATAATGCAAGACTGAGTTTCCATGGATACAAAGAACCAAGGGCAAGAAAACAAAGGAAAACTGTAAGAAAGAACTGTTATCATCAGACT
The DNA here is from genome assembly GCF_019279795.1 of Protopterus annectens. Taxonomy (NCBI): domain Eukaryota; kingdom Metazoa; phylum Chordata; order Ceratodontiformes; family Protopteridae; genus Protopterus; species Protopterus annectens. The sequence continues at coordinate 1,306,522,702 of NC_056741.1, read as the reverse complement.
TTGAGAAAAAATATCAGACTTTTTGGTATAAATGAGTGTGTATAAACAAGGTTTGGGAATTTGCCATAGAGAGCTGACCGCATCTGTGATGCATGCTTGTAGGTCCGAAAGGAGAATGTAACAGTAAAGCATATTAACTGAAGCGGTATCTCTGTGTATTTATTGTGCTCAGTACAATACAGTAATAAGACTAGTTGATTACAATAAATAGTTAAATACTGTGGTATGCATCACGAAAAGGCACCCAGACCACTGTAGCTTGAGCAGGAATGGAGCAAGGAAACTACCTTCCACAGATACCAATAATCCAGATATCCACACCTCGATCAGAATAAACACAGGTTTATTGCAGCCAAAAAAGAATCACAGGTTAAGCGCTTTCATCCACACAAAGCAGACTTCTTCAGAACCAATTAATGCAGTTGGCTAAGTGCATTTATAAAGCAGATTTGGCGCCAAAAAAACAATTAATATGCTTAATTACATACTTAATGTCTTAAAAAAACATCACATACACTCACAATAACATGTATAATCCTAATTTAAAAATGCCAGCTATTGTGCATAGTAAAGGACAAGAAACATATTAAAATGTACAACATATATACAAAACATGTGTAATGTACATGTGATAAAACATGTATAAAAACATCATCATCCCTATCCTGAACTTGGATAATGAAAAAGTAAATGTGTTGTGTCTGCGTAAAGAATTATCATATTTGTAAGTCTAACCCCGGTCCAAAAGGAGAAAGGGTTTAATACTGATGCTTTCATTTAAACCCGGCCAAGAGGTGGCATCACACAATATCTGCCACTTGGTCTCTAAACACGACAGTCCTACCTTCCAATTGCCCCCATATTCATTCACCTCAATTTGGTCAATAATTTTAAAAGTAAAACTATGGTGGGGTCCCTTTTCACTAATATGCTTACTTAATGCATTCTTTATATCTACTTTATTGATTTTGTATACATGCTCATATATACGGGTCTTAAGCTTCCTTTCCGTCTTACCAATATAGTAAGCTTGGCAACAAGAACAGGAAGCCAAGTAAACCACCCGCATGGAATTACAATTTCCTTTTTTACCATAGCATATAGTTCTATTGTAGTTACCCAATTTTGTAATCTTATTTATGTTGATGTATTGACAATACTTACATCTACCACATTTACTAGTGTGTTCATCTTTATTGCCCCTAACCTGTTTTTTCAGCTTTCCACCTTCAATAATTCTCTTGAGGTTCACCGAGGTTTTAAATACACTAACAGGATGGTCACCTAAGACCATGGCAATGTTGTCAGAACTCATAAAAACATCCCAATGCCTTTTCAAAATCTCCTTAACTAAATTGGAATACGGGTTGAACATAATAACACACACATTCCTTCTATTACTTGAAGCTTCCTTTAGAGTGTTCTTGCCAACAAAGGTACTGCCCAATAATGGAACAAACCTGTCACCCCATAATCTGATCACATATTCAGTAACATCCTCCACCATGGCAGCAGGATATCCTCTAGCCAAAAACATCTCAGCTACTGTTCCCATTTGGTCTTCCATGTCCTGTCTAGTGGAACACATTCTAGCAACTCGGATGCATTGCCCTTTGAGTACATTTTTAAAGATGTGGGGGGGATGACTACTGCCAAATTGTATATAATCATTAGAAAAGGTGGATTTCCTGTACATTTTGGACTTGAATCCTTCATTGGTGCTACTAATATATGTGTCCAAATAAGGGATTCCTAATTTCTCCATTTTGTATGTGACCCGTTACTAATATTATTAGTTACTAATGTACAGGTCAGCAACTATGAGAGAATGGTATGTAAAGACATCTACAATTTGTGTGGACATATACGGAGAGACCCATGGTATGGTACACTATTTATTGACAACCTCACGAAGGGAGAGAGATTGTGCTTGGATCAGGTAGTAGCCAGTAGTGCAATTAGGATTATGAAACCGGATAAAGGGGGTGGTCTTGTGATTTACGACTCTAATGTCTATTGTAAAGCTATACAAGACATCCTTTTTAATTCTGGTAATTATGAAGGGATTTCTCTCAACCAGATTAATATAGGATATCATAGAATAGACTTGATTATTGAGGAATATTTACTTGACAACCGTATTACGAATGAAGTATACGAATTTATTAGAACTGAGTATCCTGTGATGGCTAGAATAGTCGGTATTCCCAAAATACACAAAAGTGTCAAAAACCCCCCCTTTAGACCCATCATATCCGGTTCAAAATCAAAAACATTCAATATAGGGGTTGCTATCGACCATTGGTGCAAACATGTATACCATAACGTCCCACATTTAACAAAGGACTCTTGGGACTTTTTAAGTAAATTAAAACAGGATATATGGTCCCCCAATTTGATTTTTTTGACTATAGATGTCCAGGAACTGTTTTCGTGTATTCCCAACACTATTGGTCTTGAATATTTTGAAAACAGTTTGAAAAAACATTCCAATCTTACATGGGATAAAATATGTTTGATACTTGACATGATGGGATTGGTTCTCTCACACAACTATATACAGTTTCAGGGAGAATATTTCAAACAAATCAGAGGAGTTGCTATGGGGGCCTCTTGTGCCCCCATTTTTGCGAACCTCGTCATGCTTGAGTGGGAGGAGGTTTTCGTCATGTCTAGCGAATATTTTAAACATATTGCCTTATACACACGTTTTCTGGATGATCTTTTTATTGTTTGGAAGGGACCTGTAGAAGACATACCCAGCTTCATCTCCTACTTAAATAGCACCACTAGCTTTTTAAGGTTCACATACAAAATGGAGAAATTAGGAATCCCTTATTTGGACACATATATTAGTAGCACCAATGAAGGATTCAAGTCCAAAATTTACAGGAAATCCACCTTTTCTAATGATTATATACAATTTGGCAGTAGTCATCCCCCCCACATCTTTAAAAATGTACTCAAAGGGCAATGCATCCGAGTTGCTAGAATGTGTTCCACTAGACAGGACATGGAAGACCAAATGGGAACAGTAGCTGAGATGTTTTTGGCTAGAGGATATCCTGCTGCCATGGTGGAGGATGTTACTGAATATGTGATCAGATTATGGGGTGACAGGTTTGTTCCATTATTGGGCAGTACCTTTGTTGGCAAGAACACTCTAAAGGAAGCTTCAAGTAATAGAAGGAATGTGTGTGTTATTATGTTCAACCCGTATTCCAATTTAGTTAAGGAGATTTTGAAAAGGCATTGGGATGTTTTATGAGTTCTGACAACATTGCCATGGTCTTAGGTGACCATCCTGTTAGTGTATTTAAAACCTCGGTGAACCTCAAGAGAATTATTGAAGGTGGAAAGCTGAAAAAACAGGTTAGGGGCAATAAAGATGAACACACTAGTAAATGTGGTAGATGTAAGTATTGTCAATACATCAACATAAATAAGATTACAAAATTGGGTAACTACAATAGAACTATATGCTATGGTAAAAAAGGAAATTGTAATTCCATGCGGGTGGTTTACTTGGCTTCCTGTTCTTGTTGCCAAGCTTACTATATTGGTAAGACGGAAAGGAAGCTTAAGACCCGTATATATGAGCATGTATACAAAATCAATAAAGTAGATATAAAGAATGCATTAAGTAAGCATATTAGTGAAAAGGGACCCCACCATAGTTTTACTTTTAAAATTATTGACCAAATTGAGGTGAATGAATATGGGGGCAATTGGAAGGTAGGACTGTCGTGTTTAGAGACCAAGTGGCAGATATTGTGTGATGCCACCTCTTGGCCGGGTTTAAATGAAAGCATCAGTATTAAACCCTTTCTCCTTTTGGACCGGGGTTAGACTTACAAATATGATAATTCTTTATGCAGACACAACACATTTACATTTTCATTATCCAAGTTCAGGATAGGGATGATGATGTTTTTATACATGTTTTATCACATGTACATTACACATGTTTTGTATATATGTTGTACATTTTAATATGTTTCTTGTCCTTTACTATGCACAATAGCTGGCATTTTTAAATTAGGATTATACATGTTATTGTGAGTGTATGTGATGTTTTTTTAAGACATTAAGTATGTAATTAAGCATATTAATTGTTTTTTTGGCGCCAAATCTGCTTTATAAATGCACTTAGCCAACTGCATTAATTGGTTCTGAAGAAGTCTGCTTTGTGTGGATGAAAGCACTTAACCTGTGATTCTTTTTTTGGCTGCAATAAACCTGTGTTTATTCTGATCGAGGTGTGGATATCTGGATTATTGATATCTGTGGAAGGTAGTTTCCTTGCTCCGTTTCTGCTTGAGCTACAGCGGTCTGGGTGGCCTTTTCGTGTTTTGGTACTTGGTTCGTTTTTATTTCTTCACTGTGTTATGCATGCATGTGCAAATGCAAGTAACAGCACAAAACCAACAGAAGGTAGTATATAATGTTTCATATATGTCACTGATGAATGACTACTTTCTTACCATTGAGGATGAATTGAAGCAAGAAATAATTAGACTGGAAAATGGTTTGCTAAGTATGCCGTGCGTTTCTACTTTAACTGGCTTATATCAAAAGATGCTAGACAGAATGCAGTTGATGGAAGAGGCTATAAAGAGGCGCAAGCTTTTTAGAGGCATAAATGATTTTAAGATGGGCCATATTTTTTCCTGACCCAAAACTGAGAACCAAATGAAACCGCCAACTGGGCAGAGAGGGTCAATCTAACAACTGGATGAATTTTCCTTGAGGCAAGAGCCATTAACAGCTAATCAAGAGACTCGCATGGTACATCAGTTACAACAGGAAGAACAATATTCAGACCCACCCACTTCCTGTACAGTGACTAGTGTGAGTATGGCTGCCCAGAATGGAGTGAGTGAATCAAAGGATGTGGTGGTGGTATCAGAAAAAAAGGACTGTACAGCAAACAACATTGAATTTGACTTCTGCACAAAAGTGTTTTCAGCTTAATTTTGCCAGAGAAAGTTGCAGTACGGCAAAATAACTCCAAGAGGGCTGTCACAGCAGAGAAAGATATTGAGTGAGACCAAGAGAAAAAACAGCAGCCCACTGCATTACAACAAAACAGCACGAAAGTAGCTGGTTTAAACAAAGGTATTTTGAAGTAATCAGACTTTGTTTTGTCAGATGCCCATATTTCACTGTTAGAGAAGGGTTTAAAGTTTATTCCAAGTAGTTCAGATGACATAGTGACAGCACTAACTGACGTTGTTTGTAAGAACTCTGAATTTGAAACTGCTGTTTAAAAATGATGCTCAAACTGATGTTTTGAATTGTAAAGAAAGAAGCACATTTGTACCAATTAGCAATCCAGTTTTAACAGCATTTCATAATGTCTGTGAGAATGAAATTAGGCAGCTTTGTATGCCAAAGATGTTAAAAAGTATTATAATTTAAAGTATGATGAGTATGAAGCTATGAAAACCTTGGAGCGTGAAACTAGCATCATTAATAAACAAGCTTATAAGGGTGGGGCCACAGTAATCATGAATCGAACTAAATACATGGCCTCACTAAAACTGTTGAATTATGAGCACATGTTTAAGAAAATTACTTTTTTTCTGAAGTTAGAAAATGCATCAGTGATGTAAATATGGCTATATATGACTTGCAGCTTAGTGATGATATAAATATTGGATTGTTTAATTACTTTACTGTGCCTTGTCCCAGAATTCCTCAGATGTATGGTATACCTAAAATTCATAAGTCGCTCACCAACCCACCACTGAGACCTATTGTCTCAGGAAGGGGTTGGGTGAGTGAACCATTGTCCGTATACCTGCAGAAAAGGCTAAGTCAGTTTTTGCATATGTGCCCTAGTGTGGTTAAATAAACTTCTGACTTCTTGAGGAAACTTGAGTGGCATGTTAAAAGAAAACCAGGAGGAGACATTGGTTTACTTGTGACAGTGGATATAACTTCCCTGTTCACGGTAATTCCGAATAATTATGGGCTTGAAGCCATATGAGAATTTTTTAAAAAATGAAGTGTCTATGCCAGCAAATGAGATAGAGAATATTTGTTTACTTCTGGAACTAGTGTTGACAAAAAATGTTTCTCTTTGATGATGAACCTTATTTGCAACAGGCAGGAGTGGCCATGGGGACATCAGTGGCCAACACATATACAAATATTGTATTGTATCAGTGGGGAAAAAAATTTTTATATAGTGACAGGCAAGTTTTGAATAGTAAGGTTGAATGTTCTCAAAGATTTGTGGATGGTTGTTTTTTGTATGGAAAGGGGGTTTTGATGAGCTGCATGAATATATTTCTTATTTAAAAGGCACGACAAAATTTCTTAAATTTAAAATGGAACATTCAGACAAAGAGAGAGTGTTCTTGGATGTATGTCTGGAGAAAAAATTAGAAAGAATAGAAACCAGCATTCACAAAAAAGAAGTCCATGTTTGCCGTTATGTGCATAAGCAAAGTATGCATGGACCTCATGTATTTTCACGAATGATGAAGGCTCAGTTGGGTAGGATCAGTAAGTTTAAATACTGATGACCAGAAATGTAATCAGCAGCTAGAAGAGATGGTTGATGAATTTATAAATAGTGGTTAAAATCAAACAGAACTTCTTAGAATTTGTGGTGGGGTAAAAAAGGACAGTGGTACAAAGGGGAGTTCAATGTAGCAAAATTAGGTGTGCAACTACTTTTAATGTAAGGACAGGTGATCTTAAAAGAATTATACAAAAGAACTGGATTATTTTGTTGGCTCTACCTGAGCTGCAGATAGTTCCGAATGAAAAGCCTTATTTTTCTATAGGAACACTAGAAACTTAAAAACTGTTATAAAGATTTTAAAGAATTTGCCAAGCAACAAACAGTTACGAAGCAAGGCACTTTTAAGTGTATGAATTGTAGTTGTAATGATATTTTAACAGGTAATAATAACGTGTTCACACATCCTGTGAACAACAGGCAATATACTTTTTCCCTCACAGCCACTTGTAATACCAGCTATGTAGTGTACCTCACCATTTGTGTAAAATGGTTTTCATTTTATGTGGGAAACCACCAAAAGACTGAGGGAGCGAATTATTGAGCATAAGTTGGATATAAGAAGGAGAAATGACAAGAATGCTCTAAGTAGACATATGAACAAGGGTGAGGACCATTGTTTTAAGTTTAGGGTAATAGACATAGTAGTGAAAAGAACTGGGGGGGGTGATTTAAACAATTTTCTTGAAAATAGATTATGAATGGATTATTAGATTATGTGCAGAGTTTGAACCTGGTCTTACCAACACTGTTAAGTATTCAACCTGTTTTAGTAAGAATACAACAAAATATTTAATGTATTTAAAAAAAAATTCTGCAGTGTCATGTGATATGCTGGCTGTGGCCATGCAATACTTGTTTGCTCTTATTTAAATGGTGATTATTCTGTGTAATTGTATTAGCATTGAGAAAAGGGTCGTTACCTGAAAGCTTTGCTTTAATAAAGTTTTTGCTTGACATTGGAGTGGTTTATTTATGGGTCTTTGACAGTCATAACAGTACCTGTTGTTGAGAGACGAGTGCATGTGTGCTATGGCAGATTCTGGCACCAGACAAACAACTAATCGTGACTTTCTCCTTATCCAGCCTGGTGAGGGGCACATCTGTGTGTCTCACAATGGAGTCTCCTATGACTAATATGTTGGGTTTATGTTTAGGCCGTACTGGCTGTGAGACACACATGTGGGCTATGTGTGATGTGGTGGGCTGTAGAGTTAATATGTGCTTTTGCCTCGGAGGTCTCTTTTGTTTGGGTTTGTTTTTGTTGAGGATCGCTACATATGTAGGTGTGTGTGCTGTTTGAGGTGTAGTGTTTGTGTTGACAGCCTTCTCAGTGCCACATATGCTGGCTTGTGAGGGAGAGAGCATAGATTCTAGGTTCCTAATGTAATTGCATCTCTCACAAATTGTGTTCCTAGGTGGTAGTAGTAGAGGGTTGTCCATGTACATGAAGCAGTTGCTACACTGTCTCAGGATGCCCATATCAACCAGACTGGCAAGAGAAATCGTAGGAAATTGTTCATCCATATTTGTCAGAATCTGAGGGAGAGAGCCCAGAGAGCTTAGGGGGTAAAGGGTGAAAGGTGTAAGCTGAGTACTACTAGGTGATCACACAAGTGCTACTAAGAGAAAATTTGTAGCTGGAATACCTCACAATGGGTTAAAAACAGTGCAGCTGTGGTGCACGACTGCAGACAAGCCCAAACCAGCTCAAAAGTGGGGTTTAAATACCACAAAAAATAGAGGATTCTAGTAACACAGAAATCTAGCCAGTCCTGCTAGCCCCTGCTCTCTCTACCAGTCAACTTGTGCCAGACAAGGTCCAGGCAACCCTGCTACTCTCACTAGCAGAAAAGATAGGCTCCTACCAACACAAGATGACTGCCAGAAACAGTAAAGAAATGCAGTAAAATGCAGTTAAGCAGTAATGAATTGCACTAAATATCAATAAAATACAATTAAATAGTAATGAAATGCAGTTAATGAGTAAATTGCTTTAGAACAGTGCAAATGTGATAAATTAGATATAAGGCACAGATAAAATGATAGGCAAATGCAATAAAATAAGTGAAAGTAAATGAAAAACACTTAATTTGGTCTTAGAGCCTCAGGAATTTTGTAAAACCATCCTAAAGATGATGCACCTCAGCAGAGCCTGGTTCAGACAAGCCCAAATCAGCTCAAACTCAGGGTTTAAATACCACAAAAACATAAAATTCTAGTAACACAGAAATCTAGCCAGTCCTGCTAGCCCCTGCTTTCTTCACCAATTAGCTTGTACCAGACAAGGTCCAGGCAGCACTATTACTCTATCTAGCAGAGAATATAGGACCCTACCAACACAAGATGGCTACCAGAAACACAGAAGGCAAACACAAGATGGCTGCCAGAAACACAGAAGGCAAAAACAAATACCTGTGGATGCAACAAACCTGTATCCAGACTATGCTACTCACTTTAAGAGTTAAGAACACAGTAAAACTCACAGTAAAGCACAGATTAACCACTTACAGACAAAAACAGAACTCACAGTATGAAAACAATACAGTTAAACAGTAATGAATTGCAGTAAAATGCAGTTAAACAGTAATGGATTGCAGTAAATAGCAATGAAATGCAGTTAATCAGTAAATTGTTTTAAAACATTGCAAATGTGGTAAATTAGCTGCAAGGCACAAATAGGAAATGATAGGCACGTGCAAATGCAAGTAACTAAATGAAAATAAATGAAAACGCACTTAGATTGGTCTTGGAGCCTCAGGAATTTTGTAAAACATCCCAGAGATGATGCAATTCAGCAGAGCCTTGTTCAAAAAATTAATCCACCTAACTGGTGTGAGACTAGATCCCACAGCCTTCTGCAGCAAAGGTAAGTGTGGTACCAGTTGAAATACTAATGATACTTTAACTTTCTGTCATTGAGTTGCAACCTGACGGAACTTCTTTGAGCCATCTGCCGAATCATTTTCCAGTAGCTGATAGAGCTTCTATGATACTTTGTTCTTTGCCACTGTGAATGCTGTCTTTTTCAGCCAGACAGGATTCTTTCTTAGCCGTTTCCATCTCCCACTTTTTCCTGTAATCCATATTTATTTTGCTAACTCAGTGGATTTCTCTTAAAATGAAATGGGAGCAGTTTGGAGAGTTGCTGGCATTGTGCAGGTCTGCAGAGTGATATACATGACCTGTATGAACACTGTACCATCTGCCAGGTAGACAGCTCTTGTAAGAATCCGGCATTTATATAATAGGGATATCTTCAACAGTTAATCGAGCATCAGCATTCTTCCAAGTAGTCAAAATGCAATGCATCCCAGCCTATCTTGCCATTTGAAGAGTATTATCAAAGCTGACAAGATTACCACTATATCTAAACATCCACAGAATGGTTTGGAAGGGCAGGTATATCTCACAGAGGATACCACTTCACTGGAACAGATTCATTGTCCACATTAAGCAAAGCTTATCCCTGTCCATGCTCAAGCTCAACTTAATCTGTGGATGGGAAATAGAAAATTTTCCCAAGGACTGCCCTGTATAGTGGACAGAAGCAGCTCCTAAAAGCTATACTCCGTGCGTGGATCACCTCAAATTATCTATGATATAGGTTCAAAGGTTGGTACTGGGCTATCTGCCCGAAGGCATATATTAGCCCAGCCACGTTGTGCAGTATTCACCGCCCCTTTAGTAGTTCCCTAGACCCTTGTACTAGCAGCTAGTACCCTTGGCCCCTATCTAGTAGTGCTGTTGGTGTGATCTTTCTGTTACCCATCCACTCATCAAGGTTCCTCTTGAAGAGTGATAATGACGGGCTCTGTCTTATGTAGGTCGGGACCCTGTTCCATAGTAAGGGAAGTCTCTGCGAAGGGAATCTATCCCTTCAGCATGTTCTATTCATTGTAGTGTTGAGGTTTATATCCCTAGAGCATGTAGCTCGAGTAGATTTGGTTTTGCTAAGATGGAGCATGTTCAACAATTCTGGGTTGGACATGGCTCTGTACGTTAGACAGAGATCGCCTCTGAGAAAGCGGTATGCAACAGAGAACAGTCTTAGCTTTTTCAATCGTGCTGCATAGGGCAACTGTTTGAGAACAGTAATCCTCTTGGTTCGGTACCTCTGTGGTCTTTCCAGCTGCTGGAGATGTCTAGCCAGGTACATTCCAATTGGTGCATTGTACTCAATAATGGGTCTGATGAGGGAAGAGTAGAGGGGCACCATTACATCCTTAGATCTTGATGCGAACCCTTTCGTGATCAGATGGGTCACATAGAAGGATTTTCTAACCACTTTGGCAACATGGTTATCAAAGGAAAGTTGACTATCTACTTGGGTCCCTAGATGCCTTATTTCTTCTTCAGATTTCAGGGGATTACCTCCTATGTTGTAGTTTGCGGGTACTCTGTTTTTTCCAAAGGGGAATACTACGCATTTTTTTGCATTTAGCTTCAGACCATGGCTTTGACACCATGCATCAGTCTCATTTAGGCCCTTCTGGAGGATCTCCATGTCGGCCGGAGACACTATTATAGCACCCGGGTGCTTGCCTGTACTTCTGAGAAGTATATGCCAAACAGGAGGGGCCCCAGGACAGAGCCCTGAGGCACACCACTCGTTACTGGTCTGGATTCAGACATAGATCCCGCTACTCTTACTTTATGGGATCTGTCTGAGAGCCAGTTTGCAATCCATCTTGTGACGTAAGGGTTTATGCCCAGGCTGGTGAGCTTATCAATAATACCTGAATGGGGAATGGTGTCAAATGCTTTAGCAAGGTTAAGGTAAGCTGTGTGTACCTCCTTTCCCTTATCTATAGCTTGAGTAACTGTCTCAAAGAAATCCACCAGGTTCAGGAGGCATGATCTGCCCTTGACAAAGCCGAACTGTATGGGGTTCAGCGACTGGAGGTTCCCAGTCTCTCCATTTGAGTTCCATAATGATTCGCTCCACAGCCTTACAGATCAGACTGGTCAGGCTTATTGGTCGGTAGTTCCCAAGGTCAGTTGTGGCCCCACCCTTGTGTAGCGGGACCACCGTTGCCGTGTGCCATTCTATGGGCACATGTCCTGTGGAGAGGTTAAGACTGAACAGGGTGTTAAGATGCGTGGTTAATTCCTTTTGGAGCTCGCGTATGACACAGCCTGGGACACCATCTGGTCCCATGGAGGCAGTGTTTTTAGCTTTAGATAGAGCCTTGTTAACCAACGCATCAGTAATAATTGGACTTGGACAATCCCCTGGAATGGTAATAGGCCCTGTAGGTGGTGAGGGGGGGGGGGGTTGCACTGAACCTGTCAGCCAAGATGTTGGCAATGTCAAAAGGATCAGTGTATTTTGTTCCATTTTGTACTAGCTCAGAACAGACCTGAGCGTTGCCATTTAGGTTTTTGACGTAGCCATAGAAGGCCTTATGGTTATCCTTGACAACTTTCTTTTCAAAATTAGCTTTAGTTGACTTGATGAGGGCCCTCAGTTTCTTACTAATGCTGGTCAGGGATGATTTTTCTACTTGAGATTTGGCCTTTTTTGTATAAGTCTCCTACTTTTATTGTAAAGTTTGCTTATGGCCGGGGTCCACCAGACTGGTTTCTTCTTGCTTGAGGAAGGAGTCTTGGTTTTATTTGGGATAGCATGGATGATCCCAGTTATTCTCTCTACGGGTAATGTATAGTTATCCATGGGATTTGTAAGGCCAATTGAACACTGAATAGGATAGGTTAATTCAAGCATCAAAGGGGAAAATGGCTAGGCTTAAAAATCACATGTAAGGGCAGCTAGCCTAGTACTTGCCTATGAAACTATAAACTATCAAATCTGCTCTTCCACCATCTAATCCCATGGGTATTACAGTACCCCAGCCTCTCCTTTTCCCATCTCCTGGATGGTGCTTGATGGTGATTATGATAAGCTTGTTAGTGTTATCAAGTAAGTGACTAATGAGCTGTGGCCTGGACTCGTGTCCATCAAGGCTGGTGATAGCTAGTCTTGATGTTCTTGGATCAGTGATCTTTCAGGTCCTGGTTTCATCACTGAGAGATGGGGTATTTCCATTGACTGTGAAGGAAGCCACTGTAATCCCTGCTCTCAAGAAAACATCCCTGGATCTTAATATCTTCAGCAACTACTGCCCAATCTCTAACCTCCCCTTTTTGGTAAAGTTTGATTGGCTATGAGCAACTCAAGACTCACCTTAGATTCAGTAGGCTCATGAATCCCTTTCACTTACCACAGCACAGTGACAGCTCTTATGAGAGTTGTTACCAGTCTTATAGCTAGAGACCAGTGGCACCATTCACTGTTTGTTCTCCTGAATCTCTCAACGTCTAAAACTGTGGATCATAGCATTTTGGTAGACTGTTTACTATTGTACTGTTTCTGCTGGAGTACTGGAGTGGTTTATTTCTCATCTGTCTGGTCATTCCCAAAAAGTATTTTCTTTCTTTCTTGGATCCTCTGGAGTGTGAAGTACCCCAACCTTCTAACTTGGGCCCTTTACTGTTCACAGTTTTACACGCTTCTTCTACAAGATCAGTTAAAGGATAAGAGCTTAGAATACCATAGTTATTCGGATGATACATCAATCTACCTCTTCTTTACACAATATGATCTGACAAGTGTGTATTCCCTGGCTGATTATCTAGAAGCCATACAGAAACTCAACACCTCCGAAACTGAGGCCAAGAAAGTTCTTGCAGTCCTGAGGAATTGTTCTGCTGCTCTCATATCCACTTTCATCATTGATCTTGGCAGTAAGCTTGCATTTGTTGATAAGTTGCATAATGTTGGTGTTGTCTTAGATTCTGGGTTAACATTTCTGCGCCAGGTGTCGGCCACTGTGAAATTTTCACATTTCCATCTGGAAAACATTTCAAGGTTTAGGCAGCTGTTAAATCATACTGACCATGTGGTTGTTGCTGTTCGAGGCTGGAGTACGGCAGTGCTCTGTATCCAGTACTTCCTAACACTGAATTCATTTGTTTACAAATTGTACAGAATTCTGCTGCAAGGCTACTAAATGGGACAGTAAGTTACCAGCCCATTACTCCTGTTCCGTACATCGTGCACTGCCTTCCTGTTTGTAACAGGATTATCTATGAGATGTTAGTGTCAGCTTTATCTGTACACTCATGACCTTGGTCCCCCTAAAATGAATGGTCTGGTAGTGCCATATTGCTTTACCTGGGTTTTCAGCCTACTTGTCCTACAGGTGCTTATTGAAACTTTAGGCTTCCACTTCTTTTTTTACTAGACTTACTACCTGTTGAATGTGTTAATGAAGTGGCTTCGGGACTTCTTATCTCAGACTTGCTTTTGGAGGGCACTTAAAACTTACCTTTTTGAAATGGGTTTTGATGGAGTAGGATGACTACATTTTCTTTCATTTCTCATTTCTCTTGTTAACATTTTTAATACCTAAATATTGAGTTTTCACTTAAGACATAGCGAAACATACATTTATGTAAAAGAAAAGAAACTGTATTAACATGTTCACAGTTAAACATTGCATATATTATTTTTGTGTAGCTATCGTCAATCCAACATTACATAAATTGCTGAATTCATGCCTTCCCCTAAACTTCACTTCTCCTGCAAAACATTGTTTGGCATGTTTTGTTCCCACAATTTCCATTTTTTCTGTAATTTGATCCTACCCATTTCTAACAATCCCACTAATGGTTCTTTTATGTGTGTTTACAATATTCAGTCTTTTAAATACAGCTGGTTTAGACTTCGATTTCCATTTTCTAGTAATTGCTTTTTTGGCAGCCTCCAGAATTAAACTTATAAAGGTATTAATATATCCAGGCAATTCAGATCTTATATCCTAGCTCAGAAAGTCATCAAAACATCTAACTCTTCGTGTATTATAACCAGTTCTCTTTTTCACCCCACCCCACCCCCACAACCTAAGATTACAGCATGTTTAATTTAACAGTACAGCATGTTTAATTTAAACATGCTTTTGTCCGGCCTTTCTTGTGTTTTTACATCATTACTAACCTGGGTTACCATTGCTCTACACCAGTAATCAACTTCTCCTTGGTCATATCTTACCACAAGCTAATCACCATGGATGTCCACCCCCCCCCCCAAAGGAAACCACCATAAAAAACTTCTCCAAAGCCAACTTTGGGCTTCTAAAAACAGAGGTGGCAAACTTCATGATGCCCACGCAAATGGAAAATAGGTGCATGAACTGCTGAATCCTACACCAGTGCACTGTATGAGTACATACACAAGTGCATGGAATGGATCATACCAAACAGAACCAAGATGCTCTCCTCCAAAAAAAAGGAAGACAATCTAGTGGTTCCCCACCATAAACAAACTCTACAACAGAAGGAAAAAAACTGTTACAGAAAAGGGTGAAGTCCCAAGACTGGAAAAACTCCTTTGTTAGCCTCAGCAAAAAACTGAGATCCATCATCAAATCCTCTAAAGCTAGCTACGAGAACAAAATTACTGCAGGTTCTAAAGACAACCACAAGGCATTCTATAGCTATGTCAAGAATATACATGGCAATACTTGGATCAGCTCTGAGTTACAGCACAATGCCAATACATATACAGAACCAACTGATATTGCCACCCTCTCAGCTGACAGGTTCAGTGCGAACTTTACCCCCTTTTCACCCCCTAAAGGGCCTATCACAATACCTGAGGAATGCCAAGTCCCTATTATCATGGCTACACAGGTAAAAACCGCACTGTCCAAAGCACAGCTTCTATGGGACCCGATAATATCCCTGGCTGTGTTCTACATGAATTACAAAGTGAACTGGCACCACACCTGAGTGCCCTGTTCAATCACAGCCTCATTTTAGGCCTTGTTCCTACCGAATGGCACACTGCTATGGTCATCCCACTCCACAAAGAGGGAGCGACTACAGACCCTGGGAACTACTGCCCCATTAGCCTGATGAGTCTGATATGTAAGGCTATGGAGCACATCATTATGGACCTTATAAATAAGGACATAGGGAATCTCCAAACTCTGGGCCCCACACAGTATGGGTTTGTGAAAGGTAGATCATGTCTGCTCAACCTGATAGACTCCAAGTCTGTCACCAGAGCTGTGAATGAGGGCAAGGTAGTTTACACAGCCTACCTAGATCTTGCCAAGGCCTTCGACACCATCCCTCACTCAGGAATCATAGACTCACTAAACTAGGCATAAACCCCTATGTAATAAGATGGCTTGCCAACTGGCTCACTGATAGAACCTACATTGTGAAAATAGCAGACTCCAAATCTGACTACCAACCAGTTACAAGTGGCGTCCCACAGGGATCGGTCCTAGGTCCTCTACTGTTTGGCATCTACTTCTCTGAAGTTCAAGCCAACACAAAGGGACTCTGGCTGACCAAGTTTGCAGATGATTGCAAACTGGGACCGATTGCTGATTCTCCAACTGATGTAGACATTCTACAAAAAGGCCTCACTGACACCAATGACTTTTGCCAGAACCATGGCCTTAAGCTCAATGCCAAAAAGTGCATTGTCATTCCCTTTGGGAAAAATTCGGTGCCCATGAACTACCACATAGGCGGCAGTCCACTAAACACCTAAGGTGTGATAAGAGACCTGGGGACACAGGTTGACAGCAACCTCTCCTTTGATAACCACATTGCCACTGTAGTCAGAGACTCCTTTTATGTGGCACATCTCATTACAAAAGGTTTCTCATTCGGGAAGAAAGAGGTCATAATCCCTCTCTACTCATCCCTCATTAAACCTATTATAGACTACAACACCCCATTTGGTATGTACCTCACTAGACACCTACAAACTGGAAAGGCCACAGAAATACCTCACTAAGAGGATCTTAGGCCTTAGACGTGCCCTATATGAACAGACTCAAAAAAACTCCAGCTATACTCTCTCTTATTGCCTACTTATAGGCGATCTCTGCTTGACCTACAAAGCCATGTCTGACCCAGAGCTGCTAGATATGCTACACCTAAAGAAATCCCAATCAGTCTCTGCCACATGCTCCAGGGACCTTAACCTCATTACCACAATAAATAGAACATGCTGGAGGAACATGTTCCTAACCCAGAGACTTCTCATACTCTGGAACAAACTTCCAATTCATGTCAAGCAGAGCACTTCACTGGCCCTCTTTAAGAAAAATCTTGATGAGTGGGTGAGCAATAGGAAGTTCACCCCGGGAATCACTTCAATGGCCTTGCTTGACAGGGGAACTGGGAACTAACCTTGGGCAGCATGATATCAGGGAATTTTCTTGGGTTAGGCTTATATAGACTGCAGGGCCATTAGCCTAGTACACACCTATGAACCTATAATGCCTACATTTCTTAAAACTATGCAAGTACTGGTTTAATTTATCTTTATCACATACAACAATCACTGCAAATGCTTAACTGTTTGACATGCAGTTTATATCCTGAAATGTTGTATACAAATATTAAGAGCAAAAATGGTTTTACTTACCATTACCTTATTTTTCTTTTAGTGTCCTTTCAAACATTAATGACATGAAATGGGGTATATGCCTTTCCGTCCCGCTACAGGTTTAACAAAATCTGCAGAAGTGCAATCTTTCTCAGACACTTTTTCTTGTAAAGTCATGGTTCACAAATGTGATTGATGCTTTGTACTATCAAATGTATTCACTAATTTCAATGTTGCTAGTCTTCTTCCTGTTCATCTTCATCTCTCAGCCTCTGACTCCAGTTCAAGTCCGAGGTACTCCTGGTTCTTATAGTTAACTCCTGTGCTTTTTTCTGTCACTCAAGCATTTTCCTTTGGAACATTGGAAAAGGTTTCACTGACAAGGTCTCTCTGTGAGCTTTAGTATCAGAAGAATAAGAAGCAGAATCACCTTATGTTTGATAGCTCACTTTTTGTTGGACAAACTTTTGAATTTCCTCCTTAGCCTGTTTTGCATCAAAAAATAACTTTTGATCCTACAGAAAAAAATATTCCAAAAAACGCTCGATATACACCTTGAATTTCACATCTGCCTCTTGACATTCGCTGACTGCTGGGATAAAGTTTTTTCTCTTCTGCCTGCTCTACAATAAGTAGTCATTTTCCACAAACACTGACATGTCTCCAGTTTTTAATACTTGACCCTTCTTGCCACAGTTTTATCAGAATCAACTCTTTCTACTGGTATGATTGCATATTTACTAATACAGGTCTTAGCTGCCTTCTCATAGCCTGGTTTGGAACATACACATAATGCGCCCTTTCATTTAACAAATCCTGCTGTGGAATACCAGTCCAGCTGCTTATTTGTGCTTTCATAAAATGTGTATAGTCTGTTCCTTCTAGATTCTGTGGTAAAGCAGAAAAATCTCAGGTTTTCTCTGTGTGCTCTGTCCTCTAACTACGATTCTTTGAAACAGCTCTTCTTGAGCAGTCTCACACTCAGCAAGCCTTTTCTTCATTTCATCCTCTGATTTTGGCAGTTTTAGCAATTCAACTAAATAGCTATTTGAAATATCTTCCTTTTTCTCAGCCTTTTATTTGATTTGATATACTCTTTCAGTGTTTTAATCTGATGTTGTCCTTTTCATTCTTTCTCACCAGTGGGTCTAGGATCTGATCTTCGGATCCGATTTGGCTGCATTCTACAAGATTTTGGATCCAAACCTCATGCTGCTCCCTTTATGTAATGTACTAATCCATCCCCAACTCCTTAGATCTTGTTTGCCACCTTAGCTGCAAGACTGATGATCCATGCTTTCCAGTAAGAGCATCTTCTTGAGAATAATTTTTGCAATCATTTAATCCATTGAGTGATTTTTCCCTTTAGTGATGTTTTTCGTGTTTCACTGTTGCAGTCATTACATTTGGGCACTCTGCTGGCAGGTTGCCCTCAGTCAGCCTGATTAACAAAGTCTTGGCTCCTGCGTCGGTTGCTGTCCCTTCTTCCATGACGTCAGGTCATCGGGTATAAAACATGCAGCCGACACCATTTTCATTAGTCTTTCTTGCTGCGCGGTGCCCGAAGCAGAAGCAGTTCGCAAGTGCCGGTCGGCCGACTCCTGAAATTTTCATTTTAGAGTTTCAGAACCGAAGTCTTCAACCTAAAGCTAAGTACCCGTTGGGGAAACTTTTTCTTGCTCCTTACCGATGTCAGTAAAAGTTAATAATAGTATTACTTGTGGGAAGCAAATACCTCATAAGGATTTTCATTTGTACTGTATTCCTTGCCTAGGCCCTGACCACAACGTGCCTTGCTTTCGGTTTTGTGCTAAATTTAATCAACGCAGTATTAAGCGTCGGTATATTTTTGCATCAAAATATTTTGGCTCAAAATTTAACTATCCAGAAATGTCGTCGGTTAGCAATCCGACTACTGGAATATGTAAAAAAAAACGCAAAGAAAAAGACAGACCGTCGAGGTCCAAAACAGACGAAGCTTCTCCTAAGACAGTCGCCGGTTCGCCGGTACTCAGTGAGGCGCTTTCGCAGCCCCTGATACCCGCTACTTTTGATTCGCAGGCCTCTACTGAGACCAATTCATAGTCCGGTATGCCGCGAGACACTTTAAGTATTGAACCCGCGGATGTCTCTACCTTGGATGGATCCGGAGCCGCTGAGCAGGCACCGGCTTCTGAGGGTGTTTTCAGGCCTAAAGATTTGTATAGTAAACCAAAGCCATCTTCAAAACTAAGGCCAAAATCAACTTAAGTGCCTAAAAAAATGAAGCTTGGGCCACATGCACAGGCCCCTATGCCTAAAAAACAAATGATCAAAATGTCTGAGGATTTAATTACCTTGATCAGGGGTACCCATCCCCCTCCTGCTAAGAGGCCTAGGCAAGGCACTGACTATGAATCATCAGATCAGGTTTCCATTTCTTCTGATTCCTCTTCTGATCAGGAATTATGTATTCTACCTTATGAGGACTCTGATGCAGAATATTCCATCCCTTCTGCTTCTCCTCCTGAGGATTTCTTTTGGAGAAACATTGCATACGCTAAGGGAACACTTTCACTAGGAGAGTCAAGATTTCTCAGAATCTAAAAAGAGGTTAGGGATTTCCTTCTTCTTCCTCAGCATAGGCCTTTGGCTATACCTACTGTTCTAGACATTGTTGGTGATGTTTTTTCAGAATCCAGCATGGCTCCTGATTCCTGCCTCTGGCTCCTAGTAAGCCAGACCAATATTACAGGGTTCCTGACTCCCACAAATTCCTCTTTAAAAACCCTACAGCTGACCCTGAAACCATTTCTCAGGGTCCCAAGGGCGTTAAGGCTTCTACTGCTAAAAATCCTACCCCTTCTGATAGAGACTCCAGGGCGCTGGATAGATGGGGTAAGAAGGTTTACACATCTGCAACCTTGGCAATCAGGGCTTTAAATTGTCAATTTCATATGCTTAAATATCAGCAGCATGTCATGGGCTTACTTAAACAGAAAATGATGTTGATTTCTGACTGTGTGGAAAATAGAGTTGCAGGATTTATTGCATTCAGCTGAACAAGTTGGAAAACATATTTTACAGTGTGGTTTTGATTCCTTGGAGGCCTCTTGCAGGGCCGCTGTAACTCGATCTGTGATAAGAAGGCATGCTTGGCTCAAGGAGGAAAATCTGCCTGATCATGTTAAAGCAAAATTGTTGGATGCTCCTTTACAACAGGACAGTCTATTTGGTAATAAGGCAAAAGAAGTTTTGAAAAAGATGGAAGATAAAGCTAAATCTATGCAAACTGTAAAATATTTCCTACAAGTGCAGCCACCCAGGTTCAGTAGGCACTGGCCTATTAAGAACTGATCCTTTCCAGTACCAACCAGAGCTGCTCAGGTCAAACCCAGACATTCTAAAGGCTCCAGGTTTCAGTCACAAGTAACTTATAGAACAAAGCAATGGGGTGCCTCCACCTCCAAATCTGGAAGTAACAAGGCACCTTCCTACGGTAAGCAGTCTCAATGACTTTCCACTGCAATCACCAAGCACTTATCTTTTAGCCACCCCTTTGGGGGAGGAAAACTGGCACTTCATGCATGAAACTGGCAACTAATTACCCAGGACAAGTGGGTTTTAAATGTAGTATCCCAGAGATACAGATTTCATTTCCACACGTTGCCAATCCCAAACGGATGGCCAGATCTGCCTCCAAATCAGTGGCAGAGGCCCAGAAACAAGTTATGTCCCTCATGAATATGGGGGCTATTCAACTAGTACCAGAAAAGTAAAAGGGACAAGGGTTTTATTCAAGACTTTTCCTGGTACCCAGAAAAGACAAATCATGGCGTCCAGTTCTGGACTTATCCATTCTAAATGCATTTCTGGACATTCCAAAATTCAAGATGCTGACTCTACAACAGTTACTGCGTATGCTAGGCAAGGATGCCTGATTGGTAACTATAGACTTAAAAGAGGCTTACCTGCATATCCCAGTCAGGGAATCTTGCAGAAAATACCCCCGATTCAAAGCAGGCTATTTGCATTACCAGTTCTCTGCACTGCCCTTTGGCTTATCTACTGTGCCCAGGGTCTTCACAAAGTGCCTGGCACCAGTAATTGCATTTTACAGACAAAGAAACATTCAAATTTATCCTTACCTGGACGATTGTCTAATTCAGGCAGAAAACAAGGACACTCTTCTAAAACATCTGGCGTTTGTAAAAAGACTTCAAACTTGTCTAGGGTACACCATAAACGAAATGAAATCACAACTGGTACCCTCTCAAATAATTACATTCCTGGGTGCAATCTTGAATACAACTGCCCAGATGACCTATCTTATGCCAGAAAAACAAATTCAATTGATGACTTACTTCAAACAGGTGGTCACAAAAACCCAGCTATCTGCAAGACAAATTCTGCAGGCCTTGGGGTTCATGGCCTCCTGCATCCTAATAATTCCATATGCAAGACTGCATATGAGCAGACTTCAATGGTACCTAAAAAGCTTATGGAGTCACCATTGTCACAGCCTGGAAACAATGATTCCTATTATCATTCCTTGCCTGCAGCTAGAGTTCCTATGGTGGGCAGAAGCCTGCCACCAAAACAAGGGAATGTCCTTCACTCCACCCCCTGCCGCTCAAGCCCTGACTACAGATGCATCAGATTATGCTTGGGGGGCACATCTGGCAGGGAGATGCATTCAGGGCCGATGGGAGCCCAAATCAAATGCACCTACATATCAACCAGAAAGAAATGCTAGCCGTACAGAATGCTCTTACAGCCTTCAAAGACCGTCTTCATCCAGGACAACTACTGATAAAGACAGACAACACCAGTCATGTGGTACATAAACAAGCAGGGGGATACCTATTCCTACCCCCTTTGCAGACTAGCCATTGCATTGTGGAACACGGCCTTGACTTACCAAATAGATCTACAAGCTCAATTCCTGCCAGGAAATCAAAATACTCTGGCAGACGCACTAAGCAGAAATCTTATGGACCCACACAAATGGAAACTGGATCCACAAATCTTCAGCAAGTTGACACAAATTGGGGAGCCCAGACATAGATCTTTTTGCCTCACCCCAGAATTATCAGTTGGACAAATTCTGCACAAGAATTCATCACAGAAAAGCTTGGAAAGTGGATATGCTGTCCTTCAGCTGGAAAAACTTGTCAGTATATGCCTTTCCTCCTCTGCCTCTGCTCTCCAAGGTCTTACTAAAAGTCAGACAGGAAAAACCAAAAATGATACTGATTGCTCCAGACTGGCCTCGCCAACACTGGTACCCACTCCTACGCAATATGTCACACCTTTCTCAGTGGTACCTACCTCCGACACCTTATCTACTGTCTCAGCAGAACTATCACATTCTGCACACTCTGCTCCAAACTCTGAATCTTGCAGCATGGCTAATCAACTAATTTTACCAGTTACATCTCACAGCAAACCTGTGATGGGTCATTTTGGAGACCAGAAGCCTAGTACTAGAAAATCTTATGCGGACAAATGGAAAAGATTCTGTGCCTGGAACCAAGCACAAGGAATAAGCACAGCCATGCCCAATATTCCTCAGATTCTGCAATATTTAACTGAGATGCTTCACAAGGGCCTATCTTTTTCTTCTATAAAAATCCATGCCTCTGCCATTTCAGCTCATTACAACATAGAGCCTCCCCTCTTTTTTCATCCTCTGCTAAAGCAGTACCTCAGAGGGGCCAAAAATTTAAGACCTCCCAGGAGAGCACCAGCTCCCGCATGGGATCCCAATTTTGTTTTGGAAAAACTCACTCTGCCTCCTTTTTGAGCCAGCTGCGACTGCGGATTTAAAAATTCTGTCCTGGAAAACAGCTTTTCTTTTAGCAGTTACTTCAGCTAGACGGATTTCAGAATTACAGGCTCTTATGGCAGTGGAGCCTTTCATTATTTTTCATCTGGACAGGGTGGCTGTCAGGACCAATCCATCTTTCATGCCTAAGGTGGTATCCAGTGTGGCTCTAAATCAGACCATTCATCTGCCAACTTTCTTTCCCAATCCACAGAACAAGGCTGAGCGGATTCTGCATTCATTGGATGTGCACAGACAACTTAGATTCTACTTAAACAGGACAAAACCTCTAAGAAAAACTGAGCAACTACTGGTGGCTTTTGCTACAGGGGCAGAGGGAAAACCTATTTCAAAGCAGACCATTTCTAAATGGATAAGCCATTGTATTCGTTTCTGCAATGTGCACCATGGTAAACCTATCCCCAAGGGGATCAGCTCTCATTCCACCAGGGCTGCATCTTCTTCTGCAGCCTTTCTCAGAGGGGTTCCTACCAGAGACATTCTAGAAGCTGCTGCCTGGAGCTCAGTTCATACGTTCACCAAACATTACCATTTACCTCTCTTCTCTAAATCCAGTGCTGGCTTTGCCACTGCTGTCCTGCAGGGCCTTATAGCTGCTCCTAATTCTGTATAAATCCATCCTCCTAGCCATAGCTTTGGGAATCTACCCAAATGTAATGACTGCAACAGTGAAACACGAAGAACATAGTACAGTTGTGTACACTTACCATAAATGTAGATGTTTGAGTGTATTCACTGTTGCAGTCCTGGTTGCCCACCCTCCAGGCTCCTTTTTTTCTCTTACTATACCTCTTCTTTCTATTAATATGCTTAAAAGCCTTTTTGGTGTATTTGCTTTTGATTGGAGGTATATTGTTGTGTTCTAAATTATATACGTGTGTGTGTGTGTGTGTGTGTGTGTGTGTGTGTGTGTGTGTGTGTGTGTGTGTGTGTGTGTGTGTATGTATGTATGTATATATATATATATATATATATATATATATATATTGCTCCCCATTTGGGGGGCACCTGACATCTGGGGCAAGAAAAACAGATGAAAATGGTGTCGGCTGCATGTTTTATACCCCTGATGACCTGACGTCATGGAAGAAGGGACAGCAACCAATGCAGGACCCAAGACTTTGTTAATCAGGTCGAACAGAGGGCAACCTGCCAGCAGATTACCCAAATGTAATGACTGCAACAGTGAATACACTCGAACATCTACATTTTTGGTAAGTGTACACAACTGTACTTTCCTTGCTCCTCCCTCAGCTTTCTTTGCTGGCATCAGGGTCTTTTCCCTTCCTTTAAAACTAATTTCTTTATCCTGTGTTTGAGTGTGGTCATTGGCTAGAGAAGGCCTAAGGGCTTTGTTTTTTGGATAGTAGTTGCTATTTATGTATAGATTTGTTAGATATTTAGAGAAGTTTAAGCAGTTTAAATAGTTGGAGTAGTTTGAAATAGTTTAAATAAAGTTCAATAGTGTATTTATTTTGTGTGTAAAAGTTAACTTTACAAAGTTTGTAGCTTTCCAGTATCCTTCCTAATACTGCTAAGCTGCTTGTAGTTAACTGCCAGTATGTCAGAAAAAGTGCACTTCTTGTGGATGTAAGTTCCCCAACTCTGATGCCCACAAGAAGGGCGTATTATTGTTTAGGAGCAGTCCATTTGGACACCTCTTGCTCCATTTGTGCTACTTTCAACCCAAGAATCCTCTCAAACTGGCGAAATAAGTTCATTTTAAAAGGACTTCTACCTGCTGGGGCTCAAACCCCCTCATAACAATCTCCGGTGGTCTTGGAGCTAAGAAAAAAGCATCATAGGTCTCAGTCAGCTTTCTCAGAGCCACCTGCTAAGACTTCTAAAGCTTCAGATCCCACCACTTCTGATCAGATAGTTATCGAGCCTACCACAGATCCTTTATCTTCCTTGGATCTGATGATCTTGGCTCTGACCACTAGTTCTTCATACTGTCTGCCTTG
The DNA here is from genome assembly GCF_019279795.1 of Protopterus annectens. Taxonomy (NCBI): domain Eukaryota; kingdom Metazoa; phylum Chordata; order Ceratodontiformes; family Protopteridae; genus Protopterus; species Protopterus annectens. The sequence continues at coordinate 1,306,497,965 of NC_056741.1, read as the reverse complement.
GTCTCGGATCCTAAGACCTCTGATCCGACAAACAGAGGCCGCACCCCTGACATAAAATCAGTGTCGCCAGCTCTTTCAGCCCAGATATTCCAGACTCCATCAAAGCACTCCAGACCACCTTCATCTACCTCGTGTAAATCTTCTAAGAGTTACTTAGAAGCAGGCATGGGCAAGATGATGTGGAGATTCCTTTAGGCTCCGATTCAGATGGGGGTCATACCAGCTCTGTTCCTTACCAGATCCATGAGCTGAGCAGCCAAAGAGAGTTTTCCTCCTTCTCCAATCTGACCCTCAGATTTGGAGCCCCTGGATCTTAGATGTCTGAGAGGCTCGGCATCAGATCAGAGGAAGCTCCCTTCCTCGGATCCGACCATGTGCCTTACCAGCCCTGTTCTGTTTTCTTCTGACCAAAGTGGGACTCTGATCTGAGAGGTCTGTGCCAGCTCTGGGGAAAGGGGATCGGCTCCTATTTTGTCTAAGTGCCTCGGCCCTGGACATATCAGGTCTGATTCCCTCCAGTCGGGCCTCAACTTCCTTGCTTCGGCTCTGAGGGGGGAGGGGAGGGTTCTCTGGGTCTGTGTCTTTTGTGTGGTAGAAAGGGCTTTCTCTCTCCATAGAGAACTGTCCTCTCTAATCTTGGATCCTATTCGCAATCCCTCATCTGCTCTAAGCCCATTATCTCTGCTGTTGCGGGTCAGACAGCCACAGGAACCCTCCACACGTTTCACACAGGGATTCCCTACGTCTTCCGACACCTCCCTGAGCACCCCTCGGAGGAGGTAGCTCGGAAGAGGACATGCAAGAGGAGGGACGTGGACTCCCCCTTGGAGTCCCTCAAGGAGGACACTAACTTTGATAAGGGTGTAGGATCCCCTAGATCTCCACCTGATGTTTCCTCTGGGACATCATGGAAATATTTAGACAAAAAGATGGCTGGTCCTCCCAAACTTCTTCTGAAGAGTTGGTGCTCCTGGAGGCTTTCTGGGCTGACTCATCTACATCTTGGGTGCCCCCCCCCCCAGAAGATGAGCTTATCGACCTAGTCTCCCACCAGGATTGGAAGGAGCTGGACACTGTAGAACCTGTCCTCAAGCATCCAGATAAATTCATGTCTCCTTCTAATTGACTTCATTGGAGTAAAGGCGCTGCCATTGATACTGTGGTTGTGGCAGTGGCTATGAAGAAGGAGCTAGTGGAACAAAGCTCCACTTTCCATCCACCAAACAGGGAGTCCAAAGCGATTGACAGATTCAGAACGCGCATTTATGCCTCAGCTACTTTCGCGCTGAGGTCATTAAATTTCCTGGCTTATTTTACCCGTTTGCAGAGAGATTTGATTAAAGAGCTTTCAAATTTTCTCGCTGAGTCCATGTTGGTGGACGACTTCCAGAAAGTTTCTCCCCAACTGGCCACTCTTTCTTTTGTCACCAATTCCTCAATGAGGCTAATATCCCACACAGTGGAAGGCACCTCTTGAGTAGCCAGCTCAGCATAGCTGTAAAGCAGCATGCCTGGATGAGTTCTGCATTTTTGCGGAACCGTTTAAGACATCTTTTGTGAATGCCCCATTTGATGGCTCTTCTTTGTTCAGGCCATCAGTCAAAGAGATGCTTACTTGCAGCAAGCAGGAAGGAAAGACCCTGTCTGCTGCCGGAATCAAGTTTTCTACCCTTTAACGTACTTTTTCTAGAAATCAGTGAGGTGGCAAAAAATGTGGTTCCAAAAATCTCTGGCATCTTTTCAAGACTCGCAGGGAGAAACCTCCACCAGACAGAGAGGAGGTTTCAGTGGCAGATGTCACCCCAGGGGCAGAAGGGGTCTGCAGAACCAGAGCTTTAGAGATTCATTTTCCGACAGGCCCTTTCAGTGCTCCTGAAGTGTTGCCCAACTGTCCATCTATGGAGGCAGCCAGCGGTTGTCTTTCCCTGCACTTAGAAACCTAGACAAATCTTACAAACAATGCTTGGGTGCTAAGCACAATATCCAGAGGTTATTACATTCCTTTTCCTTTCCACCTCCACATCCCAGGAAGGAAGTCCCCAATGTTCAGAGGGAGTATGCAGCTCAAGAAATCCAAAAGCTCTGCAAAAAAGAAAAATACAGATCCCAACCAAACAAATAGAATTTGGAACTTATTCCCAGTTTTTTATGGTGCCAAAGAAGACAGGGGACCTAAGACCAATTCTGGATCTAAGCATTCTGAATCAATATGTAGAGAAGTCAAAGTTCCAAATTGTCACGGTTCAGTCCATCCTGCTTCTCCTACACAAGGATGATTGGATGCGCTTCTGTAGATCTCCAGGATGTGAACTATCACATCAAAATAGGCAAGTGCTCCAGGAGACATCTGCACTTTTGGCTGTGAGCCAATCACTACCAATTCAGAGCACTGCCCTCTGGACTCACCATAGCCCCCTGGATGTTCACCAAATGTATGGCAGTTGTGGCAGCTGACTTGAGACTCAAAGGACTCCAGGTGTTTCCCTATATAGACGATTGGCTCTTCACTGTCCCAACCAGGAATCAACAGATTTATGCTAGGGATTACCTGCTTCAGATTTCCAACTCCCTGGGAATTAAATCTTAACAAATCCAAAATCACTCCTGGGCAGAATCTAGAGTTCACTGGGACTCAGCTAAATACTATATTCCAAGTAGCTTCACTACCTCTTCACAGAGTCAAATCTTTGACAAGCCAGGTGGAGGGTTTGCTATCCCTTCCGTCTCCTCCTACAAAATTGCTGTTACAGGCTCTTGGATCAATGTCAGCTGCTATTATTGTAGTCCCTCTAGCAAGATTCTTCATGTGGATTCTCCAGTGGACTTTGACGGTACACTGGTCCATTCATTACCAGTCTCTGTCTGTTCCCATAAAACTCACTCCAATCTGCAAACATCATATCCGATGGTGGATACAGTCAGAAGATCTGTTCTTGGCAAGCCACCCCCCCCCCCCCCATGACCACAGACACTTCCCAACCAGGGTTGGGGGAGCATTACAGTGGAAAGATGGTTCAAGGCACATGGTTCGCCCATGGTGACCAAAATGCATATCAATGTCCTCGAGATGAGAGCAGTTCTATCATTGCAAGCCTTTCAGGATGTTCTACCTGTAGGGACTGTTGCTGTCCATACAGACAACATGTCAGTAGTATGGTACATCAACAAGCAAAGAGGAACCTGTTCATACCTGCTGTGCAGAGGCCATGAGGGTCTGGTAAAGGGCAATCTATTCAGACCATTATCTAGTTGCAAAACCTGTACCAAGGAAAACCAGCGTGCTGGCAGACAGACTCAGCAGGTCCATTCTGATTCCTCATGAATAGTCTGTCCTTCAGAAGCGAACAGGATTTTCAGCCATTGGGGCTAGCCTTGCTGCAACCTATTTGCCTCTCCCCTCAGCAACAAGTGCTGCAAATACTTTGACTGATTCCCTGCAGGGGGAGTCACCAAGGGCTGCTCTGGTTTATGACTGGCCCCCAGGTTTCCTTTATGCTTATCTCCCCCTCCCTTTGATCTAGAAGTTTCTACAGAAAACAAGCACCCTGAAGAGCTCAATCATCATCATTGCCCCCATCTGGCCTCGACAGGTGTGGTTCCCTTTTCTATGGTCTCACCTCAGATTTCCCCCATGGATTCTGGAGCTCACTCAGGATCTCCTATCTCACCCATCAGAATCTCAGCATCCCAATCTCCGCACCCTCAAACTGACCACATGGTTTCTCCACGTTTTCTTCTCCAGTACGTAACATTATTTTGGCTTTCCAAAAGGCTTCCACAAAGAAGGTCTACAAAAGCAACTGGAAAAGATTCTCTGTATGGGCTTGTAAAGACAATCACCAAAAGCTAGGAAAGTGTTCAAATCAAACTTCTCAACCATAGAAAGAAAGCACTTGGGAAGCACACCCAACCATAAAAAATCTTAAATAATCCACTTGATATACAGAAAACCAGCCAACGAACATACATTAATGCTCACTAGTAAGAATATGTTTTCGCCAACATAGAGACTTCATCAGATGAATGCATACTTTTAAATTAGCTCTATTTATACCAGAAACAATCTAACTCAACCAGTCAGGTTTAGAAAAATACATCAATCTACTTTTAAAAAACTAAGCAGCCATTATAAAAAATACATTATACAGTTCACTTAAACCATTGGTTAAAAATATATATATAAATTTACTCTCTCTCTCTCTCTATATATATATATATATGTATATATATATATATATAAATGCCCATAATACATACATATATAAATTAATATACATTTCCACTGTAAATATAAATATATATATATATATATATATATATATATATATATATATATATATATATATACATATATAAATGAGCAGTCTTAATTCACACAGCTCGTTCATTCATAAATATTATCTTTGTGCCATCTAGTGGTCAAACAGAAAATATCAATGGTATTAAAGCTTTGCTGCTCTTAATTTTAAAACAGGGGCCAGAGAGACTGCTTTATCTAAACAGTATGGCTTAGTGGCTTCTAAAGTCAATTGCCAGAATAATTCTCTATACTCAAATCTAGTCTCCCATAGACCCCCCTCTAATATTTTAGGTACAACTTCCAGCACAAAAAATAACTTGCATCTGGACAACTCAGTTTATGCTTGTATAGTGCATTATTAACGCAATTATTCTTTATATCATAATTATGTTCATGCACTCTTTTTTAGCTTCCTACCTGTTTTGCCAATTGAACTAGTCCGTTCCTTGTCTGAGGTTAATACAGGATTAGAAATGACAAGACAGCAAGGCTCAAACTTAACAATTTATTGAACAAAAATTTACTAGATAAACAGAAAAAGACTAATAAATCATGTACTTACAAGCATATGCATAAACAAAATAATCTTTGCCACTGATAGGGAGACTTCAGTCCTATCCAGTGCTGCTATCTGTTCAGTCAAGGCAAGGCCGACACTGGCAAAATGGCTCTAAGCTCAGTTCAGGCTGGTACTGTGATCAAATCCGGATGATGATTTCCATTTTAGCCTTTGAGTTTTTATAGTCTTGAACAAACAACAGGGTCAATAGGTACAACTAATGACATATTGATCACAAGCTCATCATGAGTTGATGGAATATTGTAGAAAATATGACATTAAAAGATCATCATGAGTTGATGGAATATTTTAGAAAATTACAGATCATTTCCTAAATTGTAAACAAGTCTCGTAATGTCTGGTCTTATGCCTTACTTCCCTTTTCCAAAGAACAGTTAGCTCACAAACTTGTAATATAGTTCCTCCTTGAAATCCTCATATTCTGGTAAACATCTTTTAGCTGATGAACAGCTTATAGGTTAACAAAAGTTCAGTAATACCAGTAACCAGTGAGCAAGGCCTGCTCTTAAGCATATTGTATTGTTACAATATTAGCAGCATATAGTGAGGTAGTAGCATGTGAAGATTTAGCAGTAATCAATCCAGCAATAATCAAACATACATAGTGATATGTGGCTCGAGGCATAACAAAACCCTGGTAGACTGTGTGGCTCCGTCATACCTATATAAAATGATGTACATTTATCACACAATGCTAGATATACTAAACTACTTGTATTACAATTGGCAAAACATCTACTATTAATTTTATATATATATATATATATATATATATATATATATATATATATATATATATATATATACACACATATACATACACACACACTTAAAAGTTTTTTTTGTTTTTTTTTTTTTTAAAATAACCTCTAAATCAGATGTATTACTAAAGCTATTCCACTCTCTTTCTAAAATCCCCCTTATCATGGCTGAATCACCATTAAAATCCGTAATAAACGCATCATCAAATTCAGTGTTTGTTTTAATCTCCCCACCTTCTATATCATTACTGGGTGGGATTTCCTTCCCTAAAATTAGTGCAAATCTGCCTTTTCTACCTTCTAAGACCTCTTGTTCAATTTCCTTAATTAAATTCTCAGGGTATCCCCTCTCCTTGAACATACTGCACAGAAGTTCACATTCTTTTAAAAAATCACTATCCTTTGTGGTCATTCTACACCCCCGTACATATTGTCCTTGGACAGTTTGCATTTTCTGATACAGAGGGTGTGCATTACTATAGAACAAATACGAATTTGAGAATGTATCCTTTCTATATACTGTTGAGACAAAGTTACCCTCCTCCTTTTTAATAGTTGTATCTAAATAGTCCATCACATCATAGTCCATTTTATATGTAGATTTTAGAAAAGAGGTAGTCTCAGAGATGTAATTTAAAATTTTTTGAAATCTTTCCTATGTATCTTGCCAAAAAAGACAGATACCATCCAGGTAGCGTTTGTAAAAATTCCAAAAGTTAAACTCTGATCTAAAAATAAACTTTTCCTCCCAATAAGATAAAATGATGTTAGCATAAATAGGGGCACACCTAGCTCTCATTGCTACACCCTGAAGTTGTTAAAAGAATTCTCCCTTATAATATATAAAATTATTTTTCAGAACTACATCCATTAATGTTAAAATCAAGTAAAAATCATTGTTGTTAAATTTTCCATACTTAACCAGGGCTTCCTCAAACCAGCGCATACCTTCATGTGGTATTGACGTAAACAAATCAACAATATCAACACTAATAAAATAATATTTTCATTATATAAGCTGGCTGTAATATTTCTCAACATATCCCATGAATCCTTGAGTACCCCAGCTCCTGTGAATGAAAGGTCTTTCAACGTAATATCCAATAACTTTGCTAGTGGAGCAGTGGCAGATCCTTCAGAAGCCACTATAGGCCTCATGGGGGGTTCAAGGTACATTTATGAACTTTGGGTATCCCAAAAATGGATGGGGCCCTTGGCTTTTTTACATAGAGGTACTTAAAAATGTTCGTGTCAATAATTCCTTCCAACAGTAAGTCATTTAGTGTAATAAAAAAAAATTTCTTTGCAATATTTATTTCATTAATTGACACTCATATTTAATGGGGTCATCCACTATTTCATTCATTTTTGCCTCATGTAAAACTATCCATAAAAACTGTACCACCCCTCTTATCAGGTCTCATAATTCTTAAAAATTTGTTATTACTTAATTCTTTCAGTGTAATACTTTCTTCTCTTGATTGGTTAGGTGCTACCTTATTTTGGACCAGACCCAGTCTAAGCTCTTTCCAATAGAGCTTCAACATTTTTTAACTGGGTGAAAGGGTGGGTTAAAGGTACTTTTTCTTCTAAATGTACTGTCACTGGTTAAAATTCTTTCTTGTCCTTGAAAAAATAGTTTTATGTTCTTTTTCCTTATAAATAATTTTAAATCAGTTAAAAGCTTACTGACATCAGCCTTTCTCTGGGGGATAAACTTAAATCCATTTGAGAATAGTTTAAAATGTGTCTCATTTAAAGCTATATTGTAATTAAAAATGTTATACCCTTTAAAACTAAATTTGTACCCTTCCTTATTAATAATTTCTTGTCTTGTAGTCTCATCATCTACCTGTTCCATTGATTGTTCTTTTTGTTCCCTTTTCCTTGTTTGTTATTATAATATATCTGTGATCTGTTCTTTAAACTCTTCGACCTTCAGAGAGGTGGAAACTTTAAAAGGGTCATATATATTGTATATCTGATTGCTGTGACCCTCATTGTGCTGTTGCTCCTGCTCCGCATAGTTGTAATATTCCCTAACTTCTCTTTCATACCAATCATTCGAGTTTTGATATTCCCTTGGTCTGGGATAGTTGTTTTTTTCTCTATATTCTTTAACATCTCTATCACTTTTTCTCATGTTTCTGTTATAATCAGTTTTACACTTCACTTTCTTTCCCAGAATATCAAAATATCTACTTTTTTCCTTTTCTGTTATGAACATCAAATCAGTAATAATATTCTGGTTAACCTGTTCTCCCTTATTAAACATCATATCCATTTTCCCTAATAATCGCTATCACTATCTCGATGACACACTTATCAAAGATTTGTATTAACTGTTTATGAAAGTCAGAGCCTTCCCTTACCTTGTTAGGGTATTTGTAAACCCTAAGCCCTTTTGGCACAATATTAAGTTTCAGTCATCCCTTAAGGTATGCATTCTCTAAGTCCAACAGTTTATATTTTAATAACAACTCATCTAGTTTAAGCAGATTGTTAGCATAAGAATCATCATCCACAACAATTACTTCTTGTTCTGTTCCATTAAACAAATTCTTTCTATTAAAAAATAGTATTAAAATCAGTCTTTTTGCAAGCCGTGGTGGTGCAGCGGTAGCGTTGTCGCCTCACAGTAAGAGGTTCTCCCGTTCAATTCTCGGCTGGAGCGCTTTCTGTGTGGAGTCTGCATGTCATCCCTGCAGTTGAGTGGCATTTGAAAGACATGCGTGGAATGGGCATGCCTTCGCTGAAGGTTGGGCGTTGAGCTGGCACCTCAGCACCGTAAAAATCTACTGCCAATCGTTAGCGGACTGGAGTTCCGCTATGGCGACCCCTAACCGGGAGAAGCCAAAAGAAGAACATTAAAATCAGTCTTTTTAGACTGAACATTATTAGTTAAACAGTCACCTTGTCCATTATTTGAGCTAAAATGTCTGACATTTAGACTTCCACAAGCTTGGTTTCTTTCATGTCCGTTGCCAATTAATATAGTAGGAAAACCTTCACAGCTACCACCATTGTCCTTATTGTACTGTCCTGAAGGTGTATCATGTCTGTTAGCATTATTTTGCCCTTTCTGCACACCATTCTCGCTGTAGAGCATTTCCTGGTTCCTGGCCAGACTAAAAGATGGCAAAATCACAGATTGGTAGGCTAAGTAGATAAATCAATGGAGTTAGTTGGTCAATCTTCTTTCTGATCTGTCCCATTTCTCCACCCTTATTTCGGCTCTCATTTGGATCAGTAGATGTGCCTTCCATATTCCTGATAAGTGCAAGAACCACCAAGAGCAAGGAAACAAAGTGTTGAAATCAAACTTCTCAAGCAAAGAAAGAGAGCACTTGGGAAGCACACCCAACTTTAAAAAAATCTTTAATAATCCACTTGATATACAGAAAACCGGCCAACAAACATAGATTAACACTCACTAGTAAGAATTTTCTTTTCTTACACATAGAGACTTCATTAGATGAATGCATACCTTTAAATTAGTTCTTTTTATACCAGAAACAATCTAACTCAACCAATCAGTTTTAGAGAAACACATCAATCTACTTTTAAAAGGCTAAGCAGCTATTATAAAAAATAATACATCATGCGATTCACTTAAATCATTGGTTAAAATATATATAAACTTATCCTATATATAAATAAATGTCCATAACACGTAAGTAAATTAATGTACATTTCCACTATATATATAAATAAATGAGCAGTCTTAAAATTCACACAACTCTTTCATTCATAAATATGATCCTTATATCCCATCTAGTGGCCAAACAGAAAATATCAATGGTATTAAAGCTTTGCTGCTCTTAATTTTAAAACAGGGGCCAGGGAGACTGCTTCATTTAAACCAGGTGGCTTATTGGCTTCTAAAGTTAATTACTAAAATAATTCTCTATACTCAAAGTCTACTCCCATAGGCCTCCTCTAATATCTTAAGATACAACTTCCAGCACAAAAAAATGATAACTTGCATATGGACAACTCGGTTTATGCTTGTATAGTGCATTATTAATGCAATTATTCCTTATATCATAATTATGTTCATACACTCTGTTTTTTAGCTTCCTGTCTGTTTTGCATATATAAAGTGATGTACATTTATCACACAATGCTAGATATACTAAACCACGTGTATTACAATTGGCAAAACATCTGCTATTAATCAGTTTGTCCCTTCTCATCAAGTATACAGTCTCTCCTTTATAAATAGATGAGCACTGAAAGCAGCGACCGCATTTATAAGTGCCTACTTTTCCTTCATTATACTCTGTTTTATTACCATTGTTATTCTCTAAATATATTTTTAATGTTCTGCCCTTTCCTATATGTATATATATATATATATATATATATATATATATATATATATATATATATATATACACACACACACACACAGTTGTTTTAAAAAAATAGCCTCTAAATCAAATATATTACTAAATCTATTCTTCTTTCTAAAATCCCCCTTATCAAGGCTGAATCACCATTAAAATCAATAATAAATGCATAATCAAATTTAGTGTTTGTTTTAATCTCCCCACCTTCTATAGCATTACTGTGTGGGATTTCCTTCCTAAAATTGGTGCAAATCTGCCTTTTCTACCTGTAAATTTTAGAAAAGTGGTAATCTCAGAGATGTAATTTAAAAATTCTTAAAATCTTTCCTGTGTATCTGTCCAAAAAGACAGATATCATCCAGGTAGCATTTGTAAAAATTCCAATAGTTAACAAACTCTGATCTAAAAATTTACTTTTCCTCCCAATAAGATATGTTAGCATAAATAGAGGCACACCTAGCTCCCATTGCTACAACCTGAAGTTGTTGAAAGAATTCTTGTAAAGAGAATATTGATCCCTTTTCAGTACCTACTTCAGCCATCCTTCTTTTCCACAGAACTATTTTCAAAGAAGGCACTAGTTCATAGGTTCATAGATTAGTACTAAGCTAACTGCCCTTGCGAGCCATTTTAAGCTTAGCCAATTATTCCTTGTGAGACTCAAACCCTGCACCTTGTGTTTGTAAGGCAAACACCTTAACCATTAGGCCACCCTCCCAATCTACCATTAAACTTCAGCTTGCTGCAATATCCAGTTTTCATGCTGGACATGAATCCATTTCCTTGTCAACTTCTTGATTATGTAAATTGTTTTTGAAAGGCATTTTCCTCCTTAGACCTTCCATAAAGGATCCTTCCCCACTTTTTGACCTCACAGTAGTCATCTAGAGCTTAACTCAAAAAACGTTTAAACCAGCAAACAAGTGTGATATGAAATCTGTCCTGGAAAACCATACGTTTGGTACCTATTACTTCAGCAAAAATAATTTCTGAGTTACAGGCCTTATCACAAGGCCTCCTTACATTATTTTCCATAAGGATAGAGTGTCCTTGGGAGCCAATCCTTCCTTTATGCCTAAGTTTGTCACGGAGTCTAACATTAAACAGCCCATTCTTGACAAACTCAAGAGGTTAGGTACAAACCCGTATGTCACCCGATGGATAGCCAGTTGGCTCACAGACAGGACCCAGGAAGTTAGAATTGGGGAGTCAACTTCTACAAAGAGGCCAGTGACAAGTGGAGTCCCTCCGGGATCAGTCCTTGGACCGCTCCTTTTTGGCATTTACTTCTCAGAAGTCATGGCCAATGACCGAGGTCTCTGGCTGACTGAATTTGCAGATGATTGCATATTAGTAGCTGTCATTAAATCTCACACTCACACAAATGTTCTCCGGGAGGAGCTGACACACAGACAAACAACTGGTGTCAGAGTCATGGACTAAAACTAAATGCCAAGAAATGCGTAATAGTATCCTTTGAGAAGTCATCCATCCCTGGTAGCTGTCATATTGATAATACACCCCTTAGAGTTGACCCAGTAGTCAGGGACCTAGGGAATCACACAGATACTAATCTACCTTTGATCATCACGTGTCTACAGTGGTGAGGAAATCATTCTATGTTGCGCAACTTTTAAACAAAAGGTATGGCATCTAAGTTGAAGAAATTCATTGCTCACTGTATTCAGCATTCATCAGACCTATCAGTGAATACAATGCCCCCTTTGGTATGTACCTAACCAGGCATATCCAACAACTGGAACGTCCACAGAGGTTCCTCACTAAAAGAATACAGGGCTTAAGTAGTATGCCCTGTGCAGACCACCTCAAGGCCCTATCCATCTATTCTGTCTCCTACAGGCTTTTGAGGGGAGATGTATGCCTGGCATACAGGGCATTATCAGACCCCACTTCGATGGACCTCCTGCATATCCACAAAACAAACCGTACCAGAATTACCCATTCTAAAGACCTAACCCTTGCCTGTGATATAAGTAGGACCTGCTGGAGAGAGAAGTATGTATCCCAAAGACTTCCCCATCCATGTGAAGCAGATCCTCCCTAATCCAGTTCAAGTGCAACTTGGACAATTGGATGGGAAACCGGAAATTCACCTGTGTCTCTGATACAAACAGGTAATCTGTAAATGGTTCATGTCCCAGGCCCATGCTTACACTTATCAAGGGTATCAGAACTTGTCCAAGATTTGGGATGCATGGCTAAGCTTAAAAAGGCCTTTGTGGTTGATAGCATAGTAAACACCTATGAACCATACAGCTGCCAGTGTTCTTTCCCAGTTTTTCGAATAAGGGCAAATACATATGCTGCACCTTCTTGATATTCATAGACAGTCATGTATATACCTTCACAGAACAAAGCAATGCAGGAAATCTGACCAGTTTTTGTGTCCTTTGCCCCTAACGATTTGGGTCAAGCAGTTTCCAAAATTACTGTGGATTACAGATTGTATTTCCTTAATTTATTCTGAAGGAGGGTTGGAATTGCCTTGTCCCCCTAGATCCCATTCTACTACAGTGATGGCCACTTCAGCTGTTTTTTCTTTCCAAGTTTAAATTGATGACATTTGCTCTGCGGCCACTTCAAAGTTCAGTACCTTTGTTACGCATTACAAATTGGATATTATCTCTAGGAACAGCTTCCTTTGGTTTAACAGTGCTGTGGCACGTCTTTCCTTGAGGGCCACCCGAGAGTCGCGTAGCTGGGGACAATGACCCATTGGTGAGGAATAATGAAAAGGACAACGTCAGATTTAGAAGTTATGTACTTATCATAACTTGGCATCTGTGTTGTTCATTTTCATTCTTCCTCACCTTCCCTCCCAACCATCCACCAGCCAGTACTCCTAGAAGGACTTCTAGATGCTATAGGAACCCTCAGGTTCCTGGTTTGAGCCTCATCTATCTTAGTGTTTTATGTTCATTATGATGAATCTATGGCAGCAAGACAGCAAACTCAATCTGAGGAGTTGGGGATGGGTTAGGGTGTTATGGGTAAAGGGAGGAGCATGAGGCTTGGATCCGAAATCTTGCAGAATGAGGCCAAATCGGATCCAAGGATTGGATCTTAGACCCATCAGTGAAGAAGAATGAAAATGGACAACACAGATGCCAAGTTATAGTAAGTACATAACTTCTAATTTATTTTAAGTAGTTCTGAGCACATTTGATCATTTTTCCTCTAAATTCCTGGAAGCCACCTCTTACACCAGTCTGGAGCTTTAACTGCTTTTTGCTGAACAGCTGCAGAATTCTTCCCAGTCAGTGTTTTCTCCTCACCTTTTCCACCTGATTTTCTTTCATGCTTTCTAAATTCCTCCTTTGCTGGCATCCAGGCAGTGTACTTACTGGCCAGTAACTGAATTTTGCTAAAACTGTCAGAATTACGATGCCTTATCTCTCCAGTTTCTTTTTTCACACTGGAAGAGCTAAAATTAAGGTTGATTAGTGTGCACCTATCTTGGAAGTACTACTTGCTAACATTTTTTAGAATAAATTTAACTTATTGATTATTTGTTAATAATTGAATAAAGATTTTTTTTTTGATTTGATGGTAACATTGTTTGGGCTAAAATATCTAAATAAACTCTAAGTAGAATTTGGACTTCTGTTTTCCACCATCAGATTTGCTTTTGTACCTTATTTCCATACCTGGCTGAAATGCATATCTGTTCTGTAATCTTCACACACCTTTTTTTAATTTTCAATTACTGTTTTATCAGTTCAGAGAATTAGCATTTCAATATCATGAAACAAAAAAAAAGGGAAAAATCATTCAATTAGTCATGAAACTAGAAGGACAGAGGTTAGCAAAGTAAACAGTCCAAAACCAGGAGATGAACTGTGTACATATCAGCTGGTAAGTCATGGGTTCAAAAATGCTGTGCCACAACTGGATGCTAAAGTATGCATTACTTTCTATATCACCCTCAATTCTGGTATTAAACAGATCAAAGAGAAAATTAGAAAGGTATGCTGCAACTGAGTCTACCTTTATTCACCATATCTATAAATAAATCTTGAAACCACAGGGCCCACTTGGCCAACATGAATTTTTTGACACTTCTGATGCAATATTATATTCACGTTCTTTTCCGTTGTACATAATTGTGGTAACGTCAGTTATTTTTGGGAGTCCCATGCATTTCTAGGTCTTAGTAATCACTTTCGTTCCCACCAATAACACTATTTGTAATAAAAGTGCATTGGGGTTTATCTATAAAGACAAATCAAAGCCCATCAAGAAAGAATGTGGGGGTAAGCAACACCTGGCCTAGCCACATTTTATCTATCAAACATAAAAGTATGTCTTTCACAGTGTCCAACTCATTGCACTTCCAGAATATATTTAACCAGTCACCCTCCTCTCACCACACCTTCTACGCAGAGGGGAGATTTTGGGGTACAATTGAGCCAGTCTCACGGGGGTGTAAAACTATTTGAAGAGATGCTGCCATCTAAAAAAATGAATATTTCTGAACTTTGTTGCAAATATGGGAATCATGATCAAATTTCACCAGCTATTCTGGAGCAGCACTACTTGTAGGGCCCCTCCCCTTTATATTCTGTACTGGTTTGTGGCCTTTCTATTGCCATCCATCATTATTCTATGTATTTTTGATATCCAGTCTTTGAAAGTTGAGGGGGTGCCTCTGTGTTCCATCCATGTGCTAATCCACGCAGTCACACTGAGTTAATTTTAAGGTACTTGCTTTACTTAAGGAAAGCAGGCTGGTCACTGGCTTTGGATCCAAATTTGTCTTGGTACTTTAAAAGTTAATCATCCATTCTTCTGTCTGAAATTGTCCCTAATAATATAATCCCTGAAGTCTCTTAACATGTTGTAGCACCCTTAAATGACTGAAAACCCATACTGGGGTCCATCCAATAGGAATTGGCTTCTCAAGCCAATTTCTAATTCTGGTTTCCTCATATCCGGTTCGGATATCCTTTAACAGACCAGGTGCAGTTGGATCTAAAACACAGAGAGGTCAGTACCAACCATCATAGAAGGGAATCATATAAGGCCCCTCATTGCCCATTCTAGCCAATATAATACTCTTACAAATGGCAAAGAAGCCTTTTTTAACAAACCTTAGAACAGTTTATTTCTGGCTGAATAACCAGAGGCCTCAAAATTAGGAATGGCAAGACCCCAGGAAGATGTAGGCAGGGCCAGATGTTCCCAAGCTCTGCGTGGCTTGCTGTCTTCCCAGGTAAAGGTGGAAACTATGCATCAGAGGCTTACCAGGAAAATTCATTTTTGGGGATAGTGGGAAGTCTTGGGACTCATACAGTTTGAGTGGGTGACATACCAACTAACTGCTTGGATGCAGTGCTCAAAATATAGACACACACCTTTCCAATGGTAAATAAACTGATTAGTTTTGGAGGGGAATGCCCCCTCCAAGTCTTTTTTCTAAAGTAATCTTAAGGGGGAGGACAAATTTTAGTCTAGGATAGTGCTACTTCATATAGCAATAAGTCTTAAATGTTGCTAAACTAAACAGGCTGTAACAGCTGTCTGTGTTTAATGTACAAAGAACAGATGCAGCTGTCTTTCCTTCCCTGTCCCAATAAGTTGATCCACTTCAATAAATCTGGATAAATAAAAATAATAAAAGGAGATGACCACAGCATAGAGAGATTCAAAATGAATGTAGCTTATCAGCTGAATAATGTCAGTGGCATGCCTCCGAAGGTCACTAAAGTCCAGGTCAGGGGCAAACAAAGGAGCAATAAATGTAAGAGAAAGACTGAGTATTTACAGCTCCAGGCGTCAGACCCCCTTATCTCTCCAATGGCCATCTTACAACACACCTGTGCTGACACTGGACCTCATTTGAATCACACCCATAGACCACTGTGATTCATCAAGTAATGGTAACCCACTCCCAGTTGTAACTGATGTGTTCAAACACAGTAGAGAAAGATTAATTTCTCAATTTTTCCAAGTAGATAGATTTAGAGGATTTAGTTTTGAAAGCATTGGCTAATCTTCCACAAGACAAGGGCCAGGGCAGGAAACATCCATTTCAATATTTTTAACAGCAAAGTGCAAGGCCAGCACAATAACGCATTGTAAGGTTTACTACCTTAAATGTTTGAAAAGGGGTCTGGTGATAATGACAGTCTTGTCTAACTACACAAGCCACAGATAATATACTTGGAGACAAATCAGTGTCTTTCAAATCAAGCCACCATGCTTTTTAAACCCATATCCAATCTTATTCCATATGTAACCACTCTATCAATCAATAACAAATGAATAAACAAACTTTATCAGCAGGACTAAATCACTTTTAAGAACATCTCCTGCCTTCATAGTCATTAGTTGATTGAGCCTTTGCAACACTACAGCCACAGCAGTTACGCAGTCTTCTTCAGAACTGAGTGAAGGTTTTTAAGGATGCACCATTGATAGCCCCCTTTTGTAACCTGTGAATTCCCAGAAAGAGACTCATTACCCACATTAGTAACTGATTTTCTTAGCCTGACCGGAGCTTCATTTGGTCAGGAAAAGGAGACAGATTCTTCAGGCATTAAAAACTTTCAAAGTAGCTGAGTATAACAATTCAAACAACCAGTGATTTTGACAGCAGAGCTTCAAGACTGTTATGAATGTAGACCTTTTTTTTTTTTAAACATTTCTGAGATGTAATCCTGATCACAAAAAGACTGTTGCTGCAAAAATGCCATATTTTGGGCCAGAGTCTATAGCTGGGTAAGGATTTGTTCCTTCCATTTGTATATGGCACTAATATAGGATGTGGCTCTGCTGGACAGAGACACAGGGAACTAATCTAAGGGGGCGGCGAAAGCCAACACATTCTGGCTAGGCTTATAAATGCCTTCGGGCAGATAGCCTAGTACCCACCTATGAACCTATGAATATGCAGGCTGTTAGCATTTGGGGAAGAAACACACAATGGATCATCTCTTTCTTATAGTTGTTTGCTCCCTGGAATGTTGACCCAAGTTGCCAGAAGGTTGTTTGCAAAGGCAGTACAGTCCCTGCCTTCCTCATTTTTTGGGATGATAAATAAAAGATCTTCCTGCACTGTATTCTAAGTCTACTGCACAGCCCTCCAGAAAATCCATCCTAGCTTGTAGATCCACTAGCTGATCAGTAGATACCAGTCTGCCATCCACCACCTCCAGCTAGTCTGTATGCAATGTTAAGACATCCTCCTTTTCAGTGTGATGCATGTTGGATCACTCCATGTATGAGGTCAGGTCAGTGTTAACATTCTGCAGCTCCTGCAGAATGGGATCTAAAGAGGCTCCTGACATAATAGTTGGCAGTTCCATTAAGTAAGATATCAATTGCCAAAAGTTTGTGCACTTAGCTCCTCCACAGCCCACCATCTTTATGACCGTCAAGGGCTGTGCAAGCTTTCCCTTATTAGATTTGCCTCTTCCTTGAGAAGGCACCAGTATCCACCAATACTTCTTCAGTTAAGAAAGTTAATTTAATAATAACTGTGAAAGGAGGGGGAGCTACTAAAAATGAGACTGTACAGACTCCAAATTAATCCAAGTGTCACTTAAAATTATTTTATAATGTCTGTCATGCCATCTCAATCCTTACAATGCAGTGCACTGCAAAATAGTGACAACTTTCTGTTCTTCTATTTGCATTATCCACACCAAGCTATTTTGAGATGATCATATTCTTCTTTTCCTTAGGCTGTGCCTACTTTCACTTCTTCCTGAAGTGCATGAGATCTGAATCTTTCCTTAAACTCATGTGCTTTCACTCCAGTCAACTTCCAGGTCTTCAGCCTTGCTTTTTTTTTTTATCTTGGAACCTTCTGTGATTACTGCTTGCAGCCTTATGGCCACCAGTGGTTTATGTTGTGGGTCATTTGTTTCACAGGGGATAATTTTGTAATCTCTGATTTTTACCCCAGTGTCCTTTCGTTACTAGGAGGAAATTTTACATGAGTTGCATGCTGACAACTCTTGTATGTGATCCTGTGACTGCATATTATGGGGAAACCATGTTAGCCACCATTAAGCCTTTTGAGAGACAGAATCTTAAAATGGCTTCCTATTTATTCCAATTGCCAATGTGGACCCAGGCATCCTTGTATCTTGTTCTGTCTATACCAGTACACGGGCCCTTGGCTCCCTTATCAACACCAATTCATTTTGTCACTGATTGTGAGGTCCTGCAATTGTTGCCTGAATGCCTTCTTTCCTTTACTCTCACAGCCCTGATCTGGAGCACAGGCTCAGATTATGAAGCCTGCTCTATCTTTACATTGGAGTGTGATCGCTGCGAGTCCATGGTACTGATGACATCCCTTACTGTCTTCAGAACACTCTCTCACAGTAAGTCCAGCAACATTTCTGGTCTGTCCTCCCCAAGTAGGAGTCTCAACAAGAAAAGGAAAACCAATATGTGGTAAACTTCAAATGTACTTCAGACCAAAACCACACTGGAGCAGCGATATTTAAGCATACTCAGCTTTAATACATCCACTTTTTGTCCACACAGACTTCATCAGAAACTACAAGGTCTAACAAACATTTCACTATTTAAATATAAACCCTCCAATCACATTACATCCTCAATTAATCAAAACATATTAGTTTCTAAGTGCAGTGGATTAGCAAGGAGGAAGTAAGGACAGCTATGAAGAGGATGAAGAATGGAAAGGCTGTTGGTCCAGATGACATATCTGTGGAAGCATGGAGGTGTTTAGGTGAAATGGCAGTGGAGTTTTTAACTAGATTGTTTAATTAAATCTTGGAAAGTGAGAGGATGCCTGAGGAATGGAGAAAAAGTGTTTTGGTACTGATTTTTAAGAATAAGGGTGATGTGCAGAGCTGTAGTAACTACAGAGGGATTAAATTGATCAGTCACAGCATGAAGTTATGGGAAGGAGTAGTGGAAGCTAGGTTAAGAAGGGAGGTGATAATTAGTGATCAGCAGTATAGTTTCATGCCAGGAAAGAGCACTACAGATGTGATGCTCACTCTGAGAGTGTTGCTGGAGAAGTACAGAGAAGGTCAGAACGAGTTGCATTGTGTCTTTGTGGACTTAGAGAAAGCATATGACAGGGAGTCTAGAGAGGAGCTGTGGTATTGTATGAGGAAGTCAGGAGTGTCAGAGAAGTATGTAAGAGTGGTACAGGATATGTACGAGGGTAGTGTGACAGCGGTGAGGTCTGCATTGGGAATGACGGATGCATTTAAGGTGGAGGTGGGATTACATCAAGGATCAGCTCTGAGCCCTTTCGTATTTGCAGTGGTGATGGAAAGGTTAACAAACAAGATCAGACAAGAGTCCCTGTGGACTATGATGTTTGCAGATGACACTGTGATCTGTAGTGAGAGTAGGGAACAGGTGGTGGAGATATGCTCTAGAGAGAAGAGGAATGAAGGTCAGCAGGACTAGACAAGAATATATGTGTGAATGAGAGGGAGGGTAGAAGAATGGTGAAGATGCAGGGAGTAGAGGTGGTGAAGGTGGATGAGTTTAAATACTTGGGATCAACAGTTCAGAGTAATGGTGAGTGTGGAAGAGAGGTGAAGAAGAGAGTACAGGCAGGATGGAATGGGTGGAGAGTGTCAGGAGTGATTTGTGACCGACGAGTACCAGTAAGAGTGAAAGGGAAGGTCTACAAGAGGGTAATGAGACCAGCTATGTTATATGGGTTGGAGACAGTGGCATTGACAAAAAGGCAGGAGTCAGAGCTTGACGTGGCAGAGTTGAAGATGTTAAGATTTGCACTGGGTGTGACGAGGATGGACAGGATTAGGGATAAGTATATTAGAGGGTCAGTCCAGGTTGGAAGGTTTGGAAACAAAGCCAGAGAGGCAAGATTACGTTGGTTTGGACATGTGCTGAGGAGGGATGCAGAGTATATTGGGAACAAGATGCTAAGGATGAAGCTGCCAGGTAACAGGAAAAGAGGAAGGCCTAAGATAAGGTTTATGTATGTGGTGAGAGAGGACATGCAGGTGGTTGGTGTGACAGAGCAAGATGCAGAGGACAGGAAGAAATGGAAACAGTTGATCTGCCGTGGCGACCCCTAACGGGAGCAGCCAAAAGAAGAAGAAGAAAGAAGTTTCTAATGGAATATAAAAATTCACATAGCCGTAAGTTAAAAAGAAGGAATGTATGAAAAATATACACAAAATTACATTTAAAATTACTTTGTACTTTCAGCCTTCTGTCTTTTAGGAAACACTTAATATTTATGGCTTCACTGAGCCCAGGATATTCATCAACTCTTAACATAATTTGCCATACAGTCTCCCTTTTAACTATACTGTCCTTAAAGTCACCTCCTCTTTTATCTTCAAGTACTTGTTTAACATAAAAAAATAGTAACATTTTATATTTTTCAGACTATGTCATGCTTAAAAAGTGAGTTTAGTGTTTTCACATTTAATTGAATAAAGATGTTCTTTAATTCTCTTACTTAGTGTTCTCTAGGTCATTCCAACATAGAACGCCTTGCATCCTGAACAAACACTAATATAAACAACACCTTTTGTATTGCATGTAAATCTTCCTGCAGCAGTTAGTCTTTTCCATATGAGGTAAAATAATAAATGGACCTTCATTAATGAATCTGTAGGCATTACAGAACCCACATTTATAAGTGCCTTTTTATTTAGCAGTAGGAACAGTTCTCTTAACGTATTTTCATTTTGTAACAAAGTTTTTAAACAAATATTTTTCTTATATACAAAATGTGGCTTATCCCTTGCTGCCCTGTAAATATCAGTGTTCTCTTTAAAGATGTGCCAGTTTTTACAAATGATTTGGAGAATCTCAGAATTATCTACAGACATATCTAGGCTGCATACTGAAGTGTTATACATCCCTAATTTTTCCAAAAGGCTTACAGAAAATGGGTACAAAATGTGTATGCCTCTTTGCCAAAACTTCATTTGCAGTAGCTAATAATTGTTCCCTATAGCCCCTTTCTAAAAAGAGAGAAGTAATAAGATTGATTTCTTTTTTAAAAAAACATTTCTTTAGTAATTAATCTTGTGGCCCTAATGAACTGGCCTCTTGGTATATTTTTCTTTATAAGCACAGGATGTTTACTTTTAAAGTACAAATAGTTTGAAAATGTATCTTTGTGAAAAATGCTGCTATCAAAAGACATATCATTAACATCCCATTCTAATGCAATATCTAAAAAAATGCACTTTTAGGGAGACTGTGTGGCAAATAATGTTAAGAGCTGATTAATGGCCTGGGCTCAGTGAAACTATAAATATTAAGCGTTTCCTAAAAGACAGAAGGCTAAAAGTTAAAAGTGCAAATGTATTTTTGTGTATAATATTTTTCATGCATTTCTTCTTTTTAACTTATGACTATGAATTTTTATGTTTCTTTAAAAGCTAATATGTTTTAATGTACTGTGATTGGAGGGATTATATTTAAATTGAGATGTTTGTTAGTCTTGTATTTTCTGATGAAGTCTATGTGGATGAAAAGCAAAATGTATTAAAGCCGAGTATGCTTAAATATCGTCCCATCCAGTGTTATTTCTCCATTGCTCCAGTGTGGTTTTGGTTTGAAGTACATTCTAAAAAATGTTTTCAGTTTTTTCTACCTTAGTCATACTGCATTATTTCCTGTAGAACCTATACTTCATATTTCTTTAATAGGTGACATGTTTAACATAGCTGTTCACTAAAAGTTCCTAACTTCTTCTTCTTCTTTTGGCTTTTCCCGGTTAGGGGTCGCCACAGCAGAACTCCGGTCCGCTAATGATTGGCAGAAGATTTTTACGGTGCTGAGGTGCCAGCCCGAAGCCCAACCTTCAGCGAAGGCACGCCCATTCACGCATGTCTTTCGAATGCCACTCGACCGTGGGGAGGACATGCAGACTCCACACAGAAGGCGCTCTAGCCGAGAATCGAACTGGAGAACCTCTTGCTGTGAGGCGACAACTCTACCTCTGCAAAAGTTCCTAACTTAAAAAAAAAAACAAAAAAAAAAAACTTTTCTTTGTTTAATTTTCACTCTAATGTCCCCTTACAGATTGTTCCAAGGGTATATACAAAATAAAAGTTTTTCATTATTTTTTCATTCCATACATTTCTTTTGTTATCACCATCATTAGTTTTTAGTTTCCATATCTTAACTTTATTTACTTTTTTTCAAATTTCTCTTTTATTAAAACTTTTTCCTTCCCAGATTTTTTATATTGCTTATATAGCAATTTTCCTACTATTATTTTATCTCTCACATTTTTATGACCCAATAGATATGCATCAGTGCTAAAAAAAAAAATCAGGATTTCTAAAAACGTAATCCTCCTCCTTTATTACTATACTATTCTTCTTTTAACAGGATTCATTCTAAAACCCCAGCAAAAGCTGAAAAAAGTTCTAACAACTCATTCTGCATTTTTCTTGGAAACATATACACCCCCCCACATAAAAGGAGTAGCATTAAAACTTCCATCATAGGTAGCGTTGTCTCCTCATAGCAAGACGTTGTCCCGTTCGATTCTCAGCTAGAGCGTCTTCTGTGTGGAGGCATACGTGAATGGGGCGTGCCTTTGCTGAAGGTTGTGTGTCAGGGCTGGTAACCCGGTATGTAAAAATCTACTACCAATCATTAGCAGACCGGAGTTCCGCTGTGGCGACCCCTAACTGGGAAAAGCCAAAAGACACAAACAAACAATTAAAACTTCCATCATGCTTGTCACTTTATTTCTTCTGCTTTCATTTTTCATTGTGCCATATTTCCATACACCTCCTAATGTAGTAATTTATTTCAAATTGCAGCAAATACCATTCACCTTCATACTATCCCCAAACCCCTTGTTTTTCCCCCTATTTAACCTCAAACCTACCCTTTAGTTTTAATAAACCTTCTATTCTTATCACACTTATCATCCAAGCCCAATTTTTTCCACAATCATCAAGTAATCTGCATAGGATAAATATGTAGGTATCTCAATATCTTTTCCTACTTTCCAGCATACTTCATCCATTCCAGTCTGTATGACTGCAACAAATATACACAAACTAAAGGGACATCCCCGCTTAGTCTCTTTCTTGTACTAATTTCTTTACCCATCCATCGGTTCACCACAATTTTCACACTTGAATTTTAATAACAGGTTTTTAATGTTTCAGTTATCTTCTGTATTCCATTTGCATCAAAAATTCCCCACATAGCCTCATGATTTATTTTATAAAAATCCTTCTCTGCCTCATGTCACCAGTCTTACCTTATTTTTCATCAAAATCATGTTTACAGTTTTGTTCAGTAATGTTAAAATTTCTTTTACTTATTTTCCTTTAACTCCAAACACCCAATGCCCTATTACTCCAGTTTCTTATATCCTTCCTTTCCTCTTTTTTCCATATAAATTTTATCATGCCATTACATATTTTTTCCCAATTGATCGCTGTCAAACCATTCACCCATTGCATTACAGAAACTTCTTTTTCTCTTGTATCCATCCTTTTATAGCATTCATAACTTAACCCATCCAGTGGTGCTGATTCATTTCTCCCTTCTTATATCTTTTCTAACATTTACTCAGTAGGGATTTATTTTTCTAACTCTTTCAGAGCAATCTGATATTTTGTTCAAATTCCATTATTGTTCCTCTGCCTTTTTTTTGTTGTGCATTTTATGTATAAAACTTTCAACTACCTCCATGATATCTATTTATACCTTTTGTCCTTCTCCTCATCATATACTGCATCCATCCTCCCTTTATTTCTTGCCACCTTTCCTAAAAATGTGATACTTTTCATATTCTCTCTTGTTTCATATATTTTTCTTTCTTCTTGTCTTACCGTTACTCTTTTCTTAATCTCTGTTTGAAGCTCTTCCAACATCCTTATTTTTTTTTGTTCTACTTTCTGCCATCAGAAAAACATTCTTATACCATGTTCATCCTTCCCACTGCCTCAATGGCATTTTGTGTTGTCTGCCATGGTAACCTAGTACTGACCAGCTTTCAAATGCTCAGACTCCCCTCACTCTGTCTTCCTGTGACAGCTAGTTTATGAGCATGTCTTGTTAGGGTAGCCTTTAGCTGTCAAAGGAAATGAGTGTTCTGGCTTTTTCTGCCATCCAAAGAAGAAAATCTTCTGATTCTTTACAGGATCCAATGCTAATTTTTCTGACTTACTGCTCAGATAAGCCCTATTTGGGAACCCACTACCTGTCATTTAATATTGGTTTTATTACTCTGTGTGTTATGTTTGTTGAAAAAATATTTATTTTAATATTTTATTTCATTAAGAGTTTAGAGTAATTACTGTAGGAATTTCTGCTTGTAGCACTGTTTATTTGACTTCTATCTTTGACAAGTGTTTGCTTTTACTGTTTCTGAGGAAACTTTCAATACTTTAGAAGTGCAGTATGTATGTGTGCTATTATAGCAATAACCCACGCCTGGGTGTGGGTAATGCTGGATTTACCCACGGTTGGTGTGGTTTGGTCACGAGGGCGAAGCCCGAGTGGCCAAACAAAGCCAACCGTGGGTAATCAGCATTACCCACACCCAGGTGTGGTTATTATATATAATGACATTATTTAAGAAAGAAAATAATTACTTTTCTTAAATAATGGCATTGTATAATGCCTTCTTGCTGCCCTTCGGAAGCTGTCTGGTATTCTGCAGCAGTTCTGATGTACTGCGCATGCATATGACTACGCAGTACATCAGAACTGTGGGCAAAAGCAACTGAGAAAGCAAGATCTCTGTTGCTTTTTACAAACTGTTTTCGCTATGTTAAATGGGTTTAACATAGAGAGACAGCTTTAAAAAAAAGCTACGGAGAATCTCCGTTGCTTTTTTTAAAGCTGTCTCGCTATGTTAAACCCATTTAACATAGCGAGACAGTTTTGAAAAAAGCAATGGATAAAGCAAGATCTCAGTTGCTTAGCGAGACAGCTTTAAAAAAAGCAACGGAGAATCTCCGTTGCCTTTTTTAAAGCTATCTCGGTATGTTAAACCCATTTAACATAGCGAGACAGTTTTGAAAAAAGCAACGGAGAAAGCAAGATCTCCGTTGCTTTTTACAAACTTTCTCGCTATGTTAAAGGAGATGTCCTTCAAGAATGCAACTGCAGTCATAACATATGGGTTGTCCTGCCTCAGGCAGCCCTCGGTCGGCCGGATTCCAAAGTCTGGGTCCGACGTCGGCTGATGTCGCATTTCTCTTCGACGTCAGAGCGGCTGGAGTATATAAGCATCAGCCGACGCCATTTTCTTCAGTCTTTCTTGCCGTGCGGTGCCCGAAGCAGAAGCAGTTCACAAGTGCCGGTCGGTCAGCTCCTGTATTCTTCGATTCTGAAGTCATCAAAAAAGCTAAGTACCCCGTTGGGGACCTTTTCTTGCCTCAGCCGATATCAGAAATTACTGAAAAAGTTAATAATTGTCTGTCTTCTGGTAAACAAATACCTCATAAGGATTTCCACTCTTACTGTCTTCCTTGCCTTGGCCCAGACCACGACGTCTCGGCCTGTGTCGCCTGTGCTCGCTTCAATAAGCGCACTCTCAGGCGCCGGGCGGAGTTCGCTGAAGACTTTTTCGGCGAAAAATTTGCTTATACAATGCCGTCGGAACTTCCGACATCGCAAACTCCCAAGAAACGAAAAGACCGGGACCGACATCCTCGGCCCGTGTCTACCACTGACTCCACACCAAAACCTACCGCGAGTGCTCCGGTTCCCCCTGAGACGGTTATTCCACCGCTCCGAACCGAAGACACCGCATTACCGACGACTCCGATACCAGATACCACTCCTATGCCAGTCATAGATTTTCCTCCGGATACTGAAACCGAGGAAATGCCCGAGACCATTGCTGTAGATAAGGTCACTCCTGCACGTGGAGCTGCCAGGCCTCCTGTGGCCATGTCTATTAAGGCCTACACTCAGGCTAAGGCAGCCAGCAAGACCAAGCACCTTACAGCTAAAGCCTACCTCAGCCTACTCCTGAGACACAAATCATGTCTATGGCCGCAGACTTAATTTCCATGATTAGAGGTTCACAGGCCCATCCTGAGAGAGGATCCCAGCCTCCTCCTGATAAGAGGCCCCGGGTTGAACCCTCTGACCCTATCCCTTCAGATGAAGATTCTGAGGACTCTGTCCACTCCAATGGCCAGGAAGAGCTCTTCCAGACCTATGAGGACTCGGATGCAGAGGATTCCATCCCCTCGGCCTCCCCTCCTGAGGATATTTCTTTTGGGGAAGTTCTGCATACCGTGAGGGAACATTTCAAGTGGCAAGGCCAGGAATATTCTGATTCCAGAAAGCGCCTTCGAACCTTCCTTAAAAAGCCCCAGCACAGGCCCTTAGCTATTCCTCCTTTGCTTGATGTTTTGGATGATCTATATTCTGACTCCAGTGTTACCCCTGATTCTCTTCCTCCTGCTTCAGCCAAGCCAGACAGATATTACAGGGTCCCAGAAACACATTCCCATTTATTCAGGGCCCATACTGTTGATTTAGAAACTATTTCTCAGGGACCTAAAGGTGTTTCAGCTTCCACCTCTAAAAATCCCTTGCCTTCCAACAGGGAAGCTAGGTCATTAGAGAGATGGGGGAAAAAGGTCTACACCTCCACTACTTTATCTATGAGAGCTTTGAATTGCCTCTTTCATATGTTACAATATCAGGATTACCTGTTAGATGATTTACAGAAAACATTGGCCTCTCCTGATCCTTTAGACAGGAAGTCTTTGCAGGAAGCTGTACATAATTCTCAGCAAGTCAGCAATCACTTTCTGCAGTGTGGATATGATGCATTGGAAGCTTCATGTAGGGCAGCTATGACAAGGGGCAGTCATTCGTAGACATGCATGGTTAAAAGAACAACCTCTACCAGATCATGTTAAGGCAAAACTTCTGGATGCACCCTTGGAAAAGAACAAGCTTTTTGGTGCTAATGCTAAAGATGTGTTAAAGTCCATCGAGGAAAAAGCAAAATCAGTTCAGACGGTTAAAGATTTCCTCCAGGTTCAGCCCCCCAGATTCAGCAGGAATTGGCCTTCAGAAAACTGGTCCTTTCCTAATCCTGAAAAATTTCAAAGGGGTAAAAACAGGCGTGGCCGAGGAAGAGGACAATACAGAGGTCTTTACAGGGGATGACAATGGCAGCCAGCAAACCAAAGAAGTGACACAGGGGTCTCCCCTGCCCCACAGGCACAATCTCAATGACTTTCCTCTACGTCCGCCGACCAAGGAGCAAATAGAAGCTCCCTTGGGTGGAAAATTATCTCTGTTTTCAGACAATTGGCACAGATTGACAAAAGACAAATGGATTTTGGACATTATAGACCAAGGTTACAGGTTCCATTTTCATACCTTACCAAGAAAACAAGGCATGCCAAACCTACCACAAAACCAGAGGGCAGAGGCTATCAAGCAAATTTATCTGCTTGCTCAGATAAAAGCAATAGAAAGAGTACCACAACAAGAACAAGGCCAGGGGTTTTACTCAAGACTGTTCCTTGTTCCAAGAAAAGAAACTCAATGGAGACCAATACTGGATTTGTCCGCATTAAACACTTTTCTCATAGTACCAAAGTTCAAAATGCTGACTCTACAGCAACTCCTTCCCATGCTGGGCAAGGGGTCTTGGCTGATTACTCTGGACCTCAAGGAGGCATACCTACATGTCCCTATCAGACACAGCTGCAGAAGATACCTCAGATTTCTTGCAGGACCAGAGCATTATCAATTCTCAGCATTGCCATTTGGCTTATCTACTGCCCAGAGTATTCACAAAATGCCTGGCTTCAGTAATTGCTCATTGCAGGCTCCAGGGGATCCAAATTTACCCCTACCTGGACGACTGCCTCATACAAGCGGACGACAAATTGATGTTGACAAAAAACTTGAACTATGTCATACAATTACTTCAGGCTCTGGGATACACAGTCAACTTCCAAAAGTCAAGACTTCAACCATCCCAGCAAATAACCTTCTTAGGAGCCAATCTAGACACAGCCTCTCAAATGGCTTACCTGACAGAAGACAAGCAAGAGAAGTTAACTCATTATTTCAAAGGTTTGGCAAAACTCACCCAGATGACTGCAAGGAGATTCCTACAGGCCCTGGGTTACATGGCATCCTGCATTCTCCTGGTTCCATTAGCAAGACTACACATGAGAAAGCTTCAATGGTACCTAAAAAGCCTATGGTATCAGCACAACAACAACTTAGAGACAACCATACCGCTCATTCCATGCCTACAAAAGGAATTCCTATGGTGGGCCTCGGTAAGCCAGGCAAACACAGGTATGTCATTCAAAAAGCCTCAGGTAACACAGACCATGACCACAGACGCCTCAGACCTTGGATGGGGGGCGCACATGGAAGGCAGATGTATACAAGGACAATGGTCTCCAAAGGAAACACATCTACATATAAACCAAAAGGAAATGCTGGCAGTAATGCATGCCATCGAGGCCTTTCGACAACAACTTCAGCAAGGCCATTTACTGATACGGACAGACAACACCACTGTGATGTGGTATATAAACAAGCAAGGGGGCACCCATTCCTACCCCCTTTGCAGACTGACAATGAATCTTTGGGAAAAATCACTGAGCCTAAACATACAGTTACAATCCCAGTTTGTTCCAGGCAAAGACAATGTGCTGGCGGACAGCCTAAGCAGGAATTTCATAGATCCACACGAGTGGAGGTTACACCCGAAGATCTTCACACAACTCACCTCGACATGGGGCAAGCCAGAAGTGGACCTATTTGCCTCTCACCTCAACCATCATCTACCAAAATTCTGTTCAAGGACATACCATCCGCAAGCTTGGAAAATAGATGCTCTTTCATTCAACTGGAACTTCCTAAAAATCTATGCATTCCCCCCTCTGCCACTGATGACCACAGTATTACTAAAGATCAAAGCAGAGAGACCCAAGGGGATACTAATAGCTCCAGACTGGCCAAGACAACACTGGTACCCACTACTACGGAGCATATGTCACAACAAGAAGTGGGCCCTTCCCCAATGGCCCCTACTTTTGACTCAGCACAACTTCAAAACAGTGCATCCAAACCTTCAGACACTGCAGCTAACAGCCTGGGAGATCCCATGAATAACCTCAATCTATCTCTCTCCAAGGAAGTTCAGCGGATATTAACAGAAGCTCGAAGACCATCCACCAGAAAGGTTTACTTAGCAAAATGGAAGAGATTCAGCATTTGGAATACCAGCAAGGGACATGATGCATCATTATTGAACATCCCACTCATCCTGGAATATTTGGCAGATATGCTTCAGAATGGACTCTCATATTCTTCCATAAAGATACATGCTTCAGCTATTTCAGCTAGATATAACACTGATCCGCCTGTGTTTTCACATCCTTTGCTAAGGCGATTCCTCAGGGGAATCAAGAACATTAAGCCACCAAGAAAGGCCCCAGTGCCAGCTTGGGACCTCAACTTTGTCCTAGAAAAACTGACTCTACCTCCGTTTGAGCCAGCAGCTTCAGTGGACTTACAATTTCTCTCATGGAAGACAGCTTTCCTGTTGGCAATTACCTCAGCAAGAAGGGTTTCAGAACTACAGGCCCTAATGGCAATACCACCGTTCATAATCTTTCACCGAGACAGGGTCTCCTTAAGAACCAACCCTACTTTTATGCCAAAGGTGGTATCTAGGGTTTCTTTAAATCAAGCTATTCATCTGCCTGCTTTCTTCCCCAATCCTGAGAACAAAAGGGAAAGACTGTTACATACCTTGGACATTCACAGACAACTTCGCTACTACCTGGACAGAACCAAGACCAGTAGGAAGTCTGATCAACTTTTTGTAGCTTACGCCCTGGAGTACAAGGAAAAGCAATTTCAAAACAGACTATTTCAAAATGGATTGGACATTGCATCAGATTTTGTTATTCCTTCCATGGGAAGATTGTTCCAGCCAATGTCAGACCACACTCCACCAGAGCTACAGCCACCTCTACAGCATTCTTAAGAGGGGTGCCTACAAAGGACATTCTAGAAGCTGCTACATGGAGCTCCGTGCATACATTCTCCAAACACTACAATCTCCCTCTGTACTCCAGATCCAGAGCAGGCTTTGCTTCGGCAGTCCTGCAGGGTTTGATTGCCACACCATCTCTTTCCTAGAGCATTCCTCCTCCCCCAGCTAAGCTATGGTATTCTACCCATATGGTATGACTGCAGTTGCATTCTTGAAGGGCATAGTACAGTTTTGTACCTACCATAAATGTAGATGTCCGATAGATATGCAACTGCAGTCGGATTTACCCTCCCTCCATACCCCTCTATGCCTTGGGTCCACTCCTATCCCTGTTTCTCTTAGCTGGGGATATCTGTTATGGTGTATCTGTTTATTGCTTACTTATTTGTCTGGAATCCTGTTTTTGTCTTCCAATTTGATTACAGCCGTCCTTGGAGGGCACCTGGCATCTGGGGCAAGAAACACTGAAGAAAATGGCGTCTGCTGATGCTTATATACTCCAGCCGCTCTGACGTCGGAGAGAAATGCGACATCAGCCGACGTCGGACCCAGACTTTGGAATCCGGCCGACCGAGGGCTGCCTGAGGCAGGACAACCCATATGTTATGACTGCAGTTGCATATCTATCTGACATCTACATTTATGGTAGGTACAAAACTGTACTTTTAACATAGCGAGACATCTTTTAAAAAGCAACGGAGAATCTCCATTGCTTTTTTTAAAGCTGTCTCGCTATGTTAAACTCGTTTAACATAGCGAAACAGTGTGAAAAAAGAGTTATAGTAATGGAAAAAGTCCGGGCGACCGGACCTTTTTCCATTACTATAACTCTGATTTACAACGTGCACGCTGACCAATCAACGTGCACGTTTTTGAATATTAATGGGGGGAGTTGTATAATAGACATTAATGGCCCATCTATACTGTTGTTACCCTGCTTTTTCATCTTTTGACAAGAAAATATAAGGGAATTTGGAATGTTTCAGTATTTTTACATTTATTACGTGTTATGACTGCTCTCTGTGTTTTTAATATTGGATCACAAGTTTATTGCAAATGAAGTTATTTGAATGTTGTGTGGAGATTTTACTCTCTCTGACAAGAAAATATAGTTTAAAATGCTATTAAATGTTATTTTATGTCAGTTTAATATGGTTAAATTATGTGGATATATTTAACACTGGTCTGGCATATTGGCTGTTTTGGTGTTTTGACTTTGAGTACTAGAAATTCTTTAATTTCTGTCAGTTGTAAAATAATTCTGAACACATTTCAAATAGTTTTGTGTGATAATGGCACAGTTTGGCAGAGTTTCGTTGTGTGTGAACATACTTATTACTTGAAACGTTAAATGTTTATTTTGAGTCATTATACCAGTATGGTCAGTTTATAATCCTGGATGGTGTTCTCTCCCCTGACTTGATGGATCCTAGCTCTGGTACTCCCCCATCAAATCTGGTTGCACCTAAAAAGAAAAAAAAAAACAAAATAAAAATGTGCAACAGCCTACCGTGAGTAATTCTTTTGAGACCACTGCTTGGCCTGTAGACCACTTAACTTTTGCCCTGTCTCCCTCTAGTGTAGCTTTGCTAGCCATTATGGAACGGGGATTAGGCACATGCTCCAGGGCTATTCCAGTATCTGAAGCAGGTATGGGAGAACTAAACCCTTTAGGTGCAGGAGTAGTCGAGACACCTTGCCAGATTTAATATTATATCCCCTGATATTTTATCTAGCAGTAAATTCACAAGAAGAAATAGAAGCCTCATCATTCAGCTGATAATGAGATTATGGCTGTTTATAAGGCTGATGTGATTTCCTTGGCTAAAAGAGTTCTGCAGACAGCTAATTCTGCAAGTTGTGTTCCCATAGATGGCTGTAGTGCTGGTTTGACTAGAGATGTTTCTGTTTCAGAAACTTTTGAGGAATCTGATCAGGACAGTGGCCTTGGAAGATGTTTTTTAAAGCTGCCTACAGGATACCAGTATCAATTACAACAGTCCCTAAAAAGCTCAAGGAAACTATAGGGTCTCCTTGGATATGACAGGTCTCTTCTCATTTGACTGCAGACCCAGCTGTGGTCTCCTCAGTTGCCTTCTCAAATAAAAAGTCCTTGGCTTCATCTAATCTAATATCCCCTGATAAAGTGGGAAATGGTTAGACCTTCAGGGCAAAAGGATGGCTCTTTCTAGTAATCTAGCCTTTAGAATGTTTAATTGTCAAGGCTACCTATGGAAATGTATTTTAAAATGTGTGTACAGTTTACATGTTTTTGCTGTATCTTTTCTTGCAGATCAGAATTTTTATATAAATGATATGGTTTCTAATTTGACTGAGGTTTCAAAACTTGCTTTGAGAGGTGTACTTGAATGTGCATATACAGTCGCATGAAATGCTGCTGTTTCTCTTGTTTTAAGACAGTATGTTTGAACTTCTCTGATTTAAAAAACAAAATTTTGAATGCACCTTTCTGAATTGTTGTTTCTGCCCTGTGTTAAACAGATTCTCAAACAGTGGACTGATAGAGGCAAATTAATGCATGGGGTATGTAGGATGTTTCATGTATCCAAGTTCTTATCAAACAAGGCATCTTCCTTCAAATGGAGAACAAACAAACAAAAATTCCAACCAAACAAAAGTCGGGATCCAGAAGGAAATGGCAGGAGGATAATTCTTCACCACTAATTAAGAGGGGTTCCTTTCTGAAAACGGATCAATCTCCTGCAAAGGACTCACTGCTGAGTCATACAGAACCACTGTGCCTTTCCTTCTCTTCCTCCTTCTGCCGGGTTCTTTCTCAGTTCTGTAGGCTGGCCACAAATGGTCTCAGACAAATGGGTTCTGAGAATAATTTGGAGAGGATACACTTGGCAGTGGATAGAAAATACTCTCCATTTCAGAGAAATGCAGCCAAACCCATCAGAATAGACAGAGCCATTTCCTCCAGTGTTGCTTCACATGGTAGAATCAAGAGTCATAGAATCATTGTCTGCGGTACAAAAAAAGCAAAGGATTTTACTCCAAGATCGTTTTAGCAAAAAAGGAGCACTCCTGGAGATTCTTCTTAGATTTGTCCTTTCCAAACACCTTTGTAAAAGTTCTGAAATTCAAAATGCTTACCTTACAGTCCTAGTGTTGTTTTTAGACCACTGTTTCATGGTGAATCTAGGTCTCAAGGATGCTTATCATATTCCTGTTGCTCCCAGTTTCGGAAAAAAAGTTGAGATTTGCTATGTTTGGCTTAATATCAGTTTTCTGTATTACCTTTGGGGATAACTATTGCATCTCTAGTGTTTACAAAGTATCTGGCCTCAGTGGTTGCCTATTGCAGAATTCTAGGCATCCACATTTTCCTTATTTAGAAAACTTAGTGATTTGTGCAGATTCTGTATCCAGATGCTTTGGAGTCCTTTGGCAAAGTTGCATCCCTCTTTTTCCACCTAGGATACAAACTGAACCTTCAAAAGTCCTTACTCACACTCTCTCAACAAATTGTTTTCCTAAGGTGTTGAATAGACACAGTAAAAAGAATGGCCTTCCTTCATGAAGATTCTGATTTATGAGGGCATTTTCTTCTCTCTTCTAGACATGGCTTCAGCAAGAGGGTTCTTCAAAATTTAGAACTCATGGCATCAATGATCCCCATGCTACTACTAGCCAGTTTAACATAAGAAAATTCAATGTTACTTGAAGAATTGTTGGACCCAGGCCAGCACCTTCATCCCTTAGACTTCCAGGTACTGGTACTGAGATTTTTGAAACAGGAGCTGTAGTGGTAGGGGGAAAACTGTCTGTGAATCCAGGACTTCTTTCTGTCTTCAGACCCCAGTCCAGTCTGTCCAGATTGTCTCTCTAGATTTTGCGTGAGGAGCAGTGTCCATGGGAGTTCATGTGCAAGGCTTGTAGGGTCCTCAGGAAATGCTAAAGCACATAAATGTAAAAGAGATGTTGGCAGCAATTCATGCCTTAAATGTTCTTCACCACTTGTAGATTCTGTGTCCTCTTCTAGTGGTCAAAGCCAACACTACCATGATGTGGTACCTGAACAAATAGAGGTACAAGGTTATACCGTCTTTGCCAGTTGGTAATGATGGCCTGGGAGCTAGGCCTACAACACTGTCTGACTCTTCAGGCCTCGTACATTAAGCAGAACACAGAAGCAGATAGACAGACTAAACAGATCAAAGATAGACCTTCGCAAGTGGAAGCTTCATGTAGAGGTCTTCCAGGACTTGATCCTGATGTGGGGAACACCTCAAGTTGATCTGTTTGCCTCCTTTCAAAACAGACAACTATAAAAAAAAATCTGTTCAAGACATCCTTGCTGGTATGCTTGAAAGACAGACTCTGTAGCATTTGCATGGTTGGGAAAGTTCCTGTATGCATTTCCACCCTTTCCAGTGATTCAAAAGGTACTTATAAAGAATCAGAAAGAATTACCAAAGATCATTGTAGTAACCCCTTTTTGCCCAGGCAGAGTTGGTTTTCCCTTTTAATGGAATTGGCCAAGGGCAAGCACCATGAGCTTCCTCACAGACTGGATCTGCTCACATGGCATCAGAGGCAAATGGAATACCCTATTTTGGAATAACTGCGACTAACAGCCTGGATGATTCTGTTTTGATACATTTTAGGCACTTGTTTCATGAGGGTTTACAGCAAGTATTTAAGGAAGCAAGAAAGCCTGCAACTAGAAAAAAATTATGTTTAGAGATGGAGGAGGTTTTTTTGGGTGGTTCCTAGCCAATGACAGAGATCCCAAAAATGACCCCGCTGGTTTTGAAATATTTGTGTGAACTTCATTGAGATGGTTTGTCATATTCTTCTATCAAAATACATCTTGCAGCCATCTCGGCATGACTGCTCATGGGTCTCCCTCTTTTCGTCTTTCTCTTTGTAGTCAAACAAGTACTGCATGTGAGTCACTTTGAAATTAAGTTCCATCCTGGGATATCTCAACTTTATTCTTGAAAAATTGTCCTTGTCTCCTTTTGAACCTGCTTTTCAGGTGGCTAATTCATGATTCATTAGCTGGAAGACCTATTTTACTGATTGCTCGAACGTCTACAAGGCGAGTGTCTGAGCCACAAGCTATCATGGTGGGCCACCCCCATCTGATTTTTCACAAGGACAGGGTTGTGTTACATACTAAACCATCATTTGTGTATAAAGTTGTTTCAGAATTTACCCTGAATCAAGCTAGTGTTCTATCCTAAGCCACAAAACAAGGGAGAAAAGATTCTGCATATCTTGGATAGATGCAGGCAGCTTAAGTTGTACCTTAACAGAACAAAGCCATTTAGGAATGCTGAACAGCTGTTTCTTTCCTATACAGGGGCAAAGCATACTGTTCCATAATGGTTGTCTTCTGCTGTTTGTTACTTTCACCATGGTAAAGCTCTTCCAGGCAAGGTTAAGGCTGACTCAACTAGGGTCATATCCTATTTGATGGCATATTAGCAAGGGGTGGACAATAGATGCATTCTAGAGGCAGTAACCCAGTCCTCTGTTCATACCTTCACAAAGCACTACAAACTGTATTATTTTTCAAGGTCCACAACTAGCTTTGCTAGGACCATTCTCAAGGGTCTCCTGGATCCTTATCTTCCCACCTCCCATGTAGGGTAACCTTTGGGAATCTACCCAAAATGCCACTGAGACAGTGGAAATGATGAACATAGTACAGTAAAGTAAGTCCCACTCACCTGTAGCAGTAGATGTTGCCTTAGCAGCACCAGATTGTGCATAGTCGAGGTGGGCTTCACCCTCTTTGATTTGGTTGTTAGTTACTAGCTGTCCTTCTCTATGCAGAACAGTCCCTGTTTGGGTAGTTGTGTCCTGTGAAAAATAACTGAAAAATGACAAATGTCCTGAGATTTTAAAACAAAAAAATATTTCCTAAGTTTTCTTTAACAGTTGCATAAAACAATTATTTTGTATGTTAAACATCTAAATGTTATATGAAACAATATAAACAACTCAAATAATGCAAGAATATGCTTTCATTTTGACAAAAAAATGAAGTTTAGTTCTCTACACTAGCTGGGGATATAGTTTGTCCTGCAGAAGCTCAAGTTTCTAAAAAAAAAAAAAAAATGTCCCATTTTGGGCATTTGGAAAGGTGGCAACCCTAGTTGTTGGATTTTTTGTATCTAGTATTGTGATTGGCTGTGAATTTACTCTTGCTAGATGATACTGGCTTTAGGTACTGTTCCTTCTCTGTGGAAGTGAAAAACCCTAAAAACATACTTTTTTGACAGCTAAAGGCTTCCCTCTCAAGATATGTTCAGCTGATCAGCTGTCATAGGAAAGGAGAGGGAGAGAGTCTGAGCTTTTGAAAGCTGGCCAGAACTGGGTTACCTTGGCAGGTAACCCAAAATGTTACAGGCATTGAAGTAGGACTTACACAACTGTACTTTCCCTTTTATACTATGCTCCATTCAGACTAATTTCCATTAAATTCCCTTATTGCCATGTGCTCTTCCCATAATTTCTTACTTTCCAATCTGAAGTAGTTAACTTCATTTTATCTGCAACCTGTGGGTACACGGATCCGTATCGGATCCGAGCTGGCAACTTTTTTCTAGCATCTGCTCCAAGCTCCTCCCCTTACCCATAATGCCCTACCATCTCCTATCTTCCCCCAGATCTCATTTGCCACGCTAGTAGTGTGCATCGTGGTCTCCTTTGCTCTGAGCTCAGGGATAGTAAGTAGAAATTTTTTATTGATATCTAGGTGTGCTTGACTAGGATTTCCCTTCCTCCCCTTCTGTAGTATCTCGTTTGGTCATCGGAGTTTAAAAAAAAAAAAAAAAAAGTTTTTTGTACAGAGTAGTAGTTAGGCCTGCCCTTCCCCTACCTGTGTGTGTGTGTGTATGTGGTTTTTGGAGAGGAAGTGCTTTTACCTTGCAGTGCAGGACTATGGCTGACCAGCCAAAGCCTGTTTTCAAAAAATGTACAGAATGTGGCCATAAGCTTTCCCCAGCCGATGGTCACACTGTGTGTGTGATATGCTTAGGAGTGGCACATTTTTCCACTCAGTGTGCTGTCTGTTCAGGTTTTAACCCTAGGGCCCGTAGGGATCGTAAGGCCAAGCTAGTTGCCAAAGGCCTTCTCCTTGCTGCCATGCTGCAATCTGCCTCAGCCTTGGTCTCTAGTGTACCACCTTCCTCCAAGACAGGGACCCAACCTCCCTCTTCGTCTGGCGATGGGTCTTCAAAGGACAGGTCTTCAGTCAGAGAGTCTGACAAAGATCAGGAAAAAGAAAAAGAGAAGGAAAAGGAAAGGTGCAGAGAGGAAAGGGGGAAGAAAAAGAAGGACAGGCATCGTAAGAGGTCCCCAGACAGGGAGCTCTTTCTCAGCCCCCCATCTAAGACCATGAGGCCTGTTTCTCCACGGCTCCGGTCTCCTCGTTTCTCACCAGAGCCGTTGGAACATTTGGACTCGAGGCCCTCCTCCCCACTGCGCAGACCAGCCAGATCCGAGTCGGTGGCCTCTTCGAGGTTGACTCTGAGCCTATCGGACATAGATATGGACAGGAGGATGCGAAGATTTATTCAGACCCAAATTCAGATAAGAGTCTTGCCAGGTCCCTCTTCCTCTGGAGGGGCGACCTCCATGCCTCTTTTCCGCCCCACTTCTCCTTCCCCGATCTGTGCTTCGGCTTCGGGGGTCTCTTGGATCTGAGGTTTTTCAGAGCTGGTAGCTCGGCGCCGACAGTTCCTCCAACCTCGACTCCAGCTGTTACCTTGAGTTCCTCGGATCTGATTTGTTTTGATCCGAGTGACTCTCGGAGCCGCGGACAGGGAGTCTGACCCGGGGGAATGGATTCTTGGGCTCCCACCTTTTCGGAGCCGATCCAGTCCCTTGGACCTCAGGCTACCCTGTCTTCAGCTCCGGTCCCCGATGTCCTTCATGGATGCATCTGCAGTCATAACAACTGGGTTGTCCTGTCGTCAGGCAGCCCTTCAGTCGGCCGGATTCCAAAGTCCGGGTCCGGCTTCGGCTGATGTCGCACTTCACCCGACGTCATCTCTGTTGGTCTTCGGGTATAAAGGCATCAGCCGACGCCATTTTCCTCAGTCTTTCTTGCCGCGTGGCGCCCGAAGCAGAAGCTGTTCGCAAGTGCCGGTCGGTCGGATCCAGAGATTACTTCTACCGAATACTACTTCGAAGACTTCTAAAGCTAAGTACCCCGTTGGGGACCCTTTCTTGCCTCAGCCGATGTCAGAAAAAGTTAATAATTGTTTAACCTGTGGGAAACAAATACCTCATAAGGATTTCCACTCTTACTGTCTGCCTTGTTTAGGCCCAGCCCACGACGTAGCAGCCTGTTCGGCCTGTGCTTCTTTCAACCGACGAACGCTTAGGCGTCGGTCGGAGTTTGCTGAACAGTTTTTCGGTTCTGATTTTGCGTATATTATGCCGCCGGATCCTCCGACTACCCAAACTGCTAAAAACGCAAAGATAAAGACCGACACTTCGCGATCCGCGGTTTCGGCCGAAACCATGGTTAAACAAATCGCGAGTGTCTCGGTTTCGGCGAAACCGAGAAAGCTGATCAAAATACAGCAGAATCTATCACTACCACTGAGGCCCCTGCTACTTCTCTTGAATCGGCCTCAGAAATTTTATCCACTACGGTGGTAGCCACTGACTTATCAGACACCATTCCCTTGGATGTGTCTACCCCAGCACGTGGTGCTGCTAGGCCTCCAGCAGCCATGTCCATTAAGGCCTTTGCCAGGGCCAAAGCAGCCAAAACTACTAGAACAGTGCCTGCTAAACCCCCTACAACACAGCCCTCTTCTAGTTCACAAATGCTTACCCTGGCAGAAGATTTAATTTCATTAATTAGGGGATCTCAATCTCACCCAGACAGGGCCTCTCAGCCCCAGAGAAGAGACCTAGGGCAGAGCCCCCCGAGCCTGTGTCCTCTGATGATTCTGCTGATGAATCAGACATAACAGACCAGCCAGAGGCTCCTTTCTCCAATTTTGAAGACTCAGATGCTGAAGAATCCATTCCAGCTGCCTCCCCACCAGAAGAATTTTCCTTTGGGGAAACCTTACATGCCATGCGAGAGCAGTTCCAATGGCAGCAGCAGGATTTCTCAGACTCCAGAAAAGACTTAGAACCTTTCTGCACCTTCCACAACACAGGCCCTTAGCTATACCTCCTGTGCTCTCTGTAGTGGATGATGCCTTCAATGATGTCTGCTCTGCACCAGATTCTTTACCTCCAGCCCCTGCCAAACCAGACAGATTTTACAGGGTACCAGACACTCATCACCACCTTTACAAGGCCCCACTTGCAGACCCGAAACTATATCCCAGGGTCCCAAGGCAGTAGCAGCGACCACAGCTAAAAACCCTATTCCTTCTGAAAGGGAAGCCAGGTCTTTAGACAGATGGGGCAAAAAGGTTTACACTTCAGCTACTCTCTCATCTAGAGCTTTAAACTGTCAGTTTCACATGATACAATACCAAGAGTTTATGCTTGATCAGTTAACAAAAGCTATCCTCTGATGAATCAATTGATAAGAAATATGCATTAGAAATGGTAAATAACATACAACAGGTTAGTAACCATTCCTTAAAATGTGGCTATGATGCACTGGAGGCTTCATTTAGATCAGCCATGACTGGCACAGTGATAAGAAGGCATGCATGGCTAAAGGAACAAGCTTTACCGGATCATGTTAAAGCCAAGTTATTAGATGCTCCTATGGATAAGACCAGCTTGTTTGGTACACCTGCCCAGCAGGTAATGAAGAAAATGGAAGAAAAGGCAAAATCTGTTCAAGCGGTTAAAGATTTCTTGCAGGTCCAACCCCAAGGTTTAGCAGGAACTGGCCTGCCAAAATTGGTCCTTTCCTGACTCCACAAGATCCCAAAGGGGCAGGAATAGACGTTCCAGAGGCAGAAACCAATCCAGAGGAGGTGCCTACAGAGGACGACAGTGGCAAGGTAACAACAGAGGCACAGACACAACCACTGCCACTACAACAACACAGCCACAGTGACTTAACTCTAAAACCGCCTACCAGGGAACAAATAGCAGCTCCATTAGGCGGCAAATTAACCTTATTTTCAAAGAACTGGCACTATATCACAAAAGACAAGTGGATTTTACAAACCATAGATCAAGGTTACGGTTCCACTTCCACACTTTACCAGTCAAAAGAGGAATGCCAAATCTACCTCCAAATCAAAAACAGAGGCTCTACAACAGATAATGCAGTTAGCAAACATGAGAGCTGTGGAAAGAGTGCCAACAACAGAACAAGGAAAGGATTCTACTCAAGACTATTCCTAGTTCCAAGAAAGGAAAAATGGAGACCTATTCTCGACCTGTCCACCTTAAATACATACATCATTGTCCCAAAATTCAAAATGCTGACCCTACAGCAACTTCTTCCCATGCTGGGCAAGGAGTGTTGGCTGGTAACTCTAGATCTCAAGGAGGCATACCTGCACGTCCCCATTCGACCAATCTGCAGAAGATACCTCAGATTTCTTGCAGGATCAGAGCATTATCAATTCTCAGCATTGCCCTTTGGCTTATCTACTGCCCAGAGTATTCACAAAATGCCTGGCATCAGTAATCGCCCACTGCAGACTACAGGGAATTCAAATTTACCCATACCTGGACGACTGCCTGCTACAAGGGGACAACAAAAGCAAGTTGACAACAGATTTACAAAGGGTCATTTACTTGCTACAAGCACTGGGATACACAGTCAATTTACAAAAATCAAGGCTGATACCATCCCAGACAAGGACATTCTTGGGCGGAATTGGACACAGTAAAACAAATGGCTTTCCTAACTGCAGAAAAACAAAGAGAACTCCTCTTTACTTCTTGGCACTAACAAAACAGAACAAGTTAACAGCAAGAAAAGTACTGCAGGCCTTGGGCTTCATGGCATCATGCATAATCTTGGTCCCACTTGCCAGACTACATATGAGAAAACTACAGTGGTACCTAAAGAATTTATGGTCCCAACACAGGCACAGCCTAGAAACAGAAATTCCACTAATTCCATGCTTAAAACAGGAGTTCCTATGGTGGGCTCAAGCATGCCAGTCAAACCCAGGGCTACCCTTTCGCAGATGTCAAGCAAGCCAGACCATCACAACAGACGCTTCAGACCTAGGATGGGGGCCCTCATGCTGGACAAATGCGTGCAAGGATTGTGGACGCAGGATCAACTTCACCTGCACATCAACCTAAAAGAAATGCTGGCAGTAAAACTGGCAATCCAAAACTTCAGACCATTTCTCAAAGAGGGCCAGTTGATGATAAGGACAGACAACACCACAGTCATGTGGTACATCAACAAACAGGGAGGCACTCATTCATACCGCCTATGCAGAATGACTTTGGAGCTGTGGAACCTGGCACTCAGCTACAACATCCAGATACAGGCAATATTTGTACCGGGAAAGAAAATACTCTAGCAGACATACTAAGCAGAACCACATCGGATGCCCACGAATGGATGCTACATCCGGACATCTTCAAGACCATCTCAAAGAAATGGGGAATGCCTCAGATAGATCTATTTGCTTCCCTCTCAATCACCAGCTCAAAAGTTCTGCACAAGGACATTCCACCCACTAGCATGGAAAGTGGATTCGCTCTCCTTCAGCTGGAAAGGCCTAACAGCATATGCATTCCCACCTCTTCCCTTGATACACAAGGTATTACTAAAAATCAAGGAAGAACGTCCAAGGATAATCCTAATAGCTCCAAACTGGCCAAGACAACACTGGTACCCACTGCTCAGGAGCATGTCTCAGAACAATATGTGGCCAATACCCCTGATGCCTTTGATGTTAACTCAGAACAACTACAGCATCATGCATCCAAACCTAAAACGTTGCAACTGACTGCATGGAACATCACATAGCAGCAGCTAATCCAGAACTTTCCCAAAGAGTTAAAGACATTATTCTTGAAGCCCGCAGACCTTCAACAAGAAGGAACTATGCAGGAAAATGGAAAAGGTTTGTCATTTGGAGTACTGAAAGAGGAAAAGATGTGTCAAACATAGATATGCCTAACATTCTGGAGTATCTGGCAGAACTTCTACATTCAGGCCTGTCCTACTCCTCCGTCAAGATACATGCATCAGCTATATCAGCAGAATACAGCTTTGATCCACCTGTTTTTTCACACCCATTACTCAGACAGTTCCTCAGAGGAATCAAGAATGTAAAACCTCCAAGGAAACCACCATTACCAGCTTGGGACTTGAACTTTGTGCTAGAAAAGTTGACACTATCACCCTTTGAGCCAGCAGCAACAGCAGACCTACAGCATCTATCGTGGAAAACCGCCTTCCTACTGGCAATAACCTCAGCCAGGAGGGTTTCTGAACTCCAGGCCCTAATGGCAGTACAACCCTTCCTAATCTTCCATCAAGATAGAGTGTCCATGAGGACTAATCCTACATTTATGCCTAAGGTGGTATCCACAGTGTCTTTAAACCAGGCAATCCACCTACCTACCTTCTTTCCCAACCCACAAAACAGACGGGAAAGAATACTGCATACCTTGGATGTACATAGACAGCTACGCTACTACCTGGACAGAACAAAAGTAGCAGAAAAACTGATCAGCTTTTTGTAGCCTATGCAACAGGAAGGGAAGGAAAAGCTATTTCCAAACAGACAATCTCCAAATGGATAGGAAATTGCATACGGTTCTGTTACTCCTTCCATGGAAAACCAATTCCACAGAACATAAGGCCTCATTCTACAAGGGCAACAGCCACTACCACAGCCTTTTTACGAGGAGTGGCAACCAAAGACATTATTGAGGCGGCTACTTGGACCTCCGTGCATACATTTGCCAAGCATTATAATTTGCCTCTATATTCCAGATCCTGAGCAGGGTTTGCCACTGCTGTACTGCAAGGGATCCTAAACACACCATAATCTAGTTTCTTCCTCCTCCCCTAGTTGGCTATGGTATTCTACCCAGTTGTTATGACTGCAGATGCATCCATGAAGGACATAGTACAGTTTTGTACCTACCATAAATGTAGATGTCCGAACTGGATAGCATCTGCAGTCAGGATTACCCTCCCTCCTTCCCCTCTGTGGTACTCCTAGGGTGTTTACCCTCCTAATAGCTAGCTGGTGGGGGGGAGTCTTTTATGGTGTATTTGTTGTATATATGTACATACATGCTTATTTTTTGTGTTTACCACTATCTTTTTGGAAACATTGGCATTTATCCAAAATGTTTAGCCTTCAAGAGGGCTACTGGCATCTGGGGCAAGAAACACTGAGGAAAATGGCGTCGGCTGATGCCTTTATACCCGAAGACCAACAGAGATGACGTCGGGTGAAGTGCGACATCAGCCGAAGCCGGACCCGGACTTTGGAATCCGGCCGACTGAAGGGCTGCCTGACGACAGGACAACCCAGTTGTTATGACTGCAGATGCTATCCAGTTCGGACATCTACATTTATGGTAGGTACAAAACTGTACTTTTCGGATTCGGGGAGGGCTTCTCTCTCGGCCTTCGAAGGGGTGGAGAGGGTTCTCTCCCAGGGATTGAGACCCCAGCCCATTCCCTCGGATACCACCCAGGCCCCCCTGGATTTGGCGATGACTCCCTTCATCCTGTCTCAGGGACAGCCCGTGCCAGAGGATCCCCAGGTCATTTTCCCAGAGGAAACCCCTGTGGCTCACAGATCCCCTTCTGAAAGTCCCACTGAAGAGGGTCACCTTAAGCGCAAGTGCAAAAGGAGGCACTTGGACTCCCCCAAGTCCCTCACTACTGACACTGACTTAGATGAAGGAGAAGGTTCCCCCAGGTCACCTCTCAGAGACGTCTCCTTCGGAGAAATTATGGAGATCCTCCACCAGAGGGGAGGTTGTTCAGCCCCAAAACCTTCTGGGGATGAGTCAGTGTTCCTGGAGGCCTTTGGTACGGGCCCATCTACTTCATGGGTGTCCCCACCAGCAGACCCCTTGGTGGACCTCATCACGACAAGGGCATGGAAGGAGCCTGACACCGTACAGCCCATCCCCAAACGCCCTGACAAGGTTTTATCTCCCACTTCTGACAGACCATCCTGGTCGAAAGGAGCCCCAGTTGATGCTATGTTGGTCGCAGTGGCCACAAAGAAGGAACTAGCACAGGAGAGTTCCTTAGTCCGTCATCCAGACAAGGAGTCCAGGTCGGTGGATATGTTTGGGAAGTGCGTATACTCCTCAGTGACTTTTTCTATCCATGCGCTGAATTATTTGGCACGTGATTCGGCTTCAGCGAGACCTTGCTTCGGAATTTGCTGAGTCGCCCCCAGAGTCCGTATCGCCACAGGACAGACAGCTGTTCTCTGCGAAAATGTCTACTTTGAAGTCTGTCTCAAACGCATCTGTGCGGCTACTTTCCCATGCCACGGAAGGAGCAGCTAGGGCGGCTGGGACAGGCATAGCCATGAGGCGTCATGCCTGGCTCGGACTGTGTCAATTCGCGGACCCTTTGAAGGTGTTGTTTATCAACGCTCCCTACGACAGTTCTTCCCTTTTTGGAAAGACAGTACGTGACACACTTGTCCAGAGCAAAAAGGACGGGAAGACTTTGTCTGCCGTTGGAGTCCGCTTCTCTAACCCTCAGCGGTCCTTCTCTAGGAATCAGAGGGCAGAAGAAGATGTGGTTCTGAAAATCTCAGTTTTCCCGGGATTCTCAGGGCAGCTATTTCCCCAGAGGCAGAGGGGGACAGGATCGATGCCGACCCAGAGGTAGAGGGGGTCCCAGGAATTTCGGGTCTAGGGACTCTTCTCTGATAGACCCGATCAGCAGCCCTGAGGGGTTGCCAGACTATCCTACTCTGGAGGCAGTCAGGGGACGATTGTCCTTACACCCAGCGGCATGGGAGTCCATTACGACAGA
Source organism: Protopterus annectens (assembly GCF_019279795.1). Classification (NCBI taxonomy): domain Eukaryota; kingdom Metazoa; phylum Chordata; order Ceratodontiformes; family Protopteridae; genus Protopterus; species Protopterus annectens. The sequence goes on along the minus strand of NC_056741.1, from coordinate 1,306,453,071 downwards.
TCGCTGGGTTCTTCAGATAATATCCAGAGGTTACTCTATTCCTTTCGTTGCCCCTCCAAATATTATAAAACACCTCCCGGATGTTCCACCCGCTCACAGGGAGGCCACAGCTCTAGAGGTTTCAAAGCTGCTTCTCAAACAAGCCATCAAAAAGGTGCCCCCCTCCCCCCCGATCAGTCCGGATTAGGCGTCTACTCAAGGTTCTTTTTGGTGCCAAAAAAGACTGGGGACCTCAGGCCCATTCTAGACCTGTCAACATTAAACCTGTCGGTAGCCAAACAGAAATTCCGGATGGTCACCCTACAGTCCATTCTACCTTATCTCCGAGAGTGTGACTGGATGTGCTCGCTAGACCTACCACATCAAAATACACAGAAGCTCCAGGAGGTTAATGCACTTCCGGCTGGGAGCCAGTCATTTTCAGTTCAGAGCCCTACACTTTGGTCTCACCACAGCCCCCAGGGTGTTCACCAAGGTCATGGTAGTTGTAGTGGCTCACCTGAGGCTTCGGGGTATTCAGGTGTTTCCATACCTGGACGTCTGGCTCTTCGCTGCGCCCAACAAGCATCACTTGTGTCTGGCCCGAGATTATTTCATTCAGTTAGCAGAGCTACTGGGAATTAGGGTCAATGTTCACAAATCCCATTTGCAACCAGTACAAGTTCTAGACTTCATCGGGGCACGGTTAGACACTTTGCAGATGAAGGTATTCTTAACTCCAGACAGGATTCTACATCTCGGGTGCCACATAGCTCAGATAGCAAACTCCAAGTCTTCAAAGGCGAGCGAGGTTCTCCGGGCTCTGGGCTCCATGGCTATTCTCCCTTATGTGCGCCTTCACATGTGGGTTCTTCAATGGACTCTGGCTATTCAGTGGTCTTGGCTAGACCTGCCCATGGAATTTCCGATCAAGATCAGTCACGTCTGCAGGACATCTCTTCTTTGGTGATTAACTTCACTGGAGATATCAAAAGGACGCCCCTTTGCGTCACCTCCAGTCCAAACCACAGTGACCACGGACGCCTCCCAACTCGGGTGGGGGGGCACTGTTCGGGAAGGACAGTCCAAGGCACGTGGTCCCAGGCAGAGACCAATTTGCACATAAATGTTCTAGAGATGAGGGCAGTGATTTTAGCATTGGAAGCCTTTCACACAGTCCTCCTTCTCAGATTGATTGCAATTCAGTCAGACAACATGTCGGTTGTCTGGTATATCAGTAAGCAGGGGGGAACCAGATCCTACCCTCTATGTCGTGAGGCCATGAAAGTGTGGGAATGGGTGATTTCCACCGGTCGGTTTCTGATAGCAACGCACATCCCAGGGCGCTCCAACATTTTAGCGGACAGATTGAGTCGGGCCATTCTGATGCCTTATGAGTGGTCTCTGAGTCAGTCAGTAGCGGAGGAGATTTTCCTTGCATGGGGTCAGCCTTGCTGCGATCTCTTCGCATTCCCTTCCAACACGAAGTGCAGCGAGTTCTCTGCTCTGATTCCCTCACCAGGGGAAGTCCCCAGAGACGCTCTAGTCCATGCTTGGCCCCCTGGGCTTCTGTATGCTTATCCACCTTTACCTCTCATTCCGAAGTTTTGTCAGAAAGCTTGCCGATTACGGTGCAAAGTGATCCTCATTGTCCTGTTCTGGCCTCATCAGGTTTGGTTCCCATTCCTTTGGTCTCATCTCTTAGCTCCCCCGTGAGTTCTGGATCCCTGCCCAGATCTAATTTCCCATCCGTCGAGGATACGTCCGCTTGATCTGGGCAGCCTCAAGCTAACAGCTTGGTTTTCTCCAGTTCCATTAATTGCCAGGACTCCCGGTCTTTCATCCCAGGTAAAGACTCCACTAGGAAACTTTATTTCAGGAAATGGAAGCGCTTTTCCATTTGGGCCTCACAGAGAAAAATAGATCCCTTTACAGCCCCTGTTCCATCGGTGTTGGACTTCCTGTCTGGTATCTTTCAGCAAGGAGCTAGTTCCTCCACAGTGAAAGTACAATTGTCAGCCATTTCCAGTTTTCACGTTGGTGAAGACAACATGGCCTTAGCCTCCTCTAGGCTGTGTAAGGTTTTTCTTAAAGGTACTTTTCTGTTATGGCCCCTTGTCAAGGATTCTGTACCTCCTTGGGACTTTACTTTTGTTTTACAGGCATTAGTGGCTCCTCCTTTCAAACCTGCAGCTTCGGTGGACTTGAAATATTTGTCCTGGAAGACAGCTTTCCTAGTCACCATCACATTCTCTAGGAGGGTTTCTGAGCTTCAAGCTCTGTTTTCCGTGCCTCCGTATTTGGTCTTCCATAAGGATAGGGTCTCCCTCCGTACTAACCCTTCCTTCTTACCTAAAGTGGCATCTGAAGCGAACATAAACCAGTCCATTAATCTGCCCGTTTTCTTTCCTAACTTCCAAAATAAAGGTGAATACAAACTTCATTTGTTAGATGTTCATAGACAACTTCGTTTTTATCTTCATAGAACAAAGTCTTTCTACAAGACTGACCAATTGTTTGTTTCCTTTTCCAAAGCTTTTATGGGAAAAGCTATTTCTAAAGTTTCCTTAGCCAGATGGGATCACTCTTTGCATTTCACATGCCTACAAAGCAAAAGGTTTATCTCCTCCTGGTATAGTTAAGGCTCACTCTACCAGGTCCATGGCGACTTCTGCTGGTTTGTGGTCTAGGGTACCTCTGGATGATATCTGTGCATCAGCGAAATGGGCCAGTTCACATACCTTCATTTCCCATTATAAATTGGATCTGATTTCGAGGGGTAGAGCATCCTTTAGCTCTGCGGTGCTCAGGAATATCCTTCCATAAGGTCCTCCCAGGATCAGAGTAGCTGGGGACTCTGGCCCACAGGTTGCAGATAAAATGAAGTTAACTACTTCAGATAAAGAAGTTATGTACTCACCATAACATTCCATCTGAGTAGTTATACTTCATTTTTCTGCAACATTCTGTCCCCCGGACCTTATCCTGTTTTCAGGGTTGGTTTATTGGGTTGAGTTACATATATATTTTTAGTTGCAGCAAACTCGATCTGAGGGAATATAGGAGATGGTAGGGCATTATGGGTAAGGGGAGGAGCTCGGAGCTTGGAGCAGATGCTAGAAAAATGTTGCCGGCTCGGATCCGATACGGATCCGTATACCCACAGCTTGCAGAAAAATGAAGTACAACTACTCAGATGGAATGTTATGGTGAGTACATAACTTTTTTTTCATTTCTTTTGTCTCACTAACATCCTCATTTAACCTTTTTATCTCCTTTCTTTTATTTCCTTATTCTGTGCTAGGCTTGCCCATGTAGTTCTGTGATCCACAAGTTCAACAACTTTCACACCAGCTTCCATTTCATTTGACTGCATTATTTAATCTATTTCTGTTTTAAAGATACCTCTTTGATAGTTCCAGTCTCTCTTTTTTCCTGCCTTTAATCCTCTGCATTTTAAAACACATCTTAATCCTCCAAACCCTGATGTTTTTTCCTTTCTCATTCCTTAAGTTATAATTAAAATATCCTATCATAACTATATACTTGTTAACCAACACAAATCTTTTAAAGAATTCTGACATTTTCTTCTTTCTTTTACTCATGTATATGCATAAATTACAGTTAACCTTACACATTTCCCATTTTTTTTATTATAACATTTACCTTTTTTTATCACCTCACTCTCCGGACTGGTATTAATATTGTCACATCTAATATTTTAATATCCTTACTCCTAATTACTATTCCTGTACCTGAACATATATCATTTTCTACCAAATATTTTTTGTCCATACAGCCTCAATTCTATCCTTTTTCTTTTAAACACATTGTAGCTAATAAATAAATATCTTCCTTAACTTTCTTACACCATTCAATGACCACTTGTCCCCTAATCTCTTTTCTTATGCTATTCACAGTAATATTTAATACATTATCCCCTTCCTCTTTTTTTTGCTTCTTTTTTCCCAGTTTTATTTTTCTCTTTCTGCTTTTTTACCCTCCCTCCACTTGATTTTTCATTATTTTGTTCTTGTTCTCCTGTTTGACAATCCTTCTACTCTTCTTCATCATTTTCCAGAGCTTTAAATCTATTTCTGTTTGAGTAACATCATCCCCAGTACTTAAAACAATTTTGTCATGACCTATAAACTTTTCTTCCTTTATATTTTCTTCCATCACATTTTCATTCTCATCTTCATAACAATTGTTTGACACAATTTCCTCATTTACCCTTTCAATGCCCTGTGTCACCACACTTTTTATATTTAGGTTTACAATTTCTAGCTGTGTCCCTTCTCTCCACATTGTCTGCATCTGTATTTATTACAATCCTGTATTAAAATGACTTCCACCCCCACAAAAAAGCATGACTTTGGCTAACCCCCAATATCTAATGGTTCTTCTCTTTTCATTCAAATTTATTATATTTTGAACACGCTGCAGCTTTTCCTCTTTAATATTTAAAGTCGCCAATATTTCCCACTCACTCCCTCAGTCCAAATTCTTTCATCATATACTTTGTCATAAACTTCTTCAAAAACAGATAAGAAAAAAAAATCTTAATAACATGTATGTCAGCAGTTCTCAATTTTACGTGACTTTTCCTTTTTTTGTGTGTGCGCATTTTATTGGGTGGGTCCTTTTTAAATAAGAAATTATCATGTAAGACATATGCGGTCTTACATTTATATAAATGAAAACAAACCATACTGACATAATTTCACTTGCAAATGCTATATATAACAAACCACGTTGACACAGTTGTACTTGCAAACATTATACATCACTTATACTCTGTCCAGTCATTGTCAGTCAAACATTACATAGCTCCTTCAAATCCTGCCTTCTTTCAATCCTCGTTCCTCTTCTGCATGTATTACTCCAACAATTCCCACTTTTTCCTGTTTAATTTGCTCCCACCCTTTTCCAAAAATCCCAATTCCAGTTGTTTTATGTCTGTTACTACATTTGCATACTGTGCTGCCCATTAATTATATCATATACATTTCTTAAATAAAACACCCCTATATTTTAAAAAGTGCCATAGGATTTTTTTACATCCATCTCAGCTATTACCATCTCAGGCAGATGGGACCTTGGGTATGCATCTCATCCAAATATTAGCACTTTAGGATGTAGTACATTGTCACTAGTGGAATCTGAGTACAAGCAATTGTCAGAAATGCCTGATAGGTACTCTTTGCTACATGTTGACCCATTAAAATTATGTACAAGTAAGCCCATGTTGCTCTTTGACATTTCAACTCTCCAAACTCAAACATAGGGCTGTGGCCACACATAAGACATCACAGTGGATGTGGCCAAAACCATACTGTAAGTAATTGTAGGAGAAATTAATTAAACCAGGGGTCTGGGAAGGCATTGGGTTCTAGATGCTCTGTAGTGCATTTTACAGCTTTTCTTCCAAACTTCTGATCCAACGAATGCCTGAACGAAAATCATGCTTAAGAAAAGAAATTCAGTCAGGGAAGAAATAAAAATGTGTCTACAGTTTAATATTCAAAACGGAAATAGTTTCCAAGAAAATGAGAAGAAAAACAATTATGGGATTACATGACTTGTAGCTGGGAACATTGAGAGTGCAAAGGGCAAGATAAATGTAAATTCTAGACCACCCAAGGCTTCATTTACCACTTAAAATAATCGTGGGTACCAAAAATTGAAAGATATGTGTGGGAAGCATGGTTAGGCTTAAAAAGGCCCCTGGGGTCATTGGCCTACTATACACCTAGGAACCTATAAAATATACCATGTAGGGGCTATGAATGTCACCTCAAACAGAAAAAGTAAGTATTGAGTTGTGCCATGCGCATTGTATACCATAAAGCGTGTTTCATTCTGTCTGTTTACCTTTTTCCCTCCCTCTGCATTTCTTTCTTTCTCCCCCTCCACATTTCTCTTTCTTTATCTCTCTACACCTCCACGTTTCCTTTGTTTTCTTCCCCTATCTTCTCCACATTTCTTTGTCCGTCTCCCCTTCGCTTTTCCTTCTTTCTCTTTCCACCTCTACATTTCTCTGTTTCTCTACACATATAGATCTCGGCTATCCCTGATATTACCTCTTAATTTTTTTTTTTTTAATTTCTGATAAACCACTGAATATTACAGTTAGTCATTGATGCCAAACATTGGAGAGTTTCATAGTTCTTATTGTTCAGAAAATGCATGTTGAATCAAAATCTGTTCTATTAATTTTGTATGTGAATTGAAATAATTAAAAATTGTCCCTTATTTTGGACTTTTATCTCATCATTTATGGCATTGCCCCTGATTCTTGAGTAAAGAAGTTGAACTTGAGAGCTACTATATACGTGTCCAAATTTTTATTCGTTCTTCTTTTCTGTATCTGCCTCTCTCTGTCGACTCCCATTTCTCCCTCTGCACCCACCATCCTTGTGTCTGCTTCTGACTTGCACTCACTCTGGTTTGCGTTAATAAATCTCATTCTTTAAAATTAATTTAACAGTGTGGCTAAGTAACTTGCTATGCGGCAGCCTGAACCAGGTACTCCCGAGTTTTACTTGATCCTGTGCTTGTCAACAGGCTCTGGGGCTCAGCCACCACTAGCAGGTAGGTTAGCCTTGTAGCAGTAGGCAGCAATCAGTCTTTCACACAGAATGGCATGGGAAGACAGGAAGCAGAACACTCAGAAGAAAAAGATGAAAACTCAAAGCTCAGATCTTTATGCAGTGTTTAATTTTATATTGTTGAGCTGAAGCTAAGCAAGAACACACCACAACAGTATAATGTACTTCTTAAAGATTGCACATACTCCTAAGCTGTCACACCAGTACCTTCCCCCATCTGAAATCCAGCCAATCACTTGAGTGAATTTCAGGACTAGACCTAAAGGAGAGCATTTTGCAGACAGTAGACCTACAGCATGCATGCACTTAACTGCAAGGTCTGACTGGGCCCCAAGAGTTCGGAGACTGACCTTAAAAACGAAGGAAAAAAAAGACTGCAAACGAAACCTGCAACTAAGCAGGCAAAATCAGCAACAGTAATTCCAGTACTGACATTGAAAGTGCCAAGCTGTCTGCACCAGGCATAAGTCTGAAGTAAATATTACCCCCCCCCCCCCCCGCATTAACTGTGAGAGCAGGAATAGAAATGCTTATAGTATCATTGTCAAAAGCAGGGCATTTCCTTTCCCAATCACAGTTAATGTGTACAGCTGGATACAAATGGTCAAGCCATGATTGCTCAAAACAGGATGGTGGCAACACTAACGTTGTGGTATTTTTATTTGAACAGTCTTGCTTTGCTTTATTTATTTATTTCATTTGCTAACAGGGTAAATGAAATAGTCTAACCACTGGACCATTTTCAGTCGTGACCTGGTCTGAATGGCAACAACAAACATATGGTAATATATACATGTGCAAGAACAAATAACATAAAATATACAATAGTGAACTAGATACATATGTAGTAATTACCACAGCATTTCTTTTACCCTAAACCAAGTGTAAATTGACTAATAAATTTAAACAATAATTAAGAAATTCACTGAGAAACTGAGCAAAAAGAAAGTAATCAGGAAGTCATGATGATTATGGAAATCCCAAATGTGTGCCATAATAAAACAAATGTTTACAGATTTTCAAAATTATACAAGCAGTTGTGGAATCATTTCCTGAGTTGTAAACATAGTGGTCCTGTAAGGGTATATATATATATATATATAGAGAGAGAGAGAGAGAGAGAGTAGAATGTTTGCAGTTGTGTCTTAATGGGGTTGCATAGAATAGCTGCACTTATGTCTATCTGCAAGGTGAGATTTTAGTTTGCAAAACACTGGAAGACTTTATTAATTGCTTTCTCTGTGGTAGCTAAAAAATGGACCTCTTTGCGTTTGGAAGCTCTCCCAGTTTTTCAGATGATAAGTGGAATTTCTAATAAAAAGCTTATTTCTAAGAAGTAGGCAATACCTGTCATTTATTATTTTGAAGATGAGGTTACAGAGTAAGAAATTAGCCCCAGCCTCCACTAGGATCCACTTACTTAGTGATATTAACAATTATGATCCAGATGTATAAATTCTAATATCGTATTCTCTGCCATTTGTAACGTAGCAGTATTGTGCGTAGCATGGCATGATGTAATCAGCAAAGTATATTTAATCTTGGTGATTTGACTGCAATTGCCAATCCAGCTTCTAACGATAAAAGATGAGGTATTCTTTGCGAAATTTTCAGTTGGTTAATTACTTTAGCATCTGCTGCTCTGTGTGCTTAATAAAGTTCAAATGTTTCATCCAGGGTATCGCCCAGAAACTTTTGAGTAATGTGGGAGTGTTTAATGAGATCCTTAATCAGCAGTGATGTGGTACTACCAAATTTTTTGTGTGTACCAAGACATCTTAAGTATTGATTTGTTAATGTCATCAGTAAGTCTGTTTCTAGATGCATAATTCCAAAGAGCAAAGAAATAATTTTGTAGGTCTGAGTTAAGTTGATTAGGATTCATGTATGCTTTCAGTAGTGCTAAGTCATCAGTTACAGTATACAGTCCGTGTTGGGTAGGCATGATGGCAAGTCAGTAATAAAAAGTTGTAACAAACAAGTTCAGGTACAGATCCATGTGGTACACCTTTTGAGGTAGTACCAAGGTCTGAGCATTTATTATTTGTTTTAACTATGAAAGTTCTATGAACCATGCAGCTGTTAAACAACTGCGATATTCTGAGGGCAAAACCAGAGTCTTTTAGCTTATTAATAAGTAAAGTGTGACCAACATTTTCAAATGCACATTTAAGGTCTAAAATGATTACTCTTGTCTGCTTACCTTTTTTTATATTACGATAGATCTGGTCATGTAGTTTGTATAAGTGATGGTACTGTGTTTGGGTCTAAAGCTCTGTTATCTGTTGATAAGTATATTTTATTTGATAATGAATTCCAATATTTGATCATACCAATTTTTTAGGATTTTTACCAGTGGACAAAATTTCCTATAGGCTATAATTATTAACTTTTAGTTATGTACTCACCATAACTTCAGATGTTTGGGATCCATCTCGCCTACATTCTGACTGATGGGTTCGGAGCCGATCCCTCGGCTCCGACTCGGCACGCTTATGCTATAGAGCGAGGCCTCTAATTGGCTGAGCTATCTTTATCCCAGGATGCACCACCACTAATCCCCCAGATCTTGTTTGTCCGCATTCATGCACACATGCACAGCTTGTTTATATAACATTGTTAGATGTTTCAAGATGAAACAACAGGATTCGGACCTTCTGATATCCTCTGATCTCCAAGGAAGGGGGAAGGAGGGTGGGTTATTAGGAATGTGGCAGATGGATCCCAAACATCTGAAGTTATGGTGAGTACATAACTAAAAGATGTTATGTGATCCTATCTCGCCTACATTCTGACTGTGATGGGACAGCGTCCCTAGCACCTAAATCCCGGGTGGCTCATTGGAAAACACTCCTGAGCACTGTGGAACCAAATGAAGCTCGTCCTCTAGATGCCACATCTAATTTGTAGTGAGAAATGAAGGTATGCGGGGAAGACCATGTAGCCGCAGCACAAATGTCACTAATAGCAAGCTTAGAATAAAATGCTACCGAAGTAGCCATAGCCCTTGTAGAATGAGCCTTGACAGAGGTGGAAAGCTCCTTGTTAGAATAAACATAAGCTTGAGTAATACAGTCCCTGATCCATTTGGCAATAGTGACCTTTGTGACCGCCTTGCCCAATTTGTTTTCTGCAAAGGACACAAACAACTGATCTGTCTTCCTTGATTGTTTGGTCCTATCCAAATAAAAACGTAACTGCCTGTGGACATCTAGTGTGTGGAAAATAAATTCTGCTTTATTGGAATATTTTGGGAAAAAAACTGGGAGCTCTAATGACTGTTGCAAGCATAAGTCGAACAGACTTTAGGAACAAAAGAAGGATTTGGTCTGAGGGAAACTCTGTCTGTATGAAAAACCAGGTACGGAGGTTTTACTGACAAAGCTTGAAGTTCTGAAACCCTTCTGGCTGAAGTAATTGCCACTAAAAAGGCTGTCTTCCATGATAGAAACTTTAAATCACAGGTAGCTGCTGGTTCAAAGGGGAAAGAAGTCAAGGCACGTAATACTATATCGAGATCCCATGGAGGTGCAGGATGAGAAACTGGAGGTCTTAATAGAGCAGCACCTTTCAAGAAGGTCTTACACAACCTGTTGCTCATTAAGGGTGGGTCTATGGACTCATGAAAATTAGAGATTGCTGCCAATTGTACTTTGATGGTAGAAACAGAAGAGCCTTGGTTGAAAAGAGAGGATAGGAACTTGAGTACTTCTGCCATGGGGGTTGAAACGGGGTCCAGGCCCCGGAGTTGAGCCCATATAGCAAATCTTTTCCATTTGCTAGAATAAAGTTTCTTCGTAGTCGACTTGTGGGCCGAAGACAATATGTGCACTACGTCTGGGTCTAGTGTATGTCTCCTGACTATGGTTGGAAGAGGAGGAGCCAGGCTGTCACTCTTAATGTGTGTAGGGACTGGTGTAGTAGTCCCGATTGATGAATCAGTAGGTCTGGGACCTGGTCCAGGAACCATGGACCTTCCAGAGCATGTTTCCGAAGATAGGGAAACCAGACTTGACGAGGCCAGTAAGGAGCAATTAAGATCATCTTGCTCCCTAAGAGAGAAGCCTTCTGAATTACCTTGGGTAGGAGAGGAACTGGAGGGAAGGCATAAAGCAGGCCGGTGGGCCAAGGATGGACTAAGGCGTCCATAGGGCTCTTCCCCGGAGCCGGGGTTAGGGAGAAAAAGTCTTTGCACTTCGCATTTAGAGGAGACGCGAAGAGGTCGCAGCACGGAACTCCCCATTTGCTGAAAATCTGTCTTGTTATAGTCGTGTTCAGAGACCATTCGTGAGGAGAGAGGATGGTTCTGCTCAACCTGTCGGCTATGACATTGGATTTGCCCGGTATGTGAGTAGCCACGAGGAAGCGTTTGGTTGAGATTGCCCATTGCCAGACCCTCATCGCTTCTCTGCAAAGAGGATAGGATCTGGTCCCTCCCTGCTTGTTCAGGTACCAGACAACTGACATGTTGTCCGAGTGAACAGCAATTACGCCCTGAGGGAGGTAACAGTGAAGGGCTTGAAGGGACAGGAGTACTGCTCTCATTTCTAGGATGTTGATGTGGAGAGAGGTCTCTTCCGGATGCCATTTGCCCTGGACTGACCTGCCCAGGGAATGCCCCCCTCACCCCGTCTGGGAGGCGTCCGTGGTCAAAGTGGCCACCGGAGGAGGAGGAACAAAGGGTCGTCTCTGATCCAAATTGGAAGACACTAGCCACCAGCGAAGGTCCCGTCTGCAAGATTCTGTGATCCATATTAGATGATTGAGAGGGAGTTCCTGAAAGGACCACTGAGTTGAAAGAAGCCACTGGAGGATTCTCATGTCTAACCTTGCCAAGGGAACTAGCAGAACTGAGGCAGACATCGACCCCAATAGTTGCATGACCATTCTGGCTGGGGCTTTGGACCTGGGGAGTAAGGCTCGAATCTGATTTTGTATGGTCTGAATTCTGTCTGCAGGTAGATAGACCCGCATCTGGTTTGAGTCTATCTCTGCCCCTATGAATCTTATTCTTTGAGATGGCCGTAACACGGACTTTGGCCAATTGAAGGTGATTCCGAGGGAATTGCCCAGTGATGTTGTGGCTTGCAGGCTCCGTAGAAGTAGATGCTTGGAGGTGGCAGTTAGAAGCCAGTCGTCTAGATACGGAAACACCTGAAATCCTAGACTCCTCAAGTGAGCAGTCACTACTGCCAAGCATTTGGTGAACACCCTGGGGGCTATGGTAAGACCAAAGGGCAGCGCACGGAACTGAAAATGACTGCTTCCTAGGCTGAAGCGCAAGTGTCTCCTGGACGTTTGATGTATTTTGATATGGTAATATGCGTCCTTGAGGTCTATGGAGCACATCCAAACACCTTTCTCCAACAACGGGAGAATGGTTTGTAAAGTGACCATTCGGAACTTGGACTTCTTGACTGAACGGTTTAGGTTGCTTAGGTCCAAAATGGGCCTCAAGTCCCCGGTCTTTTTTGGCACTAAAAAGAATCTTGAGTAAGTCCCTAATCCGATCTGGTCTGCGGGGACCGGTTGGATGGCTCCTTTTTGCAGCAGTTTTGAAATTTCTATGGCTGCGGTATCCCGTTGACTGGGTGGCGGGTCCGGGATTCTTTTGGACTGAGGGGGGGGGACGACAGAATGGGATGGAGTAACCTCCGGCGATAATTCGAAGCACCCATCGGTCCTGAGTGATCCCTTTCCAGGCCTTTAGGTGCTTCGAAAAATGACCCCCGACTGGCTCCGGAGCAGCACAGTCGGGCAATCCCTCAGGGACTATGAAAGGTTGAAGAGCCACGAAAGGACTCGCGGTCTCCAGTATTGCGGGGCCCTCTGCCGCCTCTGGGACGGCGTCTTCCTGATGAATTTCCCCCTCCTCTGCCTCTGGAGGGGGAACCTTCCTGCTGAGAGGGGTAAGACTTCTGCGATCTTCTGAACCACATCTTCCCTCCTCTTTTAGCCTTGGGATAAGGCCGAAAGGGAGTGGAAAATCGTGCCCCTACGGCAGTCAGAGTCTTACCCTCCTGCTCACAGCGGGTAAGTGTGTCCTTCACCTTGGGCCCAAACAGGGAGGACCCATCAAAGGGGGCGTCGGCGAATGAAGACTTGAAGGCCTCCGCGAAATGACACAGGCGGAGCCAGGCCTGTCTCCGTAGAGCAATGCCTGTACCCGCCGCTCTACTCGCCCCTTCAGCTGCATATGAGATGAGCCTCATGGACGAGTTCGAAATGGATGACATTGTAGCCAGCTGAGATCCAACCGTCTGGGCCAGCTCCTCAGGCAGGTTACCTAAGAGGGTATCGGACAGCTCCTTAATCAGATCCCTCTGGAATCTCGTAAAGTGCGTTAGGTAGTTCAGAGACCTCAAGGTAAAGGCCGCTGAACTTAGGGTGCGCTTGCCGTACCGATCCATACTCCTAGACTCCTTATTAGGAGGATGGACGGACGTAGAAGCCTCTGCTACATCCTGCTATGTAGCAGATGCCACCACCATAGCATCCACAGCCACACCTTTCGTGAGAAACTCTCTAACTGGGGGTGCTGAAAGAAATTTGTTTGGACGAGCGGGCACCGGTTCCACAGAGTCCGGGTGTTCCCACGCCCTTCGACAGATCAAATCCAAGAGCTCGTCGAAGGGCGGAGACACCCAGGAGGCGGAGGGCTGAGCCCCGAAGGCCTTCAGGAACACCGACTCATCAGCAGAGGGAGGTTTGGACTGCCAGCCGCCTCGTTGTTTTAGGGCTTCTAGGATGTCTGCAAAGGAGACATCATCCGAGGACGACTTGGGGGACCCCTCTGCATCATCGAGATCGGTGTCAGATGTCAAAGACTCGTCAGGGGAGTCAACGTGCTTCCTCTTGCACGTTTTCTTCCTGGGAGGTTCTTCCGAAGAGGCTTCAGAAGGACCTCCAGGAGTGGGAGAAACCCCAGCGGGGGTAACCTGAGGCCCAGGGGCTCCGCTATCTGCTGACAGGGGTACTGCTAACGACCCAGTCTCCAAATGTAGGGAAGGAGCTGGGGAAACTGTGGAGGTAGCCAATGAAGATTTGGCTAGAGCACTCCTCATAGCCCTGAAGGCGGGACCACCAGAATCCTGGGAAGGTCCCCCCTCCGTGGCCACGACAATGGGAGACTTGGGACCGAAGGTATCAATCCCGAAGCCTCCCCCCCCCAGGGCCGAAGGAAGAAGTCCGCGCACTGAACTCCGACCCAGGAGCCGGAGTCGGAGCAAGGGTCGGGCCTGACCCTAACACCTCCACTGGTTCCACCAACACCTGCTCCAACGGTGCCGAAGCTGTTGGAGGAGGAAGTACTGTAAGGGAGTGGACCATCGGCTCTGAAGCCAAATGGGCTGGAGCCGAAACCATCTTTTGGAACACCAGAGACTGGAAGAGTCGAAGGAGTACCCTGTCGATGTCCGAATCAGACATCCTGGAAGATCTCGAGGATACCTATCGGGCCCAAACCGATTTTTTCATCGGCTCCGAAGGGCTCGGGGACCGGTTCCGAAAAGAATCCACAATTATCGGCTCCGAGGAAATCTTCAGGGAAATTTCCCTCGGCGCCGATAAAGACTTCGGCTCCAAGGAGGAAGTGTCTGAGCCGATGACCCTTATCGGCTCCAATATCAGTGGAGCCGATGAGGGTGACCCGCCTCTCGATGCTCCAGACCTCGGCTCCGAAACCAGAGGGGTCGAGGTAGGAGGCATCGAGGCAGACCGTTCCGACCTCGGCTCCGAAGTCCGTGGAGCCGATGGAGAAGTCTGCTTACCTTTTTTAGCCGTCGGTTCCGACTGACTGGTTGGAGCCGGCACTTTCCTCTTCTTAGAAGGAGATGGAGAGGAAGATAAGGCCTCCTCGAAAGAAGGCTTGATTAATCCTTTAAGTATTAATTTGTTTTTCCTCTCCTGGAGGACTCGAGAGGAAATCGCATGGCACACACTGCAGGATTCCTGGAGATGTTTGGCACCAAGACAATAGACGCACGAGGAGTGGTCGTCCGTTATGGACATTTTAAAACCACACCTCGTGCACTTCTTAAAACCGGATGGTTTATGTTCCTTAGACATAGTTGCAACAACAGAAACAACAGTAAACCTTAACAGTTTTAGGACACAGGTACAATAAGTATGCCCGTACTCAAAAAATATAAACTGTAACAAGAAACTTTTTTTTTTTTTTTTTTTTTTTATACAGCCAAGAAAGGGAAAGAAAGCAAGGAGGGTCAAGACCCTCTAACTAAAACGGGTACTTGACCCACTCACACAACCACTAAAGTAGTTAGAACAGGGGAAGGCCCCTCTAACTGAAACGGAACCTTCTCTGACAGGAAAAATAAAGCAAAAATCATTAAAACACCAAGAAACACACTCGTACACAAAAAATAGCCGTTAAAACAGCTTTTGGGTTGAAAAAGAGAGAATTACTGACAGGAAAGATACTATTAATATACTACTTAGCCCAGCCAATGTTGAGACCACGTCCAAGCTCTGTAAGCGGCAAACGAGATCTGGGGGATTAGTGGTGGTGCATCCTGGGATAAAGATAGCTCAGCCAATTAGAGGCCTCGCTCTATAGCATAAGCGTGCCGAGTCGGAGCCGAGGGATCGGCTCCGAACCCATCAGTCAGAAAGTAGGCGAGATAGGATCACATAACATCTAACGCTCTGTGAGATATTTTATGGAGAGGGTATTGCAAGAGTATGCTTAAAGCTGAATTGTTAGGAAAAAAGCTTTACATTAGTTTGACAAGGCAGACAGTCTGTATTTGTTTCGGATTCGTTTGTGGTCTCCTCATTATTCTGTCACGTTTCCATTTCCACTTCTAGCTCAATTTTTTTCTTCTGTGTTCTGTCTCCGTAGGAAAAACAACTGTCTCTGCTAGTCTAAGTTCCTTTGCTAGGTTATAATTCAACATTTGGAATTCTTGCCTCTCTATAGTACAGTAAAAGTTGCTTTCACGTTTCATTACTCTGTCCTCTTTTCCAAAAACCCTTTAAGTAATGCTATTTTTCATATTCTATGTTTAAACTATTTTATTGGTTTTCTGCAGTTCTGGCTTCGGTCTTAGCTTGTTGTTGGTCTTATTTTGTATATAGTCATTAATGACCCTTTGTCTTTGCCTCTTTGTTTAATATGCTCACTACTGTTTCTTACCTTTCTGCATTGTCAGTTGTTATTGTATACACAAGTTATACAGAAATTTCTTTTAAATGCATGGGTGAGTATAATCATAAGGAAAAGTTAGTGTTTCAGCCTTCACCAGGAATAACGCACATTGACAGGAGTGTAAATTTTATTCACTGCTTCATGATTGTGATTGTATTTTTTAAACTACTACTTTTTTATCAAAACCAGGTCAACAAACCAAAAACATATTTTTAGAAAGACGTAGCAAATGTGCATATTTAAATGTAAGACAGTACAATAATCAGTTGACCACTTAAAATGTGTTGTATATTTCGTTGCACTTTGTTAGTTTTAAGAGTTAATCAAGAGAGACTTTCAGTGAACGGGATTCAGAAAGGTTACTACCAGCAGTAAGGTCTTTTTACCCAAGTGCTTATCTCAAACAGATGCAGCACCGTGGTGGGCTTTCTCTTGGGCCCACCTTAAGTGCTAATGAAGCATTTCTGAAGACAGGTGTATGATAATATCCCACATGCTCTCCCCTGGAAATGTTTGTGGTAAACAATTTACACTGACGAACAATTCATAGAACCAGTTGGATGAATAAATTCTACCTGCAAGCCATGGCAATTAACTGGGCCAAAAGCTCGTTTTTACCGTTTACTTCCAATGTGTGTAAAGTTCAGGGGAGTTTCATAGACAGTGTTAGGGAGTCTGTACATGTGTATATGTGTGAATATATGTAGAATTATGAGCGGTGTAAGGGTGTGTGTACACGTGCACCTCTCTCTGCCTCAGAGGTTGTAATAGTTTAGGTGGGGTGGTACGGTACGTGTGCGTGCATGTGAGTATGTATGGATGGATGTTTGTATGAGTGAGGTCAGGGTGAGGAGGGTGTGCTCGATGTATGTGGTAATGTTTGTGTCTGTGTATGCATGCATATGTGTGTGTGTGTTGGAGGTGTGGCTGTCATACCTATACTCCCCTTGACTAACGAACAAATGCAGCAGTACTGGGGCTGCACTAGACACCAGGGACTTGCATATATAAGTTGCATCAAAGGTTAGTTGGGCAACAGGTTTTATAGCATTAAAGATGTATGGGGGGACACTAGACACCAGTGACGCTCTTAATATTACTGTATTCCACTAAAAAAGTTAATAAAACTCTGGTTTTGCAGCACAAAGATGTATGGACACACGGAAGTATGTAGCTGTAATGTATGTTACTACTTACTGTAGTGGTCCCGGACATTTGGGTGCCATGCTGCAGACTTCCACTGGGGACATCACTACATGACACCAGGACATTTTTATTTCAACTGTTACTCTAATGCATTTTAAAAGTTAATAGAGCAGCTGGTCTTGCATCTGAACACATTATGAACAGAAAGAACAAAACTCTAATGTCCAGCATTATGAATGACTGTAATCATTTGTGATTTACAAGAGAGAGTGCCAAATCAGGGACATTCTGTGAACTTAGGGACAGTTGAGAGGTATGGTGGAGTGTGTTTGTGTTTGTATGTGTGCCTGTGTAGGAGATTGAATGTGTGGCTACCTGATTTAACACGATGCATCAGCCTGTAGTTGTAATTACCACAAGGGCAGCAGAAAAGGGCCTTTTAGTATATGAGGTGGCCACAGAGTAATTCAGAGACATGCAAATTAGCCGATAACGAGATCTTTCCTAATTGTAGCTAATATGTCTCCGAATAACTGGTTTCCATGATCAAACTAAAAGGCCCTTTTTGCCACAACCCTACTGATTGCTGATGGCCTGTTGTCAAATCCTGATCAGCATCTTTTGTATCTGTTATTCCTGTGCCCTTCTGAAATTTTATCCCACCATAATATACCTTAAACATGGGTATAAATATACAGAATAGGAAGAAAGGACGTTCATCCAGTAATATTCTCCTAAATTCCCATTACGTACTTTCATGATTCATATTCATTATCTTGTCACTGAAGTGCTGTAATAATTTATTCCTTCACATTTACTTTTTAGTATACCATGCACCAGGTTAACTACTATTTCAGCATCCGTCATTTCCTCAATTTCCATCAACTACACTTTGTTGTGAACTATTAAGCTGCAAAAGAAAAAGAGGAACAATTTACTCATCTCACTTTTCACTTTCTCAGCCACAGACATAACCATAAAACATTCCCTAAGGTATCCCAGTTCTGTATCCCTTACTGTTATCACACTCAATGTCATATAATTAATTCACGTCCAAATGTAGAGGGTACCCTTTCTGCCTTTAACTCACAACTTCATATAAGATGTTACCATTTGTATAACTCCCTCTCATTCCAAGCTAGTGTTAGAAACTGAAATAGTAATCCATAATCAAAGCAATCTCTAGTTAATATTTTAATATACGAAGCATGCATACCCATTAGCTGCTGTCAGACAAAACAAATTAGTCTCTAACACCCCCTAAAGGTCTTGTAGAGCCCATGAGTTTTACCAGGCTGACAACTAACTGTCTGTCGGTTAGCGGTTTGTGTGCCATTATAACTCTTCTTAAAGACATCCAGCACCCATTCCTGTTGTACTTTATTATTTTAGAATGCCTGCTATGCAAAAGCAATTTCACCAAATTGTATCACTGACACTAATTCCACTCCAAGCTATATCACTGAGAGCAATTCCTCACCATGGTAAATCAGTCTTTAAGTCCAATGCATAACAAAGCCGTCGATTTTAAATCATTACACTCTCATCAGGATCAGAAGCTTGTCTATTCTGAGTATCATTCCTGTACAAAATCCTTCAATTCACTACTACTAAGAAAAAACTCCTCTTCTTCAGTAAGCACATAAATGCAGTATTAATGAAAATTCACACATTTTTGTCCAGTAGTAGACCTAGTAACTTAGTGTCTTCAAAACTACTAATAGGACATAATAAACAGACAATAATAAAGTAAAAACATCATAAGATTAAAGACATGCCCATCCTATTTTGTCAACACTATATAAAATGTATTAAGCAGCAATTCTTTGGAAGACTCCATCTGTAGTGAAATTATCACACTATTTATGATCAACATATATGTGACCTTAAAATTGTCGGTCTTTTCATCTTGCTTATCAAGCCTATTTGAAGTCTACCAAGTAATATCACCTCTGTCATGCTTAGGGCATTATTCTTATCCCGCTTACAGATCATATAATTTATCATGCACAGAATCTCACTGTTAACTGTCCTCCCTTAATTATAGCTGACCTATTAGATTATAACAAATGGGCAAAAATAAACTGTTTACTTGTGCCAGACTGTTAACACGATTATTTAAGTAACTCTGAATCAAAATGAAACATGGAATTAACATTGCAACACCTTTGTCAAGTATTGTTCATTTCAGCAAAACCTTCTCAATGGCACTGATTTGAGAACATTAAAAATAGTCAATAAAATGGACAACCGTCTGATCTGAAATGCACCGTAATAAGAAATCATGCCCATCTTAAGTATTGGTCCTTTGTACATTTATGCATTAATATTACCTGGTGAACTGTCATAGTCAAGGGCATTATTGTCACTATTGTCTGGTGAGCTGTTTCCTTCTGGTCTGCATTATTGTTCCATTATGTACTACTTAAGATCAAAGGGGTGTATACCTGGCATTACTAGTAGTAAAACACCAAATCCAGTAATGAAGGCAATCAAGCAATGGGATGAAAAAGAATTTCCATTTAATAACACATCCTGGTACCTCGGCAATTTGCCTTCAATGGAACAATTAATCATACAAAAACATCCTATTTTTATATCCACATCTATTAAATCATTAAATCATTAGCCCTTAATTGGCCATTTGGAATTGAAATACAAACAGTTAAAGTGAATACTAATACACTCAAAGTCAAATTGTGATAAATACAAAATGCAAAATACTGAATGCTGAACTAGATAAGAACATAAATATATCCACATATAAATACATTCTAAACATGTAAATATATAAATACACTTAATCAATTACTACAGCTAACAGTCATACTATAATGCCACTATCCAAATTCATTCCCCTCGGATATAGTGTGTGGTAACCAAAAATCATTCTATGTTCTAACCTACTTAATTCAGTTTTAAAATTACCTGCACGAAAATGTGGTCTAGCCAATACACTAAAAATAAACCCATCAGTGTTACCATTGTGCATTTTAACAAAGTGGGAAGCTACAGGACTGTCCATGTTACCCCTTCTGATGTCCCCTAAGTGTTCCAAAATACGAACCTTAACCTTCCTAGTAGTTTGTCCTACATACCATAAAGGTGTGACACAATCGCATCCTAAAATATATACAACCCCAGATGACAAACAATCAAATTTCTCAAAAGCTAAATACCTTTTGCCATTTATTTTCTTTCCATGCAAGTTGTTAACCTTATCACATACCGAACAACGACCACAAAGTTGCATACCAACATTCATATCGGTCGAATGTTCCAACTTTCTATTTACAACTTCTTCTTCTTTCCAGCCCATCCCATCCCACGCAATACTTTACATACATCCTCAATGTTTTTTACATGAGAACATACTTTAGAAAGGTATTTTTACGGTGGAAATCAATAAATTTATTCACACTTTCAATAAAAGAGCCTATGCCAGAAATAATAGGTCTTCCTGGCGGATTGGTTATGCTCTTGTGAATTTTAGGAATAACATAAATGTAGGGAAGACTTCATCTAGATGTTTTGAGAAAACTGTACTTTCAGGTATTAAGCACAGGTTATGTAGAGGCAAAGGTTTTAGGGGAGGTGGTAATCATGATCAGTTGCCAGTGGTTTCGGAACAAGAAGAGATATTTTTTGTCTCTAGATATTCAGAGTTTTCTAGAGCTGTTGAAAATATTCTTAAAGAATTGTGGCATGTAGTTTGTGATGACATTACCATTGGACATTTGTTTCCCAGGCGTATTACCTTTTCCTATAGTAGATATAATAATCTGAAGGAGTTGTTAAATAGAAAGTTGGAACATTCGACCGATATGAATGTTGGTATGCAACATTGTGGTCGTTGTTCTGTATGTGATAAAGTTAACAACTTGCATGGAAAGAAAATAAATGGCAAAAGGTATTTAGCTTTTGAGAAATTTGATTGTTTGTCATCTGGGGTTGTATATATTTTAGGATGTGATTGTGCCACACCTTTATGGTATGTAGGACAAACTACTAGGAAGGTTAAGGTTCATATTTTGGAACACTTAGGGGACATCAGAAGGGGTAACATGGACAGTCCTGTAGCTTCCCACTTTGTTAAAATGCACAGTTTTTTAGTGTATTGGCTAGACCACATTTTCGTGCAGGTCATTTTAAAACTGAATTAAGTAGGTTAGAACATAGAATGATTTTTGGTTACCACACACTATATCCAAGGGGAATGAATTTGGATAGTGGCATTATAGTATGACTGTCAGCTGTAGTAATTGATTGTGTATTTATATATGGATATATTTATGTTCTTATCTAGTTCAGCATTCAGTATTTTGTATTTATCACAATTTAACTTTGAGTGTATTATAAAAAATTGTATTCACTTTAACTGTTTGCATTTCAATTTCAAATGGCCAATTAAGGGCTAATGATTTAATAGATGTGGATATAAAAATAGGATGTTTTTGTATGATTAATTGTTCCATTGAAGGCGAATTGCCGAGGTACGAGGACGTGTTATTAAACGGAAATTCTTTTTCATCCTATTACTTGATTGCCTTTGTTACTGAATTTGGTGTTTTTCTTGGTTTATGCTGTTTTGAAGTTTGTGTTTTCCGTTATTACTAGTAGTAACCCTAAAAAGCTCTTTGTAGTCTACAAAATTCTAGCTAGCAGTTAAACATTTGCAAATCAACATAATGCATAGTCAGCTTTCCACAGCCTTTTAATTAGCATTCATTTAGGATTGAATCATAATGTACCATTGCAAACCAACTGCCATTGTTTCAAAAGTGTTATAAATTGCCAATTTATAAGCTAGGGAAAAGCACAGATTGAGTAGTATGTCCAACCTAGAGTCAATTAGACACACAGGTACAGTTTCCTTTCTCTATAAGAGCAAAATTATAATGCTGCATCCATTTCAAAGGCAACCATCATGCATAGGACAAATGAGAAATGCTCAATCTGAATGCACTCCTTAAGCATTATTAGGCCACTTGGGCCCCTTCCTATAGGAAACCCACATTATGAAAACATTACAAGAAGACAGACCACATAGGCTCTGTGATACAGCCCTCCATTTGCAGCAGTGCAGTGCACTTGGCAAATGTAAATAAATATTACACATAAACTCCATGTCCATTCATATAGCTAAGTTCTACTATGACTAGAGATTCATAACCTTTATCATGCTACCTTTATACTTGTTCACATAATCCAACATTAGGGGTAACTTTCTTAGCCTGTTCTTCTCAAATTGAGTCTTTAGAATAGCTGTTAATGATAACTTGTTCTTCAGCTTCTGTTGTCAGTACTCTGTTATGGCATTCAAACACTGCACTGCCTGCTGTATTGTTGTCTCAGAGAAATTGTGATCCACATATAGAAGTCATTCATCAGTTGTTATCCTCATAGCAGGATATCAAAGTCAGAGCTCTAATTATGGCAGGGTGAAGGGGATGGCTGCCCTGAAACCAAGCTGTTAAGAGGTATGATCAGAATTTGGTGATACGGTGCTCAGCAGTTGATAAGGGGGAGGGGTGCAGTATCACAACACATTAAAGAAACCGTCGGTGGTATTGCAGCATATTAAATCAGTGTATTTAGTTTGTATAAGCCATATGCTACCATTCCTGTCATTTTTTTTCCTTCTTCATTTTGCTGTGGAAGAAAATTGGTTTATTTTTGTCTTTGACTTGGGGATTGGGGGCAGTCCGTAGACCACCCTAGGGTGCCAGTTGATCTATTTACAGTTCTGACCATAACTGTAACAAGATCAGTTTCTCATACCAAGTCTTGAACCAAAATCACTTAGCAGTTGACAGTATGTAGCCTTCTTCCATGCCCATCAGTCTTTTAGAAAACCCCGTTCAGTACACCATCATGATTTTCACAAACTCAAGTCAGTCAGGTCCTCCTTCACTTTCTAGAATCCCACCCAGGTGCAAGGTTGCCTTGTATACCAGTTAAACAAAATTCTGCTCTAAACCATTTAACAGTACATCCATCACTCAGTGCTGAAACAGCATCATGGTTATTTATTGTTCTTTTAGAAACTCACTAGAAACATTGTGTTTAATATAGGGGGTCAAAAGTCCAGAAACCACCTTCAGTTGTTGTCTGTTTCCAAAGCACCCCTTTCATATCTGCTTTCTGTAACATTACAACCCACTCTCCAATTACTTTTCTCACTAAGCTGAGGTTCAGCATCAGAAAGGTGCACCTCACATTCAGTCTGTTCCACAAAAAACATCTGTTGTTCACTTTTTACCAAATCTAAAGGCACCTTTCAAAGATTACAAATTGCTACACCCATAGTATCAAGAAATGTTGAAAATCATACTATAACCCCCCCTTCCCCCAAAACAAACTTTTGTTTTGCAAACTCAGCGTAGCAGCTTAATGAAGTGACAATCCTCACAAAGTACAATGCGTTCTCTCCTGTTATAGTTATAATTTTATTTTTTATGTGCAGGTAAGTAATCTTGTAGTGATAGCAGAGTTATCTCAGAATATGTGCTAGAGTGAATGGAGTTAACACCCAGCCTTTTTTAAAGATGGAGTTGTATTATTTTAAGACATTGTAATACAATTTGTGATCATTTTCCATTTACCCCGATCCATCAGACATTTAAGGGGATAATTGTTTTAAACATAAGGTAGTCCTTTTTAGACCTATTTTTCTGCTTAAATGAAAAACAAAACAACTTGATGTATATTTATAAATGATAATTTTACTGCTGAAGTTAGTCATAAGTTATGCATTAGTGGTTAAAAATAATGTAGTTTTTTGAATTGGGGAAATCTTTCATGCTGTAAAATAGACGAGGTCACATGATGCTAGATGAATATGAAGAAAAATCTTGTTAAAAGTATTGCTTGCACTTTTTTTTGACTTCTGACTGATATTTTTGTTTATTTCAGACCCCAGTGATTGCATTAGTGGGTAATGATGCTTGCTGGAGTCAGATCTCACGTGAACAGGTCCCATTACTGGGAAGTAGCGTAGGGTGTGAACTGGCTTTCACTGGTAGGTATCTGTGAATTTCAAGAAACAAACTTGCAGGCAATGCAGTATTTTGGCTGTAGTGAGTCACAAGAATCTGTTGCTTAATGTTTTGACTTAAAAGCAAATCTGAAAAAACATGTAGTTAGACTTGAATGGAAGAACTGTGCTTTGTTTCACTTCAGAACTCAGACAAGTGGCAAAACACTCTCTGTGAGCATGGAGCACTGCTGTAATCTAGGTGGGTGTTACCTTTCCATGAAGGCCTCTCTTGAGTCAACACACTCATGACCATTGCATATCTGTCTGAAATGCGTACAAGTTCTTTCCCATTTTTTTTAGTATTGCAGAAGTTCTGTCTGTTTTTCTTCTTAGGGAATGAGATTTACTGGGTGAGCAAAGGTTACTGCACTGGAAGTTGCTCCTCCATATTCTAACCCTGATCCCAGCCTGCTTTCATCTTGATTCTTTTTTCTGTACCTCCTTTCTTTACGCTGCTATATCTTTCTTCCCACCTTTCCTCCCATCACTTTTGCTTCAGATCATTCCTACAACCCCCCTTCTTCTATCCTACCCTCAGATATATTGGTTTTTAATTCTACCCTCAGATATGTTTTTTAATACTGTAAATATGTAATGACTAACAACATCATGTAATAATATTCTACTAAGTTTCAGTGTAGCCAATATTTGTAAAGAATGTATATCTTTCTTATTTTGTGTTGTGACTGTTTTTCATTTGTTTTTTATGGTCACCTGGGCTGTAAACAGTCCATGTGGATCAACATTCCACACCGGATAAATAAATAAATAAATGTTATAGCAGTACATAACATGAAACCGTTGAAGTCAGCCTAGTTGAATTATGAGTAGAGAATAGGTATGTAACTTAAAAACAGCCACCTTACCTACAAATCACAAGCAGCACATCCTCCCATATTGGAAGTAGTTCCGCTGGAAAGTTCATTTGTGTAGGTAACGTGGCATAATGGTAGATGGTCAACTAGATCTCTGAGTAAATTAGACATTCTCTAGGACACCCATACATCTGCCAGTTTGTAAAGTTCAGACTCCTTCCTCATTGGCCATACGTCTCCCCTTAGCATGAGCCAACATGCTAGTATAATATGCATGGATGCTCTGAAAGCAAAGAGCTTTCCTGCCCTCTAGATTAGAGGCTGAAGCTTAGAGCTCTAAATCAGATAGTGTAGTGTGGTGGGAAATAAATAAATAGGATAAAATACCCCACCTCAGCCAGAGAAAGTTGGGAGGGTATATGTACTGAAACGGTCATCTGTTTGAACATCTACCATTATAAGTTACCTGCATAACTGTGTTATGTTCTTCATAATCTATATTGTAGTACTCCAAACAAATGGGATGACTACCACAGCTCAAGCAGAATATGAGAAGGTAGTTGAATCAAAGTCCATGATGCCTTGCAGAACACCTTTGGCAAATCTAATTCTGTGTCTAGAGAAAATATCCCCATTTATAATGTTTAGTAGATGTGTGAACAGTAGACTAGCATTTTCTAGGATGGTTTTAGTGGTCACTCCTTTCAAAAATACTTATGAAGTAGCAACTGCCTTGGTAAGATGGCCTCTTCCTGATGCAGAAGGTTCTTGCCATAGCCAGAATAACAGATATGAATAGAAAGAAAAAGCCATCTAGAAGTAGTTTGTTTAAAAACTTGCTGTCCCTTTTTCTTTTTATCATAAGGGACATAAAGTGGATTTGTTTTCCTTAAGTCTTTAGTTCTATCCAAATAAAATAAGTTGTTTGTGAATGTCCAAGCAGTGAAGATTTATTTCTCCCTTATTTTGGAGGTTAGGGTAAAAGGAAGGGAGCTGAGTTGTTTAAAGGTAAATTTAGACACTTCCTTTGGCATAAAGGTAAGGTTTGTTCTGGGACTCACCCTATCTTTGTGAAAGACCAAGAAAGTTTGAGTTGACATAACAGCCTGATCAAGAGAAATGACAGCTGGATCAGCCATAGGGTTTTTATAGAGATTTATGAGGGTCAGAAACTCTATAAAATCTGCTTGTTTTTTCAGGGGCTGGTGGATGAGAGCTGGGATAAGGAGGGAACCAGAAATATATCTTCTAAAGCCCACAAAACAAACAAGATACATACTACTTTGTGAGTGTCTGTATTTAAAAAAAATTGTAATATCTGGTATCCTTCAATTCATATGTTGCAGTATTCATAACATGAGCGAGTTCACCGTCAACTGACTTGAACATCCAGCCAGTATGCAGAAGCCTAAAGCTACTGTAAGGTACATCCAACGTCGGGTATAAAGCAGATGTTGGTACACACCAAACCTCAGAACTTTTCTGCCACTAGTCAGAACATCTTCTCCGGTCATTTGCTCATCAGCAAAGTTTCAGATTCTGATCCAGATAAGTGCCCGGTGGGTTTTTTTTGTATTGTTTTGTGTGCTACTGTTGTGGTTGAGGTTCCATGTCAGCTAGGAAAGGCAAGTGTCAGTGTAGAAGGCAAAATCCACAAAGATTCACGCTGTGTCCTTTTTGCCTAAGCCCTAACCACAACCATACCTCCTGTTTGATCCTTTGTCCCCAAGACCCTATGCTGTTGTCTAGCTTTCCTCGATCTATATCTAGAGAGTCAGCGCCTTAAGCACTTAGCACGCGATACCATGGAAGGTACGTCAGGCCCTTCAGGTGAGCCAGTTATTAAGAAGGCCAAGAAATCGAGGTCTAATTTACTTGCTGCTTCTCCAATTCCAGATGTCTCTCCCAAGGCAGATGTTGGCCTAGAGACAATTTCAGAGTTAGTATGTGATTCTTTGGGTACCGGTGTGGATGCTGTGAAGGTTCCTACCAGCACGTCCTTGGGGGATACGCAGACGTCCATTATGGACGTAGGGGGGAACCTAGATTCATTGTCACTGAAGGCCTGCGTGCGAAGATGTCCTGAGCAGTATTATAGAGTGCAGAATGATGTCAGATCCCTCATCCTTCCACCTCATGGATATCCTACACAAGAAGAAGCAAAAAGCTAACCATTATTATCCTTCAAGGATACTTCATGGCGTGGAAGACTCCACCTTCCTTCAGGGGTATTCCACAACCCCTACAAGAAGAGCTGGATTTCTTTTCCCAAGTCATTCTCAGCCTTCTTTCTCTGGGTACCATTCAGGAGGTTCCACCTTCCTAAACAGGGAAATGTTTTTACTCAAGGATGTTCCTGGTTCCCAGGAAAGATGGCCATTGGAGACCTATCATAGACTTGTCTCACCCAAACACCTTCCTGAAGGGTCCCACCTTTCGCATGCTATCCTTGAGCATTCTACTTCCCCCTCATCCTTCCTCAGACCTACATGGTGTCTCTGGACATCAGGGATGTAGAGGTAAGCATCCATCGTTCAGGAAATATCTTCATATTGCTATTGTTCCCTCACATTTTCAATTCTCTGCCTTGCCTTTTGGACTGCCTACACCTCCAAGGGTCTTCACAAAATCCTTAGATTCTGTCATAGCTTTTTGCAGATTAAGGGGTATTCAGATTTTCCCATACCTGAATGATCTTCTCCAGACACTCTTCAAGAGAATCTGCTCTTCACAATGTCTCTGCTGGAAAGTCTAGGTTTCACCATCTGCTATTAAAAATATACCCTTGTTCCTTTACAAGACCATGTTTTTCTAGGATGCAGAATACAGAGAGGCTGTTGGCTTCCTTACCTCCCCAGAAGGTTCTCTGTCTCACTGCCTACTTCCAGGCTGTCATCCCTGTTAATTTCCTGTCTGTCAGGGAGCTTCTATGTCTTTTGGGCTTTGTGGCATCTACTGTCCCCATGTTACCTCTAGCCGATATGCACATGAGGAAATTCCATGGTACCTCAGGTCTGTATGGATGCAACATGCTCACCCATTGGAATTGTTATTGACTTCTTCCCTGCTTGAAAAAAGAACTGAACCTGTGGATTCAGTAGGTTATCACGAATTCAGGCCTACCCTCACAACCACCCCTTTCAGGAGCTGTCCACGGATGCTTCAGACTTGGAGTGGGGAGCAACTCTGGTACCCTGAAGGTTCAAGATATGTGGTCTTTCTCCCAAAGGAGGGAACACATAAACATAAAAGAGATGAGAGCTCTTTTTTTTACTCTGCAAATTTTCAAACCACTTTAGGGTGCGTGGAAGAAGAAGAGGTTCACAAACAACACCGCAGTCCTTTGGTATGTCAACAAGCAGGGAGGGGACCAAGTCTCGTCTCTTGTTCAGACTGGCTCTCCAAGCTTGGGAGTTAGCTTCTCAGAGTCAGCTCACTCTCCAAGCTGTCTACATTCCTTCTATTCAAAATGTTGTGGCAGACTTGTTGAGCAGGTTCATGACTCAATCCCATGAATGGATGTTACACAGGGATGTGTTTCTGGACATTGTTCGCCAGTGGGGTACGCCACAGGTAGATCTCTTGCCTCCCCTATGAACAGACAACTTCCAAAGTTTTGTGCCAGTGTTCCCAGTCCTCTGGCTTGAAAGGTGGATGCCCTATCTTTCTCTTGGAAGGGGATGTTCCTCAATGCATTTTCCCCCTTCCGGCTTCTCCAAAAAGTCCTGTTTGAAGATCCAGCAGGAACAACCAGAAATCTTGTTACTGACTCCCTTTTGACCAAGACAGCATCGTTTCCCCTTCTACATTTAGCCAAGGGCAGTCATCACAAGTTACCTCACAGAGTGGACCTACTCACACAGGACAAGGGATCTCTAATACAGCCACAGATGTCAATCCTGTAGCTGACTCTGGGTGATAGGGTTTTGATCCCTTTCACACACCTCTTCTCTGAGGATGTGCTGCAAGTTCTGCAGGAGGCCAGGAAATCCTAGATTTCCAAATGGAAAAGGTTTTCCATCTGGTGTCTTTCTAAGGACCTGCAACCACTGCTGGTGGATATTCCAGTGGTTCCATCTTACCTGTGTGAATCATTGAAGAATGGATTGTCATACTCTTCAGTAAAAGCTAAGTTTTCACCAATCTCTGCCTGTCTGCCTATGATTCCTCCCTTGGCTTCAAGGTTAACTTTTCCTGAAAGGTGTCCCTCATATCAGACCACCAAGGAAACCAGTTCCTCCTCCTTGGGATCTAAATTTTGTTCTAGAGAAACTTTCCTTGGCCTCTTTTGAAACAACAAGTTTTTCTTCTTGTCAGCATTGCACCTGGAAAACAGTTCTTGTGGCCATCAGCTCAGCAAGAAGAGTCTCAGAATTTCAGGCACTTATGGCCTCTTCTCCCTTTATTGTTTTCCACAGGGATAGGGTTTCCTTGCGCATCAATCCCTCCTTTATGCCCAAGGTGGTGAATGAGTTGTTACTTAATCAGTCCATTAATCTGCCTACCTTTTTCCCATCTCCACATTCCTCTAGTGAGAGAATTTTATACACCGTGGATGTGCATAGACAACTTGAATTTTATTTAGACAAAACCAAGCCTATTAGGAAAGCTGATCATCTTTTCATTTCCTATCACCCTAGGGCCCTGGACAGGTCTGTTTCCACAACAGACTATTTCCTCTTGGATTTCTAAAACCATTTCGTTTTGCTGTGTGTGTCATGGGAAAACTCTTGCATCCCCTATAAAGGCTCATTCCAGTAGATCTGTGTCCTCTTCTGGTGCTTTCTTCAAAGGTCTGGACACTTCCTCTATATTAGAAGCAGCTACCTGGTCATCTGTACACACTATCACAAAACACTACAAGTTGGATGGCATTTCCAGGTCTAGAGCTGGTTTTGCAGGGGTATGTAGAGAGTGTTACTGCCCTTCTGCCCACTCCTTCCTCTGCTTGAGCTGTGGTATTCTCCCTCATGTTATGAACACTGCAACATATAGAAGGTATGGTTATGGTAAGATTTTACACAACTATTCTTTGTGGGAGTCAGAGACCTCTCTGCCTTCCCATTTAAAACAGTCTTTCATCTTTGCATTACTGTCCCAAAGGGAAATCTCTTCATTAGTGGAATCTGAATGTAAGATATCAGCATCTGATTCAAATCCTAAAGGAGAGGCAATCTGTGAGGCATCATCTAAACTGCCTTTGTCAGAATCATTAAGATCTTCTTCAGAGGAAGAAGAACCCTGTTTTCCTCTTTAAGGGTGTAGAAACAGAAGAGGAAGGCTGACTTGTTTGAAAAGGTCATAGGGCTTTAAAAAGACCCTGGACAAAATTAAACTAGTAATCTTTACCGGACTGCTGACTGGAAAGAGGGGGAGAAGAGGTTAGATTGTTTTTTTTTTTTTTTTGGTAAGTTTATGAGGAACATCCTGAGGTATGGTCCTCTAGATATAATCCAAAGGCCTGACTACCATGAGAGAGCCCTGAATATCCTCATGAACCAGGAGTTGAAGAATAAAACCTTTTCCCTCAGTTAAAATGAACCCATGCTGTCCCTTCCTGGTTAACTCAGCCATACAACCAGTTTTTTGATATGTTATATTCCTTAATCATATGGCCTCCAGGGGGACAACATTAGAGGGCCCAGGAGAAGTAGACATAGTCTTGGGGATGCAAAAAGTGCCTCTCCAGTCTCATCCATTTCCAAATGACAAAGAGAGGTGCACATATGAGTATTATCAAGCACCTCTCAATTAGTTTTACATTTCTTTTTTAACTGAAATTGAAGGATAAAGATGAGAATGTTCTGGTTACATGTGCTAACATCTGAAGCTGTTTATTCTCAAGGTGAATTTTAAGGGTTTAAGCCTACTTGGAACAATTTTAGTGTTGAACTCCTGACAAGTAAAACAAAGATTTATGTCCTGTTCAGCCCCAAGACAAAATAGGTAACTTTTAAGTGGAAGTCCTTGTAATTAATCTGTTGCTCATAGTCACACTTTCCTTTTATCCTGACTAATGTAAAGTAAATTGCTCTCAGAAATATATTGAAAAAGAGGAAGGGTCACAAACAGGTACATATCTGCTTGAATCGCTGCACTGAAGCTGGCCCAAATGGATGACTAATTGCAATGCTAACATGAGTCTGCAGACGTGATAGCAGCAAGAAAATTCTGAGTTTTGGCATATCCATACTATACTAGCATAATGGTTTATATTGTGTGAGTTTATGAGGTACACAAGGGAGGAACTCTGTAGACTGACTGAACATATGGGTATCTTTGTGGATAAATCCTATTTGTGAGTACTGCAACAGTGACGTCATAAAAAACACCAAGAAGCACAATGCTTGGCACATTGTAAACCTGGTAAGTTCTCCAGCTAGGGCAAACTGAAGGGATTAAAGTAGAAAAATTGAAGTAATTGTGTTACTCACACCTCTCAACTATCACTAATTTTGCAGTGTGTCGCTAATTTTTCTTCATATTTTTGAACCTATACTCATAAACGTTTTGTCTGCTAAATCACTAAGAATTATTGTCAGTAGGTAATGCAGAGTTTCATGCTTCTCATTGTTCAGAAGATGCATGTTAATGTAAAACTTGTTCTGTTAAGTTTTAAAGTGAATTAGAGTAATGTTTTAAAAAAAAATGTGCAATTTTGGACCTATATGCACCCATTATTTTAGGCTTTGTCCAGAATTCTTAAGCAAAGAAGTTGCAAGGTATGATGTGAAAGGAGATAAGCTATCAACCATTAGAAGGGATCCCACAGAACTTATTGTGCCTAAATAATTGTAGATCATTTGTAACTCTGATTCTGATGATGAGTAGTAGTCCTGTGCTAGATTGTAAAGTAGGTCATTGACTGAAAAGTATATTTTGGGGTTTAGTTGCACATTTTACACTGTGACATCAGTGCCCAAGATGTGATTATTGCATTTTAGTAGTTACATCAGAAAGTATAGTTGTGTAAAGTCTTACCATAGCAATAGATGTCCTTCTCTTCACTGTTGCAGTATTCCTTACATAAGGGATCTCCTGCCAAGTATAACCCAACTCCTGGCCAGTATACCAAAGCCTTTAGTATTTACACGTGCCATACAGCACATTTATGCTCCTCATGCAAAGTGTAAGGCATAAAGATGATGTATAGATACACACACATCAGAAATGAAAAAGCTTCAGGAGGGACATGTACATTCAGGAGGAGGAAAGAGCCCGTAAGCCAGGAGGGCAAGGAGAACAGGCTAGAGCAGAGGGGGTAGGAGGGAGGGAAGTAAATACGACAACATTGAAGAGAAGGACGTCTACTGTTATGGCAGGATTTTACATTGTATGATGTCCTTCCATTATCACTATTGCTGTATTCCTTATGTAAGGGAGAGTACAAAAGTTCAAGAGGAGATCTGGTAGGAGGATGGCACTGAAGAACCATCAAGAAAACCATGCAGGATTCCTGTGGCAAAGCCAGCTCTAGCCCAGGAGATGGCATCCAACTTGCAGTGCTTAGTGAAGGTGTGGATAGAAGACCAAGTAGTAGGTTCATTGATGCAATTGGTATCCAGTCCCTTGAAAAAAAAAGCACAAAAGGAAGCAACAGCTCTGGTAGAGTGAGCTTTTACTGAAGAGGAAAGACATTTTCTTTGAAAAGTATAACAAAAAGAAATGTAGTTAGAAATCTTGAAAGAGATGGTCTACTTAGAAACAGCTAAATCCAAAGACCTGAGATGAATGTCGACTGGAGAAACATTTTTCCGGTCACAACATCGAAGAAAAGGGTGAATGTGAGAATATCTGACTGCATACAATGTCTAATCTGCTGAACAAATTCAGCTGATTCTACATTGTTGTTGAACAGAGAACTTGACTTCCATAGAGGAGTACATTATACTTTACATCATGGTTTTGCAGGTGGGCAAGCCCCCCTGCACCTCCTCACACCCCATGCTAACTATATATTCCAACTCCAAGATCGCACTATAGCGAGGAAAGGGATGAATATCCCAAACCACAGTGTACTGTGATCTCTACACTTTTTTGAGTTCATATCAGCAAATGCACAGTAGCATTCTCTGATAGGTATTTCGAACACGGACTGCTCAGCAACATGGAAATTCGGACATCTGTAATTCGTTTTTCTGTCTGCAGAGCATCCACATTCGACATTATAATAGTAAATCAAAAAGAAACAAAAAGCTACTCAGATTTATGAATAACTTTAGTTTTATCTGAATAATATCTGAGCTAAGGCCAAGGAGTGAAGAACCTTTTCACTGGCAGACTACAGAGGAGGAGAAAAGGAAAGCAAATGAAGAGACTGATTAAGGGACAACTCATTGACCACCCTAGGCACAAACAAAAGATTAGTACAAAGAGTCACCCTGTCCCTGTGGAAAACTAAAAGGAGGAAAAGCCGTGAGATCTTGAAGTTCAGAAACCGTCCTGACCAAAGCTTCCTGAGAGGCCTGATATGAAGGATGCCTTTAAAAAACTGTTTGACCTCAAATCTGGAGGCCAGAGGAGGATTCAAGGGCAGAAATTGCCGAAGGTGAGCTTTAACTGAAGAATATGCCAACCCAGCATGGAGCAGATCATGCGAATAAGAGAACACCAGAGGCACCTCAACAGATAGGGATTCCTGATAGCAAGAGAGGCACCAGACAGAAAAACTTTTCCACTTGGACAAATCATGGTAGCGGACTTAATGGCCTCTTGTAAGACCCTTAGAATGTCCTCAGAAAAAAGTGCCTAAAAAGGATCAAAACTCTATTACCCACAGTGTCTGTTGAACAAAATGTTGGACAAGTGAGGATGGATGAAAGACCCCTTGTCTTGTGTGAGAAGGTTCACCTGGTGAGGTAACTTGTGGTGATTGTCCCTGGCAAAGTGAGAAAGAAGGGAGAACCAATGCTGTCTGGGCTAAAAGGGAGTCAACAATGTTTTGGGAAAGTCCTGCCTAATCTTGTACAAGACTATCGGAAGCAGGGGAAGGGGAGTGAAGGTGTACAGAAACATTTCCTTACAAGGAAAGGACAGGGTGTCCACCTTCTAAGCCAGATGATTTGGGACTCTGGAATGGAAAAGAAGAGGTTTCCTGTTCAGAGGGGAGGCAAAAAGATCTACCTGAGGAGTACCCCAGCAATGGGCAATGTTTAGGAACACATCTCCGTGAACCATCCATTTGTGAGTTTGTGTGCTGGATCTGCTCAGAGTTTGTCACTAGATTGTGTTCTGAGGGAATATAGACAGTCTGAAGAGTCACTTGATACTGGACAGCCCAGACCTGAAGAGCTAACCTGCAAAGGAGGTAGGACTTTGTAGCCCCTTGCTTGTTGACATACCACATCACTCTGGTATTGTCTGTGAAAACTTTGAGAGGCCTGGAATAAAGAGGGTATGAAAAGCCTGAAGCAGAGCCCACATCTCCTTCATGTTTATGTGGTCTGACCTCTGATGAAGAGGCCAGAGACCCTGAACCTTGAGAGATACAAAGGAAGCTCCCCACCCATGTCTGAGGAATTTGTAAAGAGCTCTTGAGTCATGACTGTAAAGTGGAAAAGAGGCCTGGGCTTGAGAGAAAGTTGATGAATCCACCACTGAAGCTCAAGCTTGAGACAAGGAAGGAAGAGAACCAGGAAGTCCATAGGGTAACAGTGTTGAAGCCACTGTGACTTGAGGTACTACTGAAGCTTTCTTATATGGCACCTGGCTAGAGGCAGAAGGGGAATGGTGAAGGCCATAACCCTGACGACATTGAGAAAGTTCCTGGCCATGACTGAATCCAAAGGAAGAACAGACTGGAAAAGGCAGGCAGAGAAGCTGGTATGGGGAATGTCTGGATCCTGCAACCAAGGAGAGTATGCTCATGAGAAGGAGTCAAGACTGAGTTTTGAGAAGTTTATGGTGAACCACAGACTCTGTAGCAGGGAAATAGTAAATCAAGAAGCAGAGCCGGGGGGGGGGGGGGGGGTGAAGCTTGAATGAGTATATTTTCCAGATAAGGAAAGATCTGAGCTGCTGTCATCCTGCAAAACGCAATGACAGGAGTGAGGCATTTAGTGAATATCCTTGGGGCAACAGAAAGACCAAAGGGCAAAGCAGAGAACTAAAACTGCAAGGAAGAAACAGAGAAACACAAACATTTCCTGAAAATGAGATGGATGAGAATTTGAAGGTAGGCATCCTTGAGACTAGAAAGGTTTTAAGATATAACATCCAAAAGGAGGGGACCTTGAGAAAGGTGTTAAGCTGATAAAGGTCCAGAATTGGTTTCCAGGTGCCCTTCTTCCTGGGAACTGGAAACATTCTGGAATAAAAAAAAACTAATTTCCTGAGCAGGGTGCATTGGTCAATAGAGAATGAAGCACGTCAAGGAAAAAAGGAAGCTGTTCTCAAGGAGGTTGAGGGATGCCCAGAAAGGGAGGAAGACTTTTCCAAAACATGAAATAACCCTGGTAGATAATGGACAGAACCAGAGAGTCTGATGTGATCTTTAACCAATTTGGAAGAAAGCGGGAACAACAAAGGGGAGAAGGGAACCTGACCGAGGGAAGAGAACCAAAGTGTCAGATGCAACCTGGCTTGTCCTGAGAAGGTGGTTTATGGGAAATAGGGTCTCTGTGGATTTAGCAAGAGCCACATATCTAGAACCCTTTTTAATTTTGGGAGGAGGGCAGACTGTCTGCAAACAAAAGCAGATTTAGAAGGGTAAGTACTCTGAAATTTTGGAATAGGAGAAACAAGAATGTTTCAACTCCTGCAAGGTTTTGCTCTTATCTTAGAGAGATTTAAAAAGTTATGCATTACCAAAAAGATTATTATTGTCCAAAGGAGCATCCAGTAATTCGGTCTTAATGGTATCAGGTAAAGCCAAGAGTAATGCCTCGTAACAGAAGCAAATGCAGCAGCTCTGCCAGAATAATCAGCTGCATCATAACTGCATTTAATAGAGTGGCAGGCAACTTGTGAGGTAGAACCCAAGGAAAGGGATGATTCCTTCCCCTGAGAATCAGGAAAATCAGAAATCACTTGAGAAAGGAGGGCTAAAACATACCTGGTCATATGAGTCTGGTAGTTAATTGCCCTAAAAGACAGGGTAGCAGCAGTATAAACCTTTTTGCCCAGCCTCTCCACAGCCCTACTGTCCTTATGTGAAAGAAGCAGCTTGATAGAGGGCAACAGCTTGGAGGGTTTGTCAGAGGAGACAGATACCACAGAAGGATCAGCAGAAGGGCACAGAAATTTACAATCATCAGGCACCTTGCAAAGTCTGTCGTGTTTCTTAGGAGCTGTGGGCTAAGAATCAGGGGCTACAGAAGCTGCTGAAAAGGTATCCAGGCGGGCAACCAAAACTGGAAGAACAACAGAAGTCTTGTGAGACTTCATCTGGAGGAATTCATAGTACCTCTTCTGGATATCAGAAACCTGAGAACAATCCCCCTTAAAGAATTCCATCATACAGCAAATGGTGTGCCCAAAGGACAGTTCCTCAGAAGAGGAATTTGGCCTAATAGATTCCTCTCCCTCTGAACCATAGTCCAAGGGAGAAGGGATATGAGAACAGTAGGTTAACGACTCTTCCTCCGAAGCCTGATCCCCATCAGAGAAATCTTGCTCCCTTATTTCTTTTAGGGAAGGTCAAACACAGACACCTGGAGGAGGCTTTAAAGTCATTAAAGCATTAAACAACCCCTGAGTAAAATCCTGCCATTCTCTTTGGAGATCTTTAATTGCAGGGAGAATGTACTTGATGTTCATCGTGTTTCACTGTTGCAGTCATTACACTTGGGTTATCCTGCTGGCAGCCGACCCGCAGTTGGCCCGAGTTCCAAAGTCTTTGTCCGGCGTCGGTTGCTGTCGCCTCTTCCCTGACGTCAGTGTGCCATGGGTATAAAAGTTGCAACCGACACCATTTTCTTCAGTCTTTCTTGCCACACGGTGCCCGAAGCAAAAGCAGTTCGCAAGTGCCGGTTGGCAGACTCCTGAGATTTTCAAAATTGAATTTCAGAACTGAAGTCTTCAATAAAGCTAAGTACCCCATTGGAGAAACTTTTTCTTGCTCCAGTCCGATGTCAGTAAAAGTTAATAATTGTATTTCTTGTGGGAAGCAAATACCTCATAAGGACTTTCACTGTTACTTCATTCCTTGCCTAGGCCCTGACCACGACGTTACCAATTGTCGGTTTTGTTTTAGATTCAATAAACGCACTATTAAACGTCGGTTTAATTTTGCATTACATTATTTTGGACGAAGATTTAATTATATAATGCCGTTGGAACAACCGACGACTGGAATGTATAAAAAATGCAAAGAAAAAGACTGGCATCCGAGGTCCAAACCCGACGACAAAGCCTCTTCTAGGCCAGTCGCTGGTTCTCAGTGAGGCGCTTTCGCAGCCCCTAACAACCGCTACCTCAGAGCCACAGGCAGTAAACGAAAGCCACGTGGAGAC
Source organism: Protopterus annectens (assembly GCF_019279795.1). NCBI lineage: Eukaryota > Metazoa > Chordata > Ceratodontiformes > Protopteridae > Protopterus > Protopterus annectens. Next base: position 1,306,415,863 of record NC_056741.1, on the reverse strand, counting down.
ACCAAGGCCTGTGGAAACTCAAGGTATTGGGCCTACAGAAACTATACCCTCAGATGGGTCCGGAGCCGCTGAGCAGGCACTGGCTTCTGAGGGTGTCTTCAGACCTTCACAGCTTACAATTAAAACAACTACAGCAGCAAAGGCAAAGTCAAAAACACCATTAAAGTCAAGGAAACAAGTGCAGCATTCTCCAGAACAGTCATCCATGCCAAAGAAACAGATGCTTAAAATGGCCGAAGACCTTATTACTTTAATCAGGGGTTCCCATCCCCCTCCTGACAAAAGGCGTAGGCAAGACACTGATTATGATTCCTCTGCTCAGGTTTCCATTTCCTCTGACTCTTCTTCTGACCAGGGCTATTCTCTCCCTCCCTATGAGGACTCTGATGCTGAAGAGTCCATTCCTTCAGCCTCACCGCCTGAGGATTACTCTTTTGGGGAAACCCTGCACACCATGAGGGAGCATTTCCATTGGGAGAGCCAGGATTACTCAGAATCCAAGAAAAGGCTCAGATTTCCTTTTATTGCCTCAGCACAGGCCCCTGGCTATCCCCCGTGCTTGATATTGTAGATGATGTTTTTTTCTGAATCCAGTCTGTCTCCTGATTCTTTACCCCCTGCACCAGTAAAGCCAGACAGGTACTACAGGGTCCCTGACTCTCATAAATTTCTTTAGAAAAACCCCGCTGCAGATCCAGAAACAATTTCTCAGGGTCCTAAAGGGGTTAAAGTTTCCACTGCCAAAATCCTGTCCCCTCAGACAGGGATTCCAGAGCTCTGGACAGATGGGGGAAAAACTTTTACACTTCTGCTACTTTAGCTGTAAGAGCTTTAAACTGTCAGTTTCACATGCTTAAATATCAACAGTATCTCATGTCTTTGTTAAACAGAAAATGGTTACAAATATAGAAAGTCCTGACAGCAAAGAAATGCAGGATTTATTGCATGCAGTTGAACAAGTGGGAAAGCATACTCTGCAATGTGGTTTTGATTCATTAGAGGCTTCTTGTAGAGCCGCAGTTACAGACTCAGTTATTCAAAGACATGCTCGGTTGAAAGAGCAAAGTTTACCTGATCATGTTAAAGTAAAATTATTGGATGCCCCACTACAGCATGATACTTTGTTTGGTGTTAAGGCAGAAGATGTGTTAAAGAAAATGGAGGATAAAGCAAAGTCAATGCAAACTGTGAAAGATTTCTTACAGGTCCAACCACCTAGATTTAGCAGAAACTGGCCTTCAAAAAATTGGTCCTTTCCGGTGTCAGACAGGCCAGAAAGAGGCAGATACAGATGCCCAAGAGGCAGATCTCAGCCCCAACACTCCTACAGACCTAGACAATGGGGTGCTTCAGCCCCCAAAGGAGGAGAAGACTAATCACAACCTTATAGGAAACGGTCACAATGACTTCCCTCTACAAATGCCAAGCTCTTACCAGTTGACAGCACCCCTAGGGGGAAAGCTAGCACTTTTCTCAAAAAATTGGCACATAATCACCCAAGTTTCTCAAGGGTACAGTTTCTACTTCCACACGCTTCCAAAACCAAAAGGTATGCCAAACCTGCCACAAAACCAATGGGCAGAGGCACAAAAACAAATTGCTGCTCTTATGGATATTGGTGCTATTCAAAAAGTTCCACAAGAAGAACAGGGCCAAGGATTTTACTCACGCCTTTTCTTAGTACCCAGAAAAGACAAAACCTGGCGACCAATACTGGACCTGTCAATCCTAAATACTTTCCTGGACGTTCCAAAATTCAAAATGTTAACTCTACAACAACTTCTGCCCATGCTGGGCAAGGAGGCTTGGCTAGTTACTTTGGATCTCAAGGAGGCATACCTGCACGTCCCAATCAGACAATCGTGCAGAAGATACCTCAGATTTATAGCAGGCTCAATGCATTACCAATTCTCTGCACTGCCCTTTGGCTTATCTACTGCACCCAGGATCTTCACAAAATGCCTGGCACCAGTAATTGCATTTTGCAGACAAAAAGGAATTCAAATATATCCCTACTTGGACGACTGCCTTATTCAAGCAGAGAGCAAGGACATTCTTCTAAAGCACCTGGCGTTTGCAAAAAGGTTGCTAATTTGCCTAGGGAATACGGTAAACAAAAAGAAATCAAAACTAGTGCCCTCTCAACAGATAATATTCCTGGGTGCAAGCTTAAATACAACTGCCCAGATGGCTTATCTCACGCCAGACAAACAAAGGCAACTGACTCATTACTTTCAAATGATGGCAACAAAGACCCAGCTCCCTGCAAGAAAAATTCTGCAGGCCCTGGTTTCATGGCATCTTGCATTCTACTAATTCCATATGCCAAACTGCATATGAGGAAACTACAATGGTATCTAAAAAGTGTTTGGACTCAGCATTGTCACAGCCTAGAGACAATCATAACCTTGATTCCCTGCCTACAACAGGAGTTTCGATGGTGGTTCCTGGCCTGTCACCACAACAAGGGACAGCCTTTCACTTTACCTACAGCCAGGCAGACAACAACAGATGCATTGGATTATGCCTGGGGAGCACATATGGCAGGAAAATGTATTCAGGGCACGTGGCCCAAGGAACAAATGCATCTTCACATCAATCAAAAAGAGATGCTAGCTGTACAGAATGCCCCGACAGCCTTCAAGGACCTAATACATCCAGGACAACTATTAATAAAGACGGACAATACCACAGTTATGTGGTACATAAACAAGCAAGGGGGCACACATTCCTACCCCCTATGCAAACAAGCCATGACTTTGTGGAACACAGCACTGACCTACCAGGTACATCTGCAAGCACAATTCCTGCCAGGAACAAAAAATACACTGGCAGACTAAGCAGAAATCTCATGGATCCTCACGAATGGAAGCTAAATCAACAAGTGTTCAACATGATAACAAGGGAATGGGGATGCCCAGACATAGATCTTTTTGCCTCCCCTCACAATTACCAAATACAGAAATTTTGCACAAGGACTTATCACTCTCAAGTATAGAAAGTGGATGCTCTATCATTCAGCTGGAAAAACCTGACAGTCTATGCCTTCCCTCCGATGCCTCTTCTCACCAAGGTGCTTCTAAAAGTCAGACAAGAGAGGCCAAAAATGATCCTAATTGCACCAGACTGGCCACGCCAGCACTGGTACCCAATCCTAAAGACTTTGTCCCAAGGCCCACCTTGGCCTCTACCTCAAATCCCTCATCTTCTGACACAACAAAACAATCAGATTCTGCACAGTCAACTCAGAACCTTAAACCTGGCAGCATGGCAGATAATGTAGCCACTCAGACTGCACCTCTCTCTAAAGCTGTTATGGATGTAATTTTGGAAGCCAGGAGACCCAGCACTAGGAAATCTTATGCCGAAAAATGGAAGAGATTCTGTGCTTGGAACCAGGCACAAGGGCTCAACCCACTGGTCCCTAATATTCCTCAGATTTTGCAATACCTGACTGAGATGCTGGACAAAGGCCTATCTTTTCCATCTATTAAAATCCATGCCTCTGCCATTTCAGCTCATTACAATACGGATCCTCCAATTTTTTCACATCCTCTACTACGACAGTACCTCAGAGGGACAAAGAATATAAGACCCCCTAGGAGATAAGTGCCTACTTGGGATCTCAATTTTGTTTTAGAAAAACTAACACTACCTCCTTTTGAACCAGCTAGCACAGCACATCTAAAATTCTTGTCATGGAAAACTGCTCTGCTCCTAGCAATAACTTCAGCAAGAAGAGTCTCAGTTACAGGCATTGATGGCTGTGGAACCTTTCCTCATTTTTCACCAGGACAGGGTTTCTCTATGGACGAACCCAACTTTCATGCCAAAAGTGGTCTCCAATGTGGCCTTAAACCAAACCATTCATTTGCCTACTTTCTACCCAAATCCCCAGAATAAAGGGGAAAGACTTCTGCATGCTTTGGATATACACAGGCAGCTACGATTTTACTTGGACAAAACAAAAGCTTTCAGAAAAACTGAGCAACTGTTTGTAGCTTATGCTGCAGGATCACAAGGAAAACCTATTACAAAGCAGACAATCTCCAAATGGATAGGACACTGCATCCGCTTCTGTTATGCACAACATGGAAAATCTGTGCCTAAAGGCATTAAGCCTCATTCTACCAGAGCAGCAGCCACTTCAGCAGCTTTCCTCAGAGGGGTACCAACCAAAGACATATTAGAAGCTGCAACCTGAAGCTCAGTGCACACTTTTACCAAGCATTACCACCTACCTCTCTACTCCAAATCCAGAGCAGGCTTTGCCACTGCAGTTCTGCAGGGCTTGTTAGTCTCACCAAATCCAATCTAGACCCAGCCACCCAACCTCAGCTTTGGGATTCTACCCAAGTGTAATGACTGCAACAGTGAAACACGATGAACATAGTACAGTTGTGTACTTACCATAAATGTAGATGTTAGAGTGTATTCACTGTTGCAGTCCAGGTTACCCACCCACCATCCCCCTCTTTGCTGGGACTATTCTGTACTTCTCAACTCTATACAACCTATGTGGTGTATTTGCTTGTAGATGAAGGAAATGTTTATAGTAATATATGCATGGTTGTTTGGCATATTTTTATCTTTTCAGCCTTCTTATCTGGGGGCACCTGACATCTGGGGCAAGAAAAACTAAAGAAAATGGCGTCTGTTGCAACTTTTATACCCCTGCAGCACTGACATCAGGGAAGAGGCGACAGCAGCCGACGCCAGACCAAGACTTTGGAACTCGGGTCGCATGCCAGCAGGATAACCCAAGGGTAATGACTGCAACAGTGAATACACTCGAACATCTACATTTATGGTAGGTACACAACTGTACTTTTTCTGTTTCTTTTTTGTGGGATGTCTGCACAAAAAACCCTGGGAGGGTTAGACCATTGTCAACACTTAAGCGTAGTAGGGATCTCCTCCCTCACTAAAATCTGCAGACTCCACATTGCTCCCTCAGATATAATCAGCTAAGGTTCCTCCTCAACATTTGGAACAGGTGTGTGGAAACCTTCAGAGGACATGCGAGAACTCTGAGCCATGCTGGCCTCCAACAGGGTCACGGTAGAGGAATCCAAACCAAAGACCAGACTATCCTCTAGGCTTTCATTAAGCTCAAAAGATTACATCCAGGGGTGGCTGGACAGCAGCCATATCAGACCTGAGTTTTTGCCTTTTTCTTGGCTAATGGCTGGCCCTCGAAACAGGAAGACTTCACCATAGCACCTTGAGCCAACAGCATAAGACATTGGTTTTCAAGGTAAATAGACAAGGAGAGGAGAAGACTACGCTGAGTGTTAGGGACAGACTTTTGGCAGATAGAACACTGTGCCTGACTTAACCTAGGAGAACTAGTTTTGCTTTGTCCTTCTGTCCATGATTTATATATTACATTTGCTTAGTGGCAGGAAACAGTAAGCTAATCTAGTATGCCCTTTAAGTGGGAAGCACACAAACAAAAGAGACGCTGGTCATTATGATTTTTATTGAGCATTTGCCAACCAGTCTGACATTTTCCCTTTTTGGACAACATAAAACCAACAACACTAAAAATAAAAGAGTAGATAAGGAAGAATCCCAATGGGGCATTTACCTGAAAAACAGCTTAGTAACTAGCGCATAAGAAAGGCATTCAGTCCGGTCATGAAGAAATGTGCTTGTTCAAAACAACACCAACATCAAGACAGAGCTACATCTCATGGAGCCTCTCTACCTCTAAGCCTATAAGGTAAGTCACCACACAGTCTAACATTCTAGACATTGGAGGCTCCATTGTGAGAAACACTGATGTCCCTCTCACCAAGCTGAGTAAGGAGAAAGTTGCAGTCAGTTGCTTATCAGGGGCTAGGATCCGTCACATTATGCATGTACTCAGGTCATTGGACCACAATTATCAATATGACTCAGTCATAGTCCATTTGGGAGTAAATGACCTGAGATATACCTCCCTAGACTATATGAAGAGAGATATAATGGACCTCTCAGAATGTGTCTCAGGCTGGTATGAGCCTAGCATTGAGTAGCATTTTTACCTTCTCCAAGGCTGATGCCACAATACAAACAAAAGATGATTGACTTTAATAACTGGCTTAGTTTCTGGTGTCATTCTAAGAGGGTGCAATATTTGTCAGCATGGAAGGAGATAGTCAACAGACCACGCTGCGTTGCCAGGGATGGTCTGCACATCTACCCTCTAGGCTTTTGAATATTAGCTAAAACATTGTCTTCCCCCGTAGTGTCTCTTTTAGGCAATGCCAGACTGAAAGTACTTCTGACATAAACCAAAACCAAGAAAATCTAAAGGTATTACTGCTCAATGCTAGGAGTCTAAACAAAAAACTCCACTCCCTAGAAGCTCTCTTTACCCTAGAAAATGCTGACATCTGTGCAGTCACTGAGACATGGTTTAAAGCCACAGAGAGCATACCAACGGTGCAAGGTTATAATGCCTTCCACACATTTAGGCCAGCTATTTCGCAGGCAGGGTGAAGGTGTCTCTGTTTACATCAAAAATAAATAGATTTCAAGGCTGGTCAAACAGGGCAATGCACTTGAGCTGATCCTTGTTCATTTCACCATAGGTAAAATCCAATACCACTTCCTTGCAAGCTACAAGTCCCCCTTTGACCCACAAAATCCATACTATGTATTTAAACTTACTAGAAATATTAACCATCCAACCCAATACCATATTCATGGGTGACTTTAATTACCCCACTATTAACTGGGAATCCTATATGACACCAGACATACATGCATAGAGATTGCTGGATTTTGTAAACACAAACTCACTGAATCAGATGATCAATACAACAACCAGGAGTACAAAAATACTAGACCTGGTCCTCACTAACATGGGAGACTGCTGCACACCCCCTACTGTAATGCCTTCCCTGATAATGTCAGACCACAGAATGGTCTCCTTTGGAATAAAAATAAACCCTGGACCCCCAGCTAAACCTGGAATATTCAGGAACAGTTCTGTAGCTAACCTCCTGCTATATTAAGTGAGAACCTGGGAATATTTCAAGCCCCGTAAACCCTGAGAACACTTCTGCCTATGCAGAGCTGTTCACAGAAACCATGTACAACCATGTTAATAGCTGCATAGAGGCAGCTGTACCCACCAGGAAGAAGTAAAGAACGGACTCAAAAACAAGCCACCCTGGTGGAATCACAGAATCAGTTGGCTGTATAACAGAAGGAAGAAAATCATGGCAAAAAGTAGGAGGTGCAGCACTCAGCAGGATAAAAGCACTCTCATCAAACCAAACAAACAACTTAGAGGACCAATAAAGTCTACCAAAGCCAAATTTAAGATAAGCTGGGCCTCCCAGGGCAAGGACAGCCACAAAGCATTCTTTAGCTATGTCCGCAACCTCAAAGGCAATACACAATTGTGTGCAGAGCTCATTGTAAATGGAGCCACCTGCACTGAGCCAGAAGTTATAGCAAACCACCTGGCTGATAAATTCAGCTCCAACTTTACCCCTCTCTCCCCCTCAACCTTCCCTCAGAAAATATCATCAAATATAACTACCCCTGCTATCACTAAGGAACAGGTCTTTAATGCTCTAAGACCAAGAACACTGCATCGATGGGCCCAGACAATATCCCAGGATGCCTTCTAAATAGCATGAAGCATGATTACTATTTAACTGTAGCCTCCAAACAGGCTTTGTGCCTCATGAATGGAAAAAGGCAACAATCATCTCTCTGCACAAAGGTGGGCCATCTAGACCCTGGAAACTACAAACCCATAAGTCTCACTCGTCTTAAATGTAAAGCCATGGAAAGAATTATCTTGGAGATGATCAATACTGAGCCCAACCCAGTTTGGTTTAGTCAAGGGCAGATCATGCCTACTCAACCTGGTGAACTTCTTTGAGAAGGTCACCAAAGCAATGGATGAGAGCAAAGTTGGTCACACTGCCTACCTTGACCTGGCCAAGGCATTTGACACAATACCCCACTCGGGTGTTTTTGAAAAACTAAAATGGTTAGGTGCAAACGTGTATGTCACCCAATGGATAGCCAACTGGCTCACAGGCAGGACCCAGGAAGTTAGAATTGGGGAGTCCACCTCTACAAAGAGGCCAGTCACAAGTGGAGTCCCTCAGAAATCAGTCCTTGGACCACAACTTTTTGGCATTTACTTCTCCGAAGTCAAGGCCAATGTCAGTGGTCTTTGGCTGACTAAATTTGCAGATGATTGCAAATTAGGAGCTGTCATTGAATCTCACACCGACAGAAATGTTCTCCAGGAGAGCTGACAGACAAACAACTGGTGTCAGAGCCATGAACTTAAAACTAAATGCCAAGAAATGCATAATAGTATCCTTTGGGAAGTCCTCCATCCCTGGTATCGACAACACACCCCTTAGAGTTGACCCAGTAGTCATGGACTTAGGGACACACATAGATAGTAATCTAGCCTTTGATCATCACGTGTCTACAGTGGTGAGGGAAATCATTCTGTGTTGCACAACTTATAAACAAAGGTATGGCATTTAAGTCCAAGGAAGTCATTGTTACGCTGTATTCGGCATTCATTAGACCTATCATTGAGTACGGAGCCTCCTTTGGTATGTACCTTACCAGGCATATCCAACAGTTGGAATGTCCACAGAGGTTCCTCACTAAAAGAATACAGGACGTAAGTAATATGTCCTATACAGATCGCCTCAAGGCCCTATCCCTGTATACCGTCTCCTACAAGCTTTAGAGGGGAGAGCTATGCCGGGCATTAAAAGACCCCACTCTGATGGACCTCCTGCATATTTCCAAAACAAACGGCACCAGTATTGCCCGTTCTAAAGACTTAAACCTTGCCTGTGATATAAATAGGACCTGCTGGAGAGATGGGTGTGTATTGCAGAGACTACCCAGTCAGTGGAACAGGCTCCCCATCCATGTGAAGCAGAGTTCCTCCCTAACCCAATTCAAGTGCAACTTGGACAATTGGATGGGAAACCGGAAATTCATCCCTGGTTTGGCACCTGTGTCTCTAATGGACAGGTAAATGGTTCATCTCCCAGGCCTATGCTTACACTTATCAAGGTTATCAGAACATGTCAGAGATTTGGGATGCATGTCTAGGCTTAAAAAGGCCATTGTGGTCACTAACCTAGTAAACACCTATAAAACTAAGTGTGTGCATCCATACGTCACCTTTAAGCCCTATGCCTTGTGTGGGCAGCATATGTGTGACGTACAGCACCTGCAAATACTAAAGGCTTTGGTATACTGGACAGACGAGCTATCCTTTGCTTGAGATTCCTTATGTAAGGAGTACTGCAACAGAAGCATACTGCAAAAGTGATAAGGACATCACCAAATTTACTTGTTACTTTTTATGCACGTTCTACCAGAAAACTAACAAGTATGTGGTTCTACAGACCTTCAAAGAATAACATATTGGGAAAGGATGGGATCCACTGAAGTCCAACTTAATACAGGTATGCTGTCTAGTGTATCCCCCCCCCCCCCCCCGAGTACACATACACTGCACATGTGGGAAAAATTTTCTAAAACTAGCCTCCCTGCACCCCCTTTCCTTATGTATACTATATTCTATTCATTGTACAAACATCAAAGAAAAGAGAAAATGCCCTTTAAGGGAGAAACACAACTAGCACTACCCTGATCTTGTACCAGGGTAAACATTTTGTGGGAGCTTATACTTCTGACAGATTGCCTTGTTCACTATTCTTCCAGGGGATCTCCATTCAAACAGATGTGGATCTCCAGAAGGGATCAGATGGCTGTGGAAAAGATGCTTAGGAATCTCCTAAAATAATTTAAAGGAGGCTACATGGCTTGTAAATGCCCACTGATTTTTTTCTTCAATTTTTATGTCTTTATTTTAGGCTAGTAAAGTCAACCCCCACTACCTTGTTGACATAATATGATACATTCCACCCTTTTGTGGGCTTATTAGTACAGCTTAAGTTACTAAAAACACTCTGCATTTAATAAAGCCGTTTGTCCATAACATTAAGGTGATACCAAAATATCTCAAATAAAAAAACAAAAGAAGTAATGAAAGTCGCACAATAAAGCCATATAATCATAAAAATCACATAGACCCTGGCAGAAACGGATTATTTGCTGTGTAATAACTTAGCCTCCTTTGAAGGAGGTCTGTGGGAAATTTCACCCCTTAAGGACATATAAGTGTTCCAGCTACAAAGATTGTATGGGGACTATAGAACCTTATCTGACAACATTTTTTATGGATTTTACCCTGGAGGAGATTGGGAGTGGTCCTGTAGTAGCTGTAAAGCACTTGTATCCTAAAGTGTGGATACCAGCAACTCCGCATCTGTGGACTGGTAAATACTTAGATTAGTTAAGAAAGCAGCTACTCCTGTTATTTTGCTGGAGGCTGGGCCTGGCAGTGGATGCCTAGAACACTGGGGCAGCTTAAAAAGCAACCAGTATGTGGGTGGAACACCACTGGTTCCTGGAAGACTGTATCTGAGATTTCTATGAAGGGCATGACTGATATGCTGTCATGCAGCCAAGAGTGGCCGTGTCAGACATGAAATGACAGTCCTTTCTTCACTGTATGACTTACCCAAGAACCTGGCTTTACTTTGCCCTTCTCTCCATAATTTATATAGCATTACATTTGCTTAGTGGCAGGAGACAATAAGGTGCTCTAGTATGCCCTTTAAGTTCATTTTCCATTCCACTCATACTCTGTTCATCGTGTTTCACTGTTGCAGTCATTACACTTGGGTTATCCTGCAGGCAGGCGACCCGTAGTCGGCCCGAGTTCCAAAGTCTTGGTCCGGCGTCGGTTGCTGTCGCCTCTTCCCTGACGTCAGTGCACCAGGGGTATAAAACTTGCAACCGATGTCATTTTCTCCAGTCTTTCTTGCTACGCGGTGCCCGAAGCATAAGCAGCTCGCAAGTGCCGGTTGGCCGACTCCTGAGATTTTCAAAATTGAATTTCAGAACCGAAGTCTTCAATAAAGCTAAGTACCCGTTGAGAAAGTTTTCTTGCTCCAGACCGATGTCAGTAAAAGTTAATAATTGTATTTCTTGTGGGAAGCAAATACCTCATAAGGACTTTCACTCTTACTGCATTCCTTGCCTAGGCCCTGACCACGACGTCACTAGTTGTCAGTTTTGTGCTAGATTCAATAAACGCACTATTAAGTGTCTGTCTGATTTTGCTTTGTATTATTTTGGATGAAGATTTAATTACATAATGCCGTCGGAACAACCGACGTCCGGAATATATAAAAAAGACAAAGAAAAAGACAGGCATCTGAGGTCCAAAACAGACGACAAAGCCTCTTCTAGGCCAGTCGCCGGTTCTCAGTGAGGCGCTTTCGCAGCCCCTGACACCCGCTACCTCAGAGCCACAGGCCGCAACCACGTGGAGACACCGAGGCCTGTGGAAACTCAAGGTATTGGGCCTACGGAAAATATACCCTCAGATGGGTCCGGAGCCGCTGAGCAGGCACCGGCTTCTGAGGGTGTTTTCAGACCTTCACAGCTTACAATTAAAGGTACTTCAGCAGCAAAGGCAAAGACAAAAACACCATTAAAGAAAGAAAAAGTGCAGCATTCTCCAGAACAGTCATCCATGCCAAAGAAACAGATGCTTAAAATGGCCGAAGACCTTATTACTTTAATCAGGGGCTCCCATCCCCCTCCTGACAAAAGGCCTAGGTAAGACACTGAATATGATTCCTCTGATCAGGATTCCATTTCTTCTGATTCTTCTTCTGACCAGGGCTACTCTCTCCCTCCTTATGAGGACTCTGATGCTGAAGAGTCCATTCCTTCAGCCTCACTGCCTGAGGATTACTCTTTTGAGGAAACCCTACACACCATGAGGGAGCATTTCCATTGGGAGAGCCAGGATTACTCAGAATCCAAGAAAAGGCTCAGAGATTTCCTTCTATTGCCTCAGCACAGGCCGTTAGCTATCCCCCCCTGTGCTTGATATTGTTGTTGATGTTTTTTCTGAATCCAGTCAGTCTCCAGATTCTTTACCCCCCTGCACAAGTAAAGCCAGACAGGTACTACAGGGTCCCTGACTCTCTCAAATTTCTTTACAAAAACCCCGCTGCAGACCCAGAAACTATTTCTCAGGGTCCAAAAGGGGTTAAAGCTTCCACTGCCAAAAATCCTGTCCCCTCAGATAGGGATTCCAGAGCTCTGGACAGATGGGGGGAAAAAGTTTACACTTCTGCTACTTTAGCTGTAAGACCTTTAAACTGTCAGTTTCACTTGCTTAAATATCAGCAGTATCTCATGTCATTGTTAAAGCAGAAAATTGTTACAGCTATAGAAGGTCCTGATACTAAAGAAATACAGGATTTATTGCATGCAGTTGAACAAGTGGGAAAGCATACTACTTTGCAATGTGGTTTTGATTCTTTAGAGGCTTCTTGTAGAGCTGCAGTTACAGGCTCAGTTATTCGAGGACATGCTTGGTTGAAAGAACAAAGTTTTACCTGACCATGTTAAAATGAAATTGTTGGATGCTCCATTACAGCATGACACTTTGTTTGGTGTTAAGGCAGAAGAGGTGTTAAAGAAAACGGAGGATAAAGCAAAGTCAATGCAAACTGTGAAAGATTTCTTACAGGTTCAACCACCTAGATTTAGCAGAAACTGGCCTTCAAAAAATTGGTCCTTTCCAGTATCAGACAGGCCACAAAGAGGCAGATACAGATGCCCAAGAGGCAGATCTCAGCCCCAAGGCTCCAACAGACCTAAACAATGGGGTGCGTCAGCCCCCAATGGAGGAGAAGACAAATCACAACCTTATAGGAAACAGTCACAATGACTTCCCTCTGCAAATACCAAGCTCTTACCAGTTGACAGCTCCCCTAGGCTAGCAGTTTTCTCAAAAAATTGGCACATGATCACCCAAGACCAGTGGGTGTTGAATATAGTTTCTCAAGGGTACAGGTTCCACTTCCACACGCTTCCAAAACCAAAAGGTATGCCAAACCTGCCACAAAACCAATGGGCAGAGGCACAAAAATTAGAAGTTATGTACCTACCATAACGTTCCATGTTAGTTGTCTTCTCTCGCCTTCTTTCTTGCTGGATGGGGTTCGGAGCCGATCCTCGGCTCCGACTCGGCACTTGCTTTAGCTCGAGAACTCCTTTTACCAGCTCGAGGCAACCCTATATCCCATGATGCAAGGCGGAACTACCTCAGATCTCGTTTGGCAGCTAACTGACCCTGCTAAAGACTATCCTAACATAATTAGGAACCATGGTTCCTAAAAGAAGTCCTCATAACAATGCTCCAGAGGAAGCAATCTAATAGGAACTCTCCAAGATCTGTCCAGACCAGGGGGAAGGAGGGAGGGACGCAAGAAAGAAGGCGAGAGAAGACAACTAACATGGAACGTTATGGTAGGTACATAACTTCTAAATGTTAAGTTGTCAATCTCGCCTTCATTCTTGCTGGATGGGACCGCGTCCCTAGCACCTGTATCCGGGTGGCTCAATGGAACAGACTCTTGAGAACTGTGGAACCAAAACTGGCCCTATCTCTGGAGGCCAAATCCAACTTGTAATGAGACACAAAGGTATGAGGCGTGGCCCAAGTAGCTGCTGCACAAATAGTGTCAATGGGAAGTCTATCCTGAAAGGCTACAGAAGTGGATAGACTCCTGGTCGAATGTGCTTTTGGCTTAGAAGATAGTTGTTTGCCCTGAGAGAGTACACATAGGAAATGGTGGAAGTCAACCACCTAGATAAGGTCACTTTAGAAACTGGAAGACCTAACCTGTTTTCTGCATAGGAGACAAACAATTGGTCTGATTTTCTAATTTGTTTAGTCCTATGCAAGTAGTATCTGAGCTGACGATGGACATCCAAAAAGTGCAGCTTCTGTTCAGCTCTGTCAGAATAGTTAGGAAAGAAAACTGGTAGATCTATAGATTGGTTAATATTGGTTTGAGATACAACCTTGGGAAGAAAGGAAGGGTTAGTTCTTAAAACCCTATCCTTATGAAAAACCAAATAAGGTGAACGAATACAGAGGGCCTGAATCTCAGAAACTCTTCTTGCAGAAGTAACAGCCAGTAAAAATATAGTTTTCCACGTCAACAACTTTAAAGAACATGTAGCAGACGGTTCGAAAGGAGGTAGAATTAGAGATGCCAACATTAAGTTTAGATCCCATTGCGGAGGAGGATGTTTCACAGGCGGTTTTAGGAGAAAAACTCCTCTCAAAAAGGCCTTGCATAACCTATGAGACATGATGTTATTGTCATGCAAGCCAACGTGATACTTGGAAATAGCAGCCAGTTGTACTTTGACTGTAGATGGACGAGGATCCTGAATGAAAAACCTCCGCCAGGAAATCCAAAATAGAATGTACAGGAGCAGTAAAAGGATCAATATTTCTGGCGTTTGCCCAAATTGAAAAACGTCGCCACTTGCTAGCATAAATAGTTCTAGTGGACGACTTCAAAGAAGACACTAAAATGTCTCTGACTGAGTCAGAAATCATTGGTAGCCTGGCTAGGGAAGGAAGTGGAGCAACCAAGCAGTGAGGTTGAGAGAATGAATGGCCCAGTGCTGCTGACCCGACTGGTGGATCAAAAGATCCAGAACTGGGTCCAGATGCCAGGGCTGCACCAGAAGATGACGATGTAGAGACGGAAACCAAATTTGTCGAGGCCAATATGGAGCAATGAGGATCAATTTGGCTCTCAAAACGGTGGCTTTCTGAATGACTTGTGGAATCAATGGAAAGGGAGGAAAAGCATAAAGAAGTCCCCGAGGCCAATCCTGGGTTAGAGAGTCTCTCAAGGGTTGGCCTGGAAGGGGAAATAGTGTGAAGTAATCTGGGCACTTGCTGTTTTGAGAGGTAGCGAAAAGATCGCAACAAGGAGTGCCCCACTTCAGAAAAATCTGATCCACTACAGATTGATTGAGAGACCACTCGTGAGGCATCAGAATAGATCTGCTTAGCCTGTCCGCCAATAGGTTGGACCTGCCGGGGATGTGCGTTGCTATCAGAAACCGCTGAGAAGAGATCGCCCATTGCCAAAGTCTGAGAGCTTCTCGACATAACGGATAGGACCTGGTTCCGCCCTGTTTGTTGATGTACCAGACCACGGACATGTTGTCCGTTTGTACTGCAATAGTCCCGTGGGAAGAAAGTCCGAGGGCTTGCAACGTTAAAAGCACTGCTCTCATCTCCAGGACATTTATGTGCAGATGGTATTCTATGGGTTGCCACGTCCGTGGACCATCCTGCCCTGATAATGCCCCCCCCGCCCGGTCAGGGAGGCATCCCGGGTGACGGTGGCAACTGGAGGAGGGAATAAAGGGTCGGCCCTGATGAAGAAGAGGGGAAGATATCCACCATCGTAGATGAGCCCTGCACGACTGTGTCACCAAGATTTCGTGTCTCATAGGAAGATTGTGGTACGACCACTGCGTGAATAACATCCACTGCAGGAGGCATGTGGAAGCGAGCCAGTGGAAGAAGAACAATGGCCGCAGCCATTAGGCCTAGAACTTTCAAGACAAACCTGGCTTTGATCTTGTTGCTTAGTAACAGAAGCTGAACAAATTTCTGGATGTCCAGAATCCTTTGATCTGTTAGCCTGGCTAACATTTTGACGGTATTTAACTCTGCGCCTATAAAGGTGATAGACTGGCAAGGCAGCAGAGAAGATTTTTCGAAATTTACCGAAATTCCCAGTTTCTTGCAAAGCTGTAGGGTGTAGTCCCTGGACCGAAGAAGCTGATGCTTGGTGGTGGCGGAGAGGAGCCAGTCGTCCAAATAAGGAAACACCTGGAATCCTCGACGTCTCAGGTGAGCTGTGACCACTGCCATGCATTTGGTGAACACTCTGGGGGCTGAAGTGAGGCCAAAGGGCAGTGCTCTGAATTGGTAATGACTGGCTCCCAGCCGAAAGCGGAGAAACCTTCTGGAGCGTCTGTGAATCTTTATGTGATAGTACGCATCCTGAAGGTCTATAGAGCACATCCAGTTGTCCTTGCCCAGAAAGGGCAGAATGGATTGCAGCGTGACCATCCGGAATCTTGCCTTCATGACAGATTTGTTCAGTCTGCTTAGGTCTAGTATCGGTCTCCAATCTCCCGTCCTTTTGGGGACCAAAAAGAATCTTGAGTAGAAGCCGGATCATACTTGGTCTGCCGGCACTGTCTGGATGGCTCTTTTTTCCAGGAGTTTTGAAACCTCCTGTCTTGCCAAATCCCTTTGACCGGGTGAGATATCTGGAAGGGATTGTAGAGGTACGGGAAACCTTTCGAAGGGGATTTTGTAACCCTCGGATATGATCGACTGTACCCACTTCTCTTGGGATAGGGATTGCCAGGCTACTGGGTACAGTGAAATTCTTCCCCCGACTGCCTCCAAGGGTGGACAGTCGGGCAACACCTCAGGGATGCTGAAAGGGCTTCTCAGGAAGAGATTCCCTGTTGCCCTGGTTCTGAGGACCCCCCCTGCCTCTAGGGCGGCGTCTATTATTGTTACCCCCTCTGCCTCTGGGGGTAAACTGACCACGTGTGTCCGGTGTAGCTCCTTGGGCTTTTCGGAACCACATCTTCCCCCCCTTCTGACCCTTGGGATAAGGTCTAGAAGGAGTGGAAAACTGGACTCCAATGGCAGAAAGAGTTTTACCGTCCTGCTCACATCTGGTCAAAGTATCCTTCACCTGAGGTCCGAACAAAGCCGAACCATCAAAGGGGGTGTTGGTGAAGGACGCCTTAAAGGGGTCCATAAATTACACAGCCGCATCCAGGCTTGGCGTCTAAGAGCAACACCTGTGCCTGCGGCCCTGCTCGCTCCATCGGCCGCATAAGATATGAGCCGCATGGAGGAGTTAGATATGGAATTCAGGATAGCAAGCTGTGAGGCAATCTTTTCCTGAGCCCCAGCAGCAGAAGGATCCTGGACTACTTCTCCCAGTTCCTTGAGAATATCTCGTTGAAGCCTGGTGAAGTGACAAAGGTAATTCAGCGAACGCATAGCAAAGGTCGCTGAAGAAAACATCCGCTTTCCATACCTGTCCATGGTCCTAGAATCCTTATTAGGAGGATGGACAGGTACTGAAGGATCCGCCAGTTCCTTCTTAGTGGCCGCCACCACCATAGCATCCACAGAGACACCTTTGGAAAGGAACTGTTTATCCGAAGGGGCCGTGATGAACTTGGATGGTCTCCTGGGGACAGGTTCCACAGAATCTGGAGCTGCCCACGCCTTCCGAGCCACTACCTGCATGAGTGGGTCGAAAGGCGGAGACACCCAGGAGGTGGAGGGTCGGGATCCAAAAGCCTCCAGGTATACCGACTCATCCTCGGAGGGGTCAATGGAGGGCCAATTCCCCCTCTGTTTGAGGAGCTCAAGGATGTCTGAAAAGGAGACATCCTCAGAGGGGGACCGGGGGGAACCCTCCGACTCATCTAAGTCAGTATCAGATGTAGTAGACTCGGGGGAGTCTGTGTGTTTCCTCTTACACGTCCTCTTCCGAGGGGGTTCCCCTGTAGGATCAGGAGAAACCTCGGAAGAGGAGGAAATTCCCAGTGGGGAAACCTGGGGCGATGGATCCGTGGGCCTGAGAGCAAGAGGCTGGCAAGAGGTATCTGCAGGCACTGATGAGGGAGGAACTAGAGGGACGGACCGCTGACCTGGCTCTGAGGCCAGGACACTCCTCATCACCTCAAAGGCTCCTCTCCCCGGGAGACCAGAACACACCCGCTCCGAAGAGACAGGAATGGTCGGCTCCAAAGAGAGAGAAGGCTCCGAGGCCGATGTCGGTGCCGAGCTTACCAGAGCGAAGCCCGAGAGGGAGAGCGGGTCGGACAAGGGTCCGATGCCACTAGCCCCTCGGAGCCGACAGTGGAAACCCGACGACCGGATCCTTCCAAGGAAGGTCTCAAGGAAGAGATCGAGCCGAGGACGACGGAGCCGAAGATGTATCGGCTCCGGCATCGAAACAGTCGCTGTCCCAAGAAGCTCCGGTTCGAACTCTGGTGTGGAGTCGGAGGAGGAAGCTCAATGATAGGGGTTATAGCTGCAGTCTGTTGAGACGGGCTATGGAGCATTTGGGCCAGTGCCTGAGACTTCAACAGCCTGCTTACCACCCTCTCCAAGTCGTGGTCAGACAGCCTGGAAGATCTCGAAGATCGGCTCCGATGGCTCCGCTCCGATAAAAGAGGAGACCCGGAGCCGAGTGAATACTCATAATAGAAGGGGACCGGGATCTCTTATGGGTCGAAACCATCGGAGCCGAAGTCCCTTGAACTCCAGATGGAGCCGAGGATATCTTGGCTCCGATGCTGGATAAGGTGTCGGCTCCAGCCGGAGCCGACAAGGCCACCGTAGTAAGGGTATCGGGCCGCCGGCACCGAACCCACTACTTTGAAGAAACAGTATCGACTCCAGCCGGGCGATGTCGGCTCCGACGGAGCCGAAGCCACCGGAGGAGGCTTGGACACTGTAGCCTGAGCCTTCGGTGGCTTATGAGGTTTTCCTGACTTAGGAGGAGAACCCTCAGGTTTAAGTAAACCTCGGAGGATAAGTTTGTTCCTCCTTTCCTGCAGGACTCTCTGGCTAAAAGCATGACACAACGCACAGGAGTCCTGCAGGTGCAAAGGCCCCAGGCAATACACACAAGAAGTGTGACCGTCTGTCAGGGACATTTTCTGACAGCACTGGTCACACTTCTTGAAGCCTGAGACCTTGCCTTCTCTAGACATCCTAAAAAGGATAGACACAAACAGTCCCCACAAACACACAACTTAATCCCTACACAAACACACAGGAAGGGATAACCAGGGGGGAACTAGGCCTGACTAAATTACTGTAACTTAAAACTTATAAAAGTTTACAAAAGGACTGAAAAAGAGGGAAAGGGTAGGGCTGTAACTAGATTACAGACTAAACTGACGCTCAAAAAGGGAAATAAACTCCTAACTACACTTTTCTTATTTTACTAAGAAAAACTCACCTCAGCTGGCAAAGGAGACCTCTTTCGCTAAGCGGCAAACGAGATCTGGGGTAGTTCCGCCTTGCATCATGGGATATAGGGTTGCCTCGAGCTGGTAAAAGGAGTTCTCGAGCTAAAGCAAGTGCCGAGTCGGAGCCGAGGATCGGCTCCGAACCCCATCCAGCAAGAATGAAGGCGAGATTGACAACTTAACATCAGATTGTTGCTCTTATGGATATGGGAGCTATTCAAAAAGTTCCACAAGAAGAACAGGGCCAAGGTTTTTACTCAAGACTTTTCCTAGCACCCAGAAAGGACAAAGCATGGAGACCAATACTGGATCTGTCAATCCTAAATACTTTCCTGGATGTTCCAAAATTCAAAATTTTAACACTACAACAACTCTTGCTCATGCTGGGCAAATAGGCTTGGCTAATTACTTTGGTTCTCAAGGAGGCATACCTGCACGTCCCAATCAGACAATCGTGCAGAAGATACCTCAGATTTATAGCAGGCTCAATGCATTATCAATTCTCTGCACTGCCCTTTGGCTTATCTACTGCGCCCAGGGTCTTTACAAAATGCCTGGCACCAGTAATTGCATTTTGCCGACAGAAAGGAATTCAAATATATCCCTACTTGGACGACTGCCTTATTCAAGCAGACAGCAAAGACATTCTTCTAAAGCACCTGGCGTTTGTAAAAAGATTACTAATTTGCCTAAGGTACACAGTAAACGAAAAGAAATCAAAACTAGTACCCTCTCAAGAGATAATATTCCTGGGTGCAAGCTTAAATACAACTACCCAGATGGCTTATCTCACGCCAGACAAACAAAAGCAACTGACTCATTACTTTCAAATGACGGCAACAAAGACCCAGCTCCATGCAAGAAAAATTCTGCAGGCCCTGGGTTTCATGGCATCTTGCATTCTACTAATTCCATATGCCAAACTGCATATGAGGATACTACAATGGTACCTAAAAAGTGTTTGGACTCAGCATTGTCACAGCCTAGAGACGATCATAACCTTGATTCCCTGCCTACAACAGGAGTTTTGATGGTGGTCCCAGGCCTGTCACCACAACAAGGGACAGCCTTTCACCTTACCTACAGCCAGACAAACAATAACAACGGATGCATCGAATTATGCCTGGGGAGCACATATGGCAGGAAAATGTATTCAGGGCATGTGGCCCAAGGAACAAATGCATCTTCACATCAATCAAAAAGAGATGCTAGCTGTACAGAATGCCCTGACAGCCTTCAAGGATCTAATATATCCAGGACAATTATTAATAAAGACGGACAATACCACAGTTATGTGGTACATAAACAAGCAAGGGGGCACACATTCCTACCCCCTATGCAGACAAGCCATGACTTTGTGGAACACAGCACTGACCTACCAGGTACATCTGCAAGCACAATTTCTGCCAGGAACAAAAAATACACTGGCAGACGAACTAAGCAGAAATCTCATGGTTCCTCACAAATGGAAGCTAAATCCACAAGTGTTCAACATGATAAGAAGGGAATGGGGACGCCCAGACATGGATCTTTTTGCCTCCCCTCACAATTACCAATTACAGAAATATTGCACAAGGACTTATCACTCTCAAGCATGGAAAGTGGATGCTCTATCTTTCAACTGGAAAAACCTGACAGTCTATGCCTTTCCTCCAATGCCTCTTCTCACCAAGGTGCTTCTAAAAGTCAGACAAGAGAGGCCAAAAATGATCCTGATTGCCCCAAACTGGCCAGGCCAGCACTGGTGCACAATCCTAAAGATTTTGTCCCAAGGCCCACCTTGGCCTCTACCTCCAATCCCTCATCTTCTGACACAGTAAAACAATCAGATTCTGCACAGTCAACTCAGAACCTTAAACCTGGCAGCATGGCAGATAATGTAGCCACTCAGACTGCATCTCTCTCTAAAGCTGTTATGGATGTAATTTTGGAAGCCAGGAGACCCAGCACTAGGAAATCTTATGCTGAAAAATGGAAGAGATTCTGTGCTTGGAACCAGGCACAAGGACTCGAATTTACCTCAGATTTTGCAATACCTGACTGAGATGCTGGACAAAGGCCTATCTTTTTCTTCTTGTAAAATCCATGCCTCTGCCATTTCAGCTCATTACAATACGAATCCTCCTATTTTTTTCACATCCTCTTCTATGACAGTACCTCAGAGGGGCAAATAATATAAGACCCCCTAGGAGAGCACCAGTATCTATTTGGGACCTCAATTTTGTTTTAGAAAAACTAACACTGCCTCCATTTGAACTAGCCAGCACAGCTGACCTAAAATTCTTGTCATGGGAAACTGCTCTACTCCTAGCAATAACTTCAGCAAGAAGAGTTACAGGCATTGATGGCTGTGGAACCTGTCCTCATTTTTCACCAGGACAGGGTTTCTCTAAGGACGAACCCAACATTCATGCCAAAAGTGGTCTCCAATGTGGCCTTAAACCAAACTATTAATTTGCATACTTTCTACCCAAATCCCCAGAATAAAGGGGAAAGACTTCTACATTCTTTGAATATACACAGGCAGCTACGATTTTACTTGGACAAAACAAAAGCTTTCAGAAAAACTGAACAACTGTTCGTGGCATATGCTGCAGGATCACAAGGAAAACCTATTACAAAGCAGAAAATCTCCAAATGGATAGGACACTGCATCCGCTTCTGTTATGCACAACATGGAAAATCTGTGCCTAAGGACATTAGGCCTCATTCTACCAGAGCAGCAGCAACTTTAGCAGCTTTCCTCAGAGCGGTACCAACCAAAGACATCTTAGAAGCTGCAACATGGAGCTCAGTGCACACTTTTACCAAGCACTACCACCTACCTCTCTACTCCAAATCCAGAGCAGGCTTTGCCACTGCAGTCTTGCAGGGCTTGTTAGCCTCGCCAAATCTAATCTAGACCCAGCCACCCAACCTCAGCTTTGGGATTCTACCCAAATATAATGACTGCAACAATGAAACACGATGAACATAGTACAGTTGTGTACCTACCATAAATGTAGATGTTCGAGTGTATTCACTGTTCCAGGTTACCCACCCACCATCCCCCTCTTTGCTGGGACTATTCTGTACATCTTCAACTCTATAAACCTATGTGGTGTATTTGCTTGTAGATGAAGGAAATATTTATAGTAATATATGCATGGTTGTTTGGCATATTTTTATCTTTCAGCCTTCATATCTGGGGGCACCTGACATATGGGGCAAGAAAAACTGAAGAAAATGGCGTCAGTTGCAACTTTTATACCCCTGGTGCACTGACGTCAGGGAAAAGGCGACAGCAACCGACGTTGGACCAAGACTTTGGAACTCGGGCCGACTACGGGTCGTCTGCCAGCAGGATAACCCAAGTGTAATGACTGCAACAGTAAATACACTCTTAACATCTACATTTATGGTAGGTACACAACTGTACTTTCCCATCTCCCTTTCATACTTTCTGCACTTTGATCTTACCTTTTTGAATGTGCCATTGCATTCCTTCTCCTCTATACGTTCCAGTAGTCCTTTCTGTGGTTCCCCAGCCTTCTCTATGAGGAAATACTTCCAGAGAGATCCAGCTTATTGTTAGCCCCTACAGTCTACTGCCTCTGCACTCCCCCCCTTTCTTTCCTATTTAGAATGACACCTTTATCTGTAACTGGCATTTTCTTCTACATTTATATCATGCCCCTTAGCCCCTTGCATTCTCTAATCAGAAAAGCTGCAGCTCCTCTTGACGTTGGTCATATCCTTTACTGTCCATGACATGCACCTTCCTGGTAGCTTTTCTCTGGACTTCTAATAGCCTGATGTGCCTTTCTTTGTATGCCTTCAGAATTGCACACAGTAGTCAAGATATAGCATTCCCAAAGCAAGTTAAAACAGAACCATTCATGCTGCATTACTCAGTGAAATATGGCATATCCATTTTATTTGCCCTACCCACCTTTTATTGGTGTGTGTAATTTTTCTTTAGTTTGAGACTTTTTGTTTATAGACTATTGATAGGAATTTATTCAAAGTTATGAGAGCTAAAGAGAATGATTGTCAGACAAACACAGTTTACTGAAATAAATGGGTTTATATCAGATTAACAAATGTTTGGATAGTTGAATGTCATATGGTTGAGACTGTGCTATTGACTTCTGAGAACTCGGAGGTTGTACTGATATCATGATACAGTGGGGATCAGGGAATTTGCCAGTTTCCCCACTGTAGTAAAAACCACTGAGTTGTTGTAATTTGCAGGGGATGTGGGAGGCTTGCCCCCCTGCAAACACACAGATTTTGATGTTTATAGATTAGTACTAAGCTAACTGCCCTTGCAAGCCATTTTAAGCCTAGCCAATTATCCCTTGTGATACTCAAACCCTGCACCTTTTGTTTGTAAGGCAAACACCTTAACCATTAGGCCACCCTCCCATGTTTTTGCACTGTTCGAATATTTGGAAAGTCAATGATATGGTCTCAACCATATGACATTGTAAACACTCGGTAATCTGATACAAATCCAAGTAAATTTATCTTATTCTACCTTATTTCCAAAGGGGTATTGTTGAGGACTCCCAAGATTACAAGGCAGTAGCTGACCTTACCTTACTCATGGCTACAGCAACTCATTTGTTGTTTGTCACCAGTGCTTTATGTTAGAATGATTGACTGAAGTGAGAAAAGTGGTTGCTTCATTTTTCTTTTCACTATTTATTATGATTTTTTTTCCTAGATTACCACGTTGTAGGAGAGGGATTTGGAGGAAAGGGCTTACTGCTTACCCGACAGCAGGATGGTAATCTGGATGAAACTATAATCGAAGCACAGGAAATGTGTCAAAACGGCAGTGCTGTGCTGTTGAATGTTCTGATTGGGAAAACAAGCTTCCGAGAAGGTTCCATCTCTGTGTAAATCCTGGATATGAGGACTGTGTTAATTCTGACATTGCCATGGCTGACACAAGCAGGAGTCTGTCTAAATGAAAAAAAGTACAGCAGGACTGACATATGTTGATAACTGTATCATGCCTGCCAAGAAGTATCATGTTTCCTCTCCTTTTTCGCAAAATGCAACATATTCAGCAGGATGAAGTCATGTTAGTTGAGACACACTACTAAACCAATGGAACAAAGCTACTGCAAATGGTTATGATGTGGCTATGTAGAATTAATTCATCCTTTCTTTTTTTAGTGCAGTCTCTGTTAGTTTAATGGAGAAATGGACAGACTTTATTGCCTTGGGGCACCAGACTCTACTGAGGTTTACTTACAAGTTGTCTATGAAGGTCACCCTAATCAAACCAATTCCAGCAACAATTTGAATCCCGGGCGGATTTTATCAACATGTCCTGCATTCTTGAGGCTTGAGTAGATTGCGTCTGTGACATCCATAGTTTGTGTACAGTGCAAAGTCCCTTCTCAAGATGTGGAGTTATTATGTTTCCCCATGGGGAAATGGGATGCCATCCATTACAATGGCCTAAGTTACCAGAGTTGTCTATGCAGTGATGTGATACATCATTAGAGGCCAGTGTGGGGTGACATACAGAAAGGAGTTCTTTGGAAATGGCAGAAATGTAATTTTGCATTTTTCACATGGGTTTCCGAAGTTTCATTTCACTGGAGATCTGAAGGATTGCAGAACTGCTCTGTTAAAAAAATGCTCAGAAAATTAAAACCCTTACTGTAGGGGATGACAGTCATCATAAAAACTATAAAGCCTCTCAATCAACTTAATTTTCCTTTGAATAAATTATAAAAAATCTTTACATTAAGGAGTTACAGCACACATCATAATGGTTGCAAGTAATACATTAAAGTCTGATGTATGTATTTTATGAAATATGTAGCAGTTTTCTTCAGTAGTGTGTGAGAATTAGAAGTTATGTACTTACCATAACGTTCCATCTGAGTAGGTAAACTTCATTTGTCAGCAACCTATGGGTTATCGGATCCGAGCTGGCAGCTTCCAACAGCTAAGATCCAAGCTCCTCCCCCTTACCCATAATCCCCTGCTATCCCTTGCTGACCTCAGATCGAGTTTGCTTAGCCATAAACCATACGATACCAAGAACCACCTCCCTACTCTAACCTGGACACAATCCGCCATGACAGCAGGAGTCCTTTGAGCATCCATATAGGTTAGGGGGACGGAGGGAGGGACGGTTGCTGACAAATGGTTTACCTACTCAGATGGAACGTTATGGTAAGTACATAACTTCTAAATCTGAAGTAGTTAACTTCATTTGTCCGTCAACATATGGGACAGAGTCCCCAGCTACCGGATTCTTGGGAGGTCCTCATGGAAGGATGTTCCGGAGCACTGCAGAGCCAAAGGATGCTCTCCCTCTGGAAACAATGTCCAACTTGTAATGATTTATAAATGTATGAGATGAAGCCCAAGTGGCTGCTGAACAAATGTCATCCAACGACACCCTAGATCGAAAAGCCGCAGAGGTAGAAATCAATAGAGTAGAATGGGCATGAACTCCTTGAGGTGCCGGCCGGCCCGAACTGTCGTATGCCAAAAGAATGCATTGGGAAATCCATGTGGACAGTGTGACTTTTGATACAGGTTTTCCCAAAGAGGACTTGGCAAAGGATACAAAAAGCTGGTCTGATTTCCTGTGATCAGCTGTCCTGTGCAAATAGAATCTTAGTTGCCTATGTAAGTCTAGAGAGTGCAACCTGTATTCACCTTTGTTCTGATAATTTGGGAAGAAGACTGGTAAATTAATAGATTGGTTGATATTAGACTCCAATGCAATTTTGGGCAGAAAGGAGGGGTTGGTCCTGAGTGAGACTATCTTTGTGGAAAATCAAATACGGTGGCTTGGAGCAAAGGGCTTGAAGCTCCGAGACCCTTCTGGCCGAAGTTAAAGCAACAAGAAAAGTCATCTTCCAAGATAAGTATTTCAGGTCCACCGAAGTTGCAGGCTCAAAGGGAGGAGCTGTTAGAGACTGAAATACAAGAGTTAAATCCCAAGGAGGGACTGCATCTTTTACCAGAGGTCTAAGTAGGAAAGTGCCTTTTAGGAAGGTCTTACATAATTTTCGGTATTACAAGATAATTTGGACAAAGTCAAAGGGCCGAGATCACTGCCAACATGATAATGAGAGATTGCGGCCAACTGGACTTTGACCGTAGAAGAGCTAACACCTTGGTCGAATAACCCTAACAGAAAATCTAGTACTGCTGGCAACGGAGCTGTAAAGGGATCTAAGTTCCGATGCTCCGTCCAAATAGAGAAACGATTCCATTTACTATTATAGATTCTTCTAATGGATGGCTTGTGAGCAGCTACTAGAATAGCCTTGACAGGGGATGAGATACCGGGAGTCCTAGCTGTCACTGGAACTGGATCAACCAAGCTGTGAGCTTGAGGTTGTCCAGATTCGGGGTTGACAGGCCTGATGGGTGAGAGATCAGATCCGGGGTGGGATCTAGAATCCATGGGGGATTCACTAGATGAGACCATAGATATGGGAACCAAGCTTGACGAGGCCAGAATGGGGCAATGAGGATTATTCTGCTCCCCAACCGTCTGGCTTTCTGTAAAAACTTTAGCATCAAGGGCAGAGGAGGGTAAGCATAAAGTAGTCCGGGTGGCCAAACATGCACCAGAGCGTCTCTGGGGGATTCCCCCTCTGGTGCATTCCCCGGGTGGGGGAATTAGAGCGAAGTAGTCGCTGCACTTTGCATTCGAAGGAGAGGTGAAAAGATCGCAACAAGGTTGACCCCATTTGGAGAAGATTTGCTTTGCTACTTTCGGATTCAGAGACCACTCGTACGGTGACAGGATGGATCAACTCAGTCTGTCCGCCAAAATGTTGGACCGTCCCGGAATGTGCGTCGCTATGAGAAAGCGGTTGGTAGACATAGCCCATTCCCACACTCTCATGGCCACCCGACAAAGTGGTAGGACCTGATTTACCCCTTGTTTGTTGATATACCAGACGACCGACATGTCTGTCTGGATCGCAATTGTCCCCAAGGGAAGAAGGCCTTGAAGTGCTTGCAACGCCAAAAGCACCGCTCTCATCTCTAGGACATTGATATGCAGTGAGGTCTCCGAATGGTTCCACATGCCTTGGACGGTCCTGCCCAAGCAGTGCCCCCCCCCCACCCGAGGCGAGAGGTGTCCGTGGTCACCGTGGCTAGAGGAGGGGACACAGAGAAGGAGCGCCCCTTCTGGAGGTCCGGGGACTGGAGCCACCATAAGAGGGCTTTCTTGCACACCCTGCTGAGAGGAACAGGGAAGCTCAGGGGATGTAGCAGCAAGGACCACTGGACTTGTAAGGTCCATTGAAGAACTCTCATGTTTAAGCGCTCCATGGGTAGTAGGTTGATGATTGCCGCCATCGAGCCTAGAGCCCTCAGGACCAATTCTGCAGGGGGAGCTGGGGATTGTAGAAGGGCCAATACTTGGAGTTTCAGAGTTCGTAGCTGGTCCGGAGTCAAGAAGGCTAGAAGCTGGTTGGAGTTCAATCTGGCTCAGATGAAATCTAGGATTTGAGTTGGAAGAAGGGAAGATTTTCCGATGTTGATCATGATCCCCAACCAGGGAGCTAGATGGAGAAAATAATCCCTGGCAGTGCAAAGTAGATGCCTGGTGGGGGCGGTCAGGAGCCAGTCGTCCAGGTACGGAAAGATCTGAA
Organism: Protopterus annectens; assembly: GCF_019279795.1. Taxonomy (NCBI): domain Eukaryota; kingdom Metazoa; phylum Chordata; order Ceratodontiformes; family Protopteridae; genus Protopterus; species Protopterus annectens. Next base: position 1,306,388,249 of record NC_056741.1, on the reverse strand, counting down.
TTCCCTGGAGTCTCAGGTGGGCCGCTACAACAGTTAACACTTTGGTGAACACCCTGGGGGCTGTGGTGAGACCAAAGGGAAGGACCCTGAATTGGTAATGGCTGGCTCCCAGCCGGAAGCGAAGAAACCTCCTGGATCGTCTGTCCATCAAAATGTGGTAGTACGCATCCTTGAGGTCTATGGAGCACATCCAGTCATTCTCCTGCAGAAGGGGGAGAATGGATTTAAGAGTGACCATCCGGAACTTTTCTTTGGCTACTGACAGGTTCAGGAAGGACAGGTTGAGGATTGGTCTTAGGTCACCAGTCTTTTTTGGCACCAAGAAGAACCTGGAGTAAAAGCCTGATCCGGACTGGTCTGGGGGGACGTGCTGGATTGCTCTTTTTTTTAGCAGCCGGAGTATTTCCTTGGCTGCTGCCTCCCTTTGATTAGATGGGACATCGGGGAGGCTTTGGGGACGGAGAGGGAGATTGAGAAAAGGGATCTTGTAGCCTCTGGATATGATCTGAACCACCCAGCGATCTGTTGTAATGGACTCCCAAGCTGCCAGGTGCCTCGAAGCGCCCCCCCCCCCCCGACTACCTCCAGAGTGGAGCAGTCGGGTAACCCCTCAGGATTGCTGCGAGGGCCGATCAGAGAAAGGTTCTCTGGACTCAAAGTTCTTCGGGCCCCCTCTGCCTCTAGGGCGGTGTCGACCCTGTCCTCCTCTGCCTCTGAAGGACAAGGGGTCTGGAGCGAAATGGGACTGTTGAGACTTCCGGAACCACATCATCTTCTGTCCCTTTTGGTTCCTGGAGAAGGACCTCTGGGGAGCAGAGAAGTGGACTCCGACAGCAGACAACATCTTCCCGTCTTTTTCGCTCTGGACCAGTGTATCACATACGGTCTTGCCAAAAAGGGCAGAACCATCAAACAGGGCATTTGCGAACGACATCTTAAAGGGTTCCGTGAAATCACAATGACGGAGCCACGCCTGTCGCCGTAGGACGATGCCTGCTCCGCTAGCTCTAGTGGCTCCTTCCGTGGCATGGGATAGTAGCCGTATAGAGGTATTGGAGATAGATTTGAGAGTGGCAATTCGGGTAGAGTACACTTTCTTGTCCTCCGCCAACATGGACTTTGGGGGCGGCCCAGTGTATTCTTTGATAAGATCCCGCTGGAGCCGTATCACGTGTGCCATATAATTCAGCGACCTCACAGAAAAGGTGGCTGAAGCGAACACCCGCTTCCCCAGATGGTCCATCGTCCGAGACTCCTTGTCTGGAGGATGGACCGAGGAACTCTCCTGGGCCAGCTCCCTTTTGGTGGCAGATGCCACCAACATGGCATCTACTGGGGCTCCCTTGCTCCAACATGACCTGTCTGAAGGGGGGCTGAGAATTTTGTCCGCCCTCTTTGGAATGGGCTCCACAGTGTCCGGTTCCTTCCATGCCCTGATAGTAATCAGGTCTACCAGGGGATCAGCGGGAGGGGACACCCAAGAGGTAGACGGGCCTGTTTCAAACATCTTCAGAAAAGCAGACCTGTCAGAGAAAGGTTTTGGGGCAGACCTCCCCCTCTGATCCAAAGCATCTCCATGATGTCTCCAAAGGAGATGTCTTCAGGGGGGGTGACCTTGGGGAACCTTCCCCTTCCTCCAAGTCCATGTCCTCTGTCAAGGACTCAGGGGAGTCCAAGTGCCTCCTCTTGCACTTGCATTTGTGAGGGACCTCGTCGGGGGGGGGGGCTGTCTGAAGAGGCCTCACCAACCACATCCTGTTCCAGCAATGGAACTATCTGGGACATCTGAGCAGGCTGTCCCTGGGGCCAGGTGATGGAAGGCGGACCAGTCAGAGGGAGTGCAGGGTGAAGCCGTAGCTGAAGCCGGGGGCCTGGAATACCTCGACAAAACCCTCTGCACGACATTGAATGCTGAAGGAGAGCTGCTCTCCCTAGGATCCGAGAGCAGACCCTCCCTCGGATCTGACGTGTGGATCAGAGCCGGCACAGACGTGGTCGGATCTGAAGGGCCAGTATGCACCGACCGAGACAGAGCCAAAGCCATACTGACACCTCTGGAACCGAAGCTCAGCTCTCGGCTCTGAAGAAAATGGACCCGACAGACTCGAAGGTGCCATCGGCGCCGAAGTACCCGATACTCTTGGCGCAGACAGTGCCCTGGCTCCGAACCCCGGTAGTGGGTCGGAGAAGGAACAATCAGGGCAAAAAACGGGGTCGAGCTCCCCCCGGAGGGGGGAGGGAGGCAGGAGCACTCCCATCTGCAGCTGGGTCTGGAGAAACCTACGCATCATCCGGTCCAAGTCTGCATCTGACATATTCCAGGTAGACCTTGATGAGGCCACCGAGGCGGGCCGGGAGTGCTGCCTCGATGACCTTGAAGGCGACTGGGTCTCCTCCTCCGGCCCCGGCCAAAAGCTGGGAGATCGGAGCCGGGAAGGAGAAGACTCGGAGGCTCTAGGAGGAGAAACCCGTTTGGCTGGCGGGGCCGATGCAGAAGCTTCGGCCCGCCGCTTGTGGTGCTTTTCCCAGCGTTTCTCCTTTCTGGCTTCCCTCTCCTCCTGGCCCAAGGTGGGAGGTAAGGGCCAGGGGAAGGGGAATAGCAGGTGGCGCTGCCATGGCAGGTGCCACGGAGGGACTGGAGGACGAAGCCGTGTCCGGGGGCATAAGTCCCGCCAGAATCAGCTTCAACCTCTGGTCCTTGAGGGCCCTGGGGTTGAAAGCTGTGCAAATAGTGCAGCCGGAGGACCAAATGATCAACCCCAAGGCATAAAATGCACAGAGTGTGGCCATCCGCTGGGGACAGCTTATGGCCACACGGTACATTTTGAAAAGAATGTTTTGGGTGCCTCCGCCATACCTACAAAAGAAAACACACCCTAACGCATAAATGAGGGGGAGGGAATAACACTAAAAGGATAACTAAACACTAGAAATGAAAAACGTTAATGCTACTGGGGAACTACGTTAACTCACACACACACACACACACACACACAAAAATTTGTTTAAACTAAGAAAAAAAGAGATTTTTTTCTCACAAAATCCAACAACCACCACACCTGGAAGCTCGATCAAGCTGCTGAGAGAACCGCGGCAAACTAGATCTGGGGTCAGGAAGGGATAGCAGGGGATTATGGGTAAGGGGGAGGAGCTCAGATCTTAGCTGTTGGAAGCTGCCGGCTCGGATCCGATAACCCATAGGGTGATGGACAAATGAAGTTAACTACTTCAGATACTAGTTTATTTCTTTGATTACAGTGGAAGGTGTTACCTGTAGCCGCTTCTACTTATCTGATTTCCTGCACAGGTTTCCTCATTGTTCTTACCCCCATTCCTTCCAGTTTCAAAGCTTGTCATGTACCTCAGATAGATACAGGCCTTGCTGAACTTTAAAAGAAAGTTGGGAATGTTCTTGAAACTGTTTTGTCTAACTTTGAGTCTCCTACCGCATTGGGTATACAACTAAGGATCTTTTCTGACAGACCACTTGCAGATTTTTTCATTTAGCTCAAGCTGCTATGCTCAGGAATAGTCTGACTAAAATGGTTTGCCCACCACTTCGTCCCCATTTCTTTCTTCCAACTTGTGCAGTGGAGATCTCATGTTTATTCCCAGAGGATACCACTGCTTTGGAACAGATTTCCTATCACCAAAAGTTCATCCCCCATCCATATTCAAGCACAACTTGGATCTGTGGATGGAAAACAGAAAATTTACCCCAAGACTTCTCCCTGTACTATTAATGGACAGAGGCAGCTCCTAAATTCTTTATCCCATTTATGGATTCCCTCAACTTATCTGTAATATGATCCCATATATTCTCATTTGGGTAATATATGATTGTCGACCATGGAATGGGTAAAGCCAATCTCTAAACAGATGAGGGGAAACTGGTTAGGCTTAAAATGGCCCGTAAGGGCAGCTAGCCTTGCACTTCCCTGTGAACTTGTGACATTGTAAACTTCCATGCCTAATATAAAGGCTTGACTTCTCTGGCAGAGCAATAGTAGCTGCATCTTTTACCTGGAACAGGATCAGGAAGTTTGCACTTTAACCTTCAGTGGGTGGAGCCTAAGATTTGTAACAGAATTAAATTATGTCCTCACATTTCAAACATATGTTCAGGTTTCTGGAACCATAAGGGATTATGAAATAAATATAAATGGCAAACTCTTCAGCATAAACTGTTTTTAAAGTGGTAGTATTTTTTAGGTTCTAGGTCTTAAACCAAATTTTATAAGTGAGAGTAAAGGCAGTAACTATTAAATTTGTATCTCGGCAACCACTCAAGTTATAGACAGGCTGTCAGCAGCATTTTATTCATCTAGCTGGGAGCTTTCATATGATGCTAAGGAGTTCTTTCTGTGTTACTTGATTGTTGAGATATTTAGAGAAGTGTGAAAATTATATCTATATAAATTAATATAATAAAACAACAGTTAATATCTATTTACCTGCACTAGACAAGAGTTCAAATATTAATGCAGCTGAGTTTGCCATTGTGTAAGCTTTAAGATGAAATATTTTAAAACCTTGTACATAGCAGGTTTTTGGAATTATTGATGCAAATATGAACAAGCAATATTTGATGCCTAGAGGCATCAGTAGGAGTTAACTGCAGATGCACCTGTAGGCATCACTCAGATGTAATGAGTTAATTCAGCTGACAAGAAGGTATGTTGAGAAGGTTGTGACCCACTCCTAGGCTTCTAAGTAGGCAGTAGTGAAGGGAAGTGAGCATAAGGATTGGCCGTCAGATCATTCCCACAACTCCAGACAGGAGACTGAAATGTCTAACATGAGAGCAGGAGGCCAAACCTCAGCATTGCTTCATTTTATTTTGAAGTCTGCCTCTGTGTGACAGTAGCAACTTAGTTCTATAGAAATGTTTGTAGGGAATCGTAGAGTTTGAGGTGTGGATTTTATAGAATGAGTAACCATTTTCTTCAGAAATACATACATATTTTATGTCATGTATTAGAAGTGGAAGTTGATACCACAACCCTTATGCAATGCACTTCAGCTTCACTGCTTCCTCATTGTTCTTGGCCATCTTACCCTTTCGGTTTTCAAAGATTTTCACATGTATCAGATAGATAGATATGCTCCATTCTTGAAGCCCCCATAACAAATTTTTCTTTGTGTTATGCAGTCTCACCCATTGCAGACTGTGGTATCTTTGCAGTGAACCACAAGGGCACACCCAGTATCCCTCTCCCCATCCTGCTTCCCTATTACTCTTGCACTTTGGATCTCATCCAGACTTGCATCACTGGAATGTTCCCACATTTGATGCTTAAAAAGATGGTTCATGTAATTGCTCATTGGATCACTAGTGAAGACCACCCCGCCCACCCGCCTGGAGTTGCCTTTATTGCTCAGAATAGATCATGGTATGGAAACATATAGAAAGTGGTTGTGATTCAGCCCAGAAGTCCATTACCCTGACCTCAGACATTGCTAATGGTGAGTTTCCTTTATAGCAAGGTATCCCTAGCGAAAATAAGTGATATTGGTCCATGCCACCATTCATTACATATTCCTTTCCTGCTCTTATTCTTTATGGAGGGAAAAAGACCAGAATTTGTCTCCTGTGTGCATGATCAATGGAGGGAGAAGTATTGCTCAGGTCAGGCATCTAGTTCCCCAAATGGACTTGGTGAAGACAGTCCATGCAATAATGTCTTTCCATACTAATGTAATGCTCCCTTGGTCTTATTGAAGGAAATCTATCTCAGCTACAGTGGTACAGAATTCTGTATGCAGAGTTTTGGCTGGGTATGCACACTTCAGCCACATTACTGTGTTATTACAAAATCTGCACTGGTTACCACTCTTTGTCAGGTCATTGTTTAAAAGCTTAGCACCAACCACACCAAACGCTGCAAATATTGGGTCCTGTCTACTTGAACGAGCTCCTCCTGGTACTCCATTTCAAAGTGAAACCTATCTGATCATTGGATGAGGGGCTGCTAGCCATTGTCACAGTCCCTCTGGTAAACACTGTTTTTCTTGTTGTTGTCTTATGGAATCCGATATCTTTCCTGATGCAGGTCTATAATACTGAGACCTCATTCCAAAGAACCTTTTGATAGCACCTCTTTAAAAGAATCTGTCTAAACCCACTCATAGAAATGTTATTACCTGTAATCTGTAGCCTATCTGGGTTAGCTGCCAGTTTGCCTTGTTGCCTTTTTTTTTTTTTAATATATATTGTTATTTGTAAGGTACCTAGGCTTTGCATGTAAATAAATGCAGTATATTCCAGATGCTTTTCCCTCCTTTGATCTATCCATAGTGGTTGATTTTGTGACTGACCTGCTAGCTGTAGCTTTGTGCATATGCATGTCTCTCTCTTCAGATGTCACATCTTAGTGCCTATGCAGTTTCCCCTAACAGCATCACCTTCTGGCCTCAGTTTTCCTCCAGTGTCAGGGTTCTGACACACGTGTACCTACAGTCATTAATTCTGTCAAGCTTAAAGTGGTGAAAGCCCAGCCTTTCACAGTCCTTGCAGATGTTGGTACCACTGAAACATTTGTAGCCAATTTCTATTCGTCCAGCATTAATTTCACTCACATTGCAACTCCCACTATTATAGAGTGTATAAACAGTGGTACTATCAGGGCAGGCAACATTGCTCCCATACATTATAACACCACTGCCAGTAATGATCCAAGAAATGCCTAATTTTTCTGATTCTCAGGTGCACCTAATGTCAGGAACCAGCAGTAATAAGAGGCATTGTACTTGAAGCTAAGCATGAAGATCTGCAGACATCACTCTTCCACCCACGTGAAGAAAGAGAGAGAGTTCTCCCAGTATAATTTCCTAAGTCATGATTAATAGAGAATGTATAATTTTGTAAGTAAACTTACAATAACAGTATACTTTTGGCTATTGCAGCATTGATCCATATGAAGAATATCTGGGGTGTCTTGCTTCTACATTAGAGGATCCTATCTAGAGAACTAACGTGTTGGTCTTTACTACATTGGCGAATCCATGAGGCCCAGTGAACTCTTGCGTGTGCCCACCTTTATCTCAAGTCCCTCCAAGGTCTTTACTTCATGTTGACTGGAGTTTCCTGGATAATTGCTTCTGCCCTATTGTATTGGCTTACTTCATAATCCCAAAAAAATTGCAATTATGTTATCAGAGAACTCAGAACCAGATCTGATGGCATTTTCCTCAGCTTATGGTGCTTGTCTTTTAGACAAAGGGTTCCATAGCAAGTATGGGAGGCATATACTCACATGCTGCACGTTGGCAGTAAGCACTAAACTGTGAGGTGTATGTTGTGTTAGCAGGACTGCAGAACTACCGGAGTAGCATCTTGACAAGGAAACAGCTTTTCTCAAACTCCCATTGACTGTGGCTTCATATGATAGTTAAAAGCAGAAGCACTAGGTTTATATTTGGTACACTAGTGATCAGCATTCTTATGTTCAGTCACTAATGTGTGACTACAAGGACTAACATTTACATAAAGACCAAGATTGTATTATCCAAGGGACAGCCGGTTTCCTTGCAGTACAGTGCTATTGGATTTGGTGTGTATAGATGTATGTATAATGTAAGTAGTGGGGCTCCACCCCCACAAAAACACTTTATTTAATGATTTTTGTGATCATGCTTATAATGATCAGTCACAAAATGGTCACCGTTCCATTTTGAAGCCCGACAGTCTTTTATGACTTAGCCAAAGCAGTGAGCAGGGAAATCATTCAGAGTCATGCTTGGTTGCAGGTCATCTCTTTATACATGACATGAAAGCAGCTTTTTTCATTGCCACATTGTGGACCACATTACCATTTGGACTCAAGACTGCTGAAAAACTTTAGTTAGGTTAGAACATTTTAATTAGTGCAAAACTTTCAGCTGTAGTCAGTGCCTGGTGCAGCTTCCTTGTTGATGAACACTTGAGAACAAAAGGTACTTGAGTGTACTAACATTTTTAAATGGAAAGTTTTAAAAAAAATATATAACACCTAATCCCATTGCTTAGCATGTTGCCAGTGATATTCATTTAGGAATTCTGGGGAATGTTTTGCAATTTGTAGAGTCAGAGGAAAGGCCATAGTCTTCCACATCAGATGTATATCCAGTATCTTAATAACTGGTTTATGCACAATTTTGTCAACACTGGCTGAATTATTAACTGCAGCATGTTCAGTATTCCTGTTGAGTGAAGTTAACAGTAGGGTTTTTCAGGGCTTAAATGTATTTCTTGTAAACAAGTGATGAATGCATCTGTGAATTACAAATATTTAAACAAATTACTTCTTTTGAAAAAAAAATATTGAGATTTACTGTCAGTGAAGTTATTTTTATTGTATAACTTGGACATAGACAACCTTCTGCCATGGCACGAGGAGGCACCCCTGCCTGGTTTTAACAACAACATTCGACCAATAATTCACAAGCTTTTTTTTTTTTTTTTTTTTACATACTATCACTTGAGTAGCAGTCCTTAGTTCTTATAGATGAGGACAACTCCAGAAGATCCACCTTTTTAGGGTAATAGATTGGAGTTCCTCATTGCTTCTCCTGCTTTCCTTACAGTTCAAAAATAGTCATCTGCTGATACATCATTTGCATCTTGGCTAGGTATTGAAACGTGGTAACCAGACCTTTTTGTCATAAATTTCTTTCAATAGTTGCAGTGGACTGTCTTCATTGTCACAGAAGGTAGTAATTTTTGGAAAAAACAATACATGCCTAATGAAACGTGAAGTCCCAATACCTCAGAGATACCTGGGCAGTTCTGTTTCTGTCTTGGAGTAAAAAGAAATGAGTAATTGTTCATGGGGAGGATGCAAATAATGTATCTTATACAGTGACTGGTCATTACTATTCAAAAGCGAACACACTGATTAGACATCCCAACCAGTGTGTACCTGTTGTAAATCGAGCATATGCCAATAGAAAAAGGTATGGCCACTGAAGCACCATTGAGTGGCCAGACTTTCTTTTGGTAGATGTTGAGGGAAAGAGCAAAATATGAAAAAAAATCGGGTATGTTCTGCAAAACTAAATCAGAAACGTACCTGATTTTCCTTGTATTTCTGCACTGTACTTTGGAAAATCTCAGCAGTTTAAAAAAAAAATGCAGATTCTCTTTTCTGTTGCTTCTGCACTGTATTGATGTACTGTGCAAGTGTGGGGAATGTAGGTTCCATACACATGTGCAGAACATCTGTAAACAAGGAAAAACAGAGGAACACTATAATGCTGTTATACAAAAGCATTATTTAAGAAAGATGAGCAATTTCTTAAATAATGTCATTATACAATAGCAGTAATCCACTCCTGGGTATATCATGATTTACTCATGGTTGGCTTTGATCATGTAATCTTCACCCCAGTAATCAAACCACACCATCTGCGGGTAAATTCTGATATATGCACACCCAGTCATGGATTATTGCTTAAATATTAGGCTTTATGTCTGTTGCTGAAATATCATTAGCAGTTTTAGATAATTCAGACATTAGATCTAAAAAATGATTGGCAGAGACATTAGGGTATACTGGCACCCCCCGTACCCTTAAATTAAGCATGCTGACTCTATTCAGGGTTAGTCACTTTGAAGTGACTGTTGCAGTAATTGTTTTTGCCAACTTTTTGACTTTCTAATTGCAATTGTAGGTGTCAATACATATATGATACTTTCGAAAACTTATTTTTTTGGCAAGCATGTCTGTAATGGTTTTAAAGTCTTCACTGATTTGCTGCAAACTGCATTTGTCAAGGAATGTATTTTTTTTTTTTGTTAAGATTGCACTTCTGAAGGAAAAGCTGTGGCATTCTTACTGTGCATGTCTATTTATGTTGACTGTAGACATCTGTCTCATTTACTGAAGTGGATACTAAAGTCATTTCCGGAGCAACACCAATGTAATCCAACAGACTAAGCTCCCCATGAGTACCATCTTCAGGAGACACTGGCTGCACATATTTAAGTATATTTCCATTGTAATATGTTTGGTTTCTCAATCTCTGTTTGCAGCATATCTCATGCTGTACCCCCCAGGTGTTTGAGCATCACTTCCATTATGTATTTCTTTGGCTGTTTTCTCATTTTTGTAAAAACAATGCAAGTACTGAAGTTGTAAGTGCTATAACCCAGTAGTGTTACTGGCAGCATTCCTCCTTCCTCCCCACACAGGTGCACTAGTCAGGTGTGACCAGTGTTGTGATTCCTTTGTACTAGATAGTTATGACACAGAAATGTACTGCAATGTGACTTTTGAGTCTTTTTAATTTGGTGGAGCAGTTTTTGAACATATTTTCAGAAAGGAGTGTGAGAATGCCATGAAAAGATTACAGATTTGTGTGCTCAGTCAAAAATTAAAAATATGTTCACTTTTATTGATGCAGTAGAACGCACTGAAATGTATTTTTTTTACACAATTTGTAAAAGGAAGTATTGATGAAAGGGGGTTCAGTACTGTAAAAAATGTATGACTGTAAGTTGTAATATTTGCTATGTACTGTAATTAACTGGAACCAGCCTGAGAATTTTTACCAATGTGAGAATGGTGGCCATTTAGTTAATACATTTCGTAAAAGACATGTAGTAAAGAGGATTACTTGTAGTTTGCTTGCAGGAGAAGTGTGGTGTAAAGCTGGAAGACAGAGCTATGGAAGTTGAAGAAAAAGAAATTGTATAAATAGTAATTAGTGGACAATGTGATGTAACAAAAATGATATAAAAAATGTTTTAAAAGATGCTGTAATTTTGCAGGAACATTCTGGAAAGCACAAGTATAGAATTCATAAAAGATTTGAATGCCTCTATGTATATGATGAAATAGGGTTGATAATGCACACTAGAAGATGATGAAAACAAGGTACTTTTTGAAAAAAGTTGAGTAAAATAGTACATACATAATTAACAATGAACTCAATCCACACACAAGCACCAAAAAACAAATTGGAGAAATGTACCCCCAAAGGATAATCCACAGGAAATGTATTACACACAAGAGTCCAGGGATCATATACCAGGCAAAAGAGCACTCAAAATAATCCAGTAGTACGAAAACACATTCAATCGCAAACTTGTTATATATGGTTTAAAAACACTGCTTTATTGCAGTAGGTAAGTGCTTTCATGGGAATACCTCCCACTTCATCAGACCATAAAAACATAAAATTCCTGCTTCCTTTTATAAAAGGCAATTTACTTAATCACTAATCGAATGTTGAGCATACACTCATCTTAAAGAGGTATTCCGCTTTCTACAGTTCACTATGTATTGGTTATACCTAATACTAAACACCAACATTAAGCCATTTCTTGAGCAATATTAAAACTGTAAACACAATAAACAGCTGACGCCATCAGTATAAACTCATTAATAAATATTTGGTGATTCATACTTAAATTTTTGCATAGAACATTTTTGGATGCATATAAAACCTTACACATGCAATGCTTATATCTAACATTTTAATCACCACTTATAAGTGGTGGACTTCGAACTATTAATTACATATGCTCTTGGAACAAAATAAGAAGTTATGTACTCAACATAACGTTCCATCTGAGTAGGTAAACTTCATTTGTCAGCAACCTATAGGTCTTCGGATCCGAGCTGGCAGTTTCCAACAGCATAGATCCGAGCTCCTCCCCTACCCTACCCATAATCCCCTGCCAACCCTACATGACCTCAGATCGAGTTTGCCCACAGCTAGAGAAGCATACAAAAATCACCCTCAAAACTAGCTACATACCCTTGCCATAAGGAAGGTAACATCTCAAAGGTCAGGGGGACGGAGGGGGGGGGTCGGTTGCTGACAAATGAAGTTTACCTACTCAGATGGAACGTTATGGTGAGTACATAACTTCTTAATGTGAAGTAGTTAACTTCATTTGTGCATCAACCTATGGGACAGAGTCCCTAGCTACCTAAATCTTGGGCGGTCCTCAAGGAAGGATGTTCCGGAGCACTGCAGAGCCAAAGGATGCTCTCCCTCTGGAGACAATATCCAGCTTGTAGTGATTAATGAAGGTATGAGATGAAGCCCATGTTGCTGCTGAGCAGATATCATCCAACGAGAGTCTAGAACGAAAGGCCACCGAGGTAGACACAGACTGGGTAGAGTGGGCATGAACTCCTAGAGGTGCGGGCCGACCAGTACTTTCATATGCCAACAGAATACACTGAGAAATCCATCTGGACAGTGTGACTTTGGAAACCGCCTTTCCTAAGTTAAATTTGGCAAAGGAAATGAACAGTTGATCTGATTGCCTATGACCAGCTGTTCTGTGTAAATAAAAGTGCAGTTGTCTGTGCAGATCCAACAGATGTAACTTATGTTCCCCTTTGTTTTGGTAGTTGGGGGAAAAAAACTGGTAGGTTAATGGACCGATTAATATTTGATTTGGATGCAATTTTTGGAAGAAAGGAGGGATTGGTCCTGAGGTAGACTCTGTCTTTGTTGAAGGACAAATAAGGTGGTTTTGCACAAAGGGCTTGAATTTCGGAAACCCTTCGAGCTGAGGTGATAGCTACAAGAAAGGCAGTTTTCCATGATAAGAATTTTAGATCTACTGAAGCTGCAGGTTCAAAGGGAGGGGCTGCAAGTGCCTGCAATACCAAAGTTAAGTCCCAAGGAGGGACTGCTTCCTTCACCGGAGGTCTGAGTAAGAAGGTACCCTTCAGAAAGGCCTTGCATAACTTGGAGATCAACGGTCCAAAGTCGCTTCCTACGTGATAGTGAGAGATAGCCGCCAACTGAACCTTGACTGTAGAGGAGATGGCGCCCTGATCGGAAATCTAACACCGCAGGCAATGGAGCTGTGAAAGTATCTAGATCTCTGTGCTCCAACCAAATGGAAAAACGTTTCCATTTGCCATCATAGACCTTTCTGGTGGATGGCTTATGCATCGCCACTAGAATAGCTTTGACCTGGGAAGAGATACCGGGAGTTATAGCTAACCTTGGAACTGGATCAACCAAGCCATGAGCTTGAGGCTTCCCAGATTCGGGGTCGGAAGATCCAATGGATGGGTTATGAGATCCAGAATCCAGGGAGGATTCACTAGGTAAGACCAAAGATACGGGAACCAAGCCTGGCGAGGCCAGAATGGGGCAATGAGGATTATCTTGTTCTGCAACCGACTGGCTTTCTGAAGAAACTTCAACATCAGCGGAAGAGGAGGATAAGCGTAAGGGAGACTGGGGGGCCAAGCATGCACCAGAGCGTCTCGGGATTCCCCGGGTGGGGGAATTAGAGCGAAGTAGTCATTGCATTTTGCATTTGAAGGAGAGGCGAAAATATCGCAACAAGGTTGACCCCAAGTGGAGAAGATCTGCTTCGCTACTTTTGGGTTCAGAGACAACTTGTATGGCGAGAGGATGGTGCGACTCAACTTGTCTGCTAAAATATTGGACCGTCCCAGAATGTGCGTCGCTATGAGAAAGCGGTTGGTGGAAATCACCCATTCCCACACTCTCATGGCCTCTTGACAAAGGGGATAAGACTTGGTTCCTCCCTGTTTGTTGATGTACCAGACTACTGCCATGTTGTCCGTCTGGATTGCAATCGTTCCCACAGGAAGAAGGCTCTGTAGTGCTTGCAATGCCAAAAGCACCGCCCTCATCTCTAGGACATTTATATGCAGAGAGGTCTTCGTGCTGTTCCACGTGCCTTGGACTGTCCTGCCTGCACAATGCCCCCCCCCCGAGGTGAGAGGCGTCCGTGGTCACCGTGGTTAGGGGAGGGGACATAGAAAAGGGTCGCCCCTTCTGGAGGTCTGGGGATTGGAGCCACCATAAGAGGGCCTCCTTGCAAACCCTGCTGAGGGGAATAGGGTGGTACAGAGGGAATTGCAGAAAAGACTATTGAACTTGGAGAGTCCATTGCAGGACTCGTGTTCAGACGCGCCATCGGCAATAGGCTGATGGTGGCAGCCATTGAACCCAAAGCCCTCAGGACCAATTCTGCCGGGGGTGCCTAGGGTAGGAGGATGGCCCGCACATGGAGTCTTAAGGTCCACACTCTGTCTGGAGTTAAGAGGGCTAGACGCCTGTTTGTGTCCAACCTTGCTCCGATGAAATCTATGGTTTGAGTTGGAGAAAGGGAAGATTTCTCTGTGTTGATAGTAATCCCCAGCCAGGCCGCTAGGTGAAGAAAGGAGTTTCTGGCTGCGCAGAGTAGATGCCTTGTGGGGGGGGGGCGGTTAGGAGCCAGTCGTCTAGGTATGGGAAAACCTGAATGCCCTGCAGTCGCAGGTGGGCCGCTATCACCGACAGAACTTTGGTGAACGCCCTGGGAGCTGTGGTGAGACCAAAGGGAAGGGCCCTGAATTGGTAATGGCTGGCTCCTAGCCGGAAGCGGAGAAACCTCCTCTATCATCTGTCCATCAGAATGTGGTAGTACGCATCCTTGAGGTCTATAGAGCACATCCAGTCGTTCTCCCGCAGGAGGGGGAGAATGGATTGAAGAGTGACCATCCGGAACTTTTCCTTGGTTACTGACAGGTTCAAGAGGGATAGGTCGCAGATCGGTCTGAAGTCCCTCATCTTTTTTGGCACCAAGAAGAACCTGGAGTAAAAGCCTGTTCCATACTGGTCTGGGGGAACGTGCTGGATGGCTCTTTTTAGCAGCTGCTGGTTTTCCGCAGCTGCGGCCTCCCTCTTCTCAGGTGGGACGTCGGGGAGGTGTCTGGGATTGCGAGGGAAATGGGAGAAAGGGATCTGGTAACCTCTGGATATGATGCGAAGCACCCAGCAGTCGGTCGTGATGGATGCACAAGCTAGGTACCTCAAGAAGTGCCCTCCGACTGCCTCCAGAGTGGAGCAGTCGAGTAACTCTTCAGGGCTGTTGCGTGGGCCGGTCAGAGAATGGTTCTCTGGACCCAAAGTTCCTCAGGCCCCCTCTGCCTCTAGGGTGGGGTCCACCCTGTCCTCCTCTGCTGCAGAAGGACTGGGGGTCCAGAGCGAAAGAGGGCTGTTGCGACTTCCGGAACCACATCTTCTTCTGTCCCTTTTGGTTCTTGGAAAAGGACCTCTGGGGAGCAGAGAAGCAGACTCCGACGGCAGACAACGTCTTCCTGTCCTCCTCGCTCTGGACCAAGGTATCGCGTACGGTTTTGCCAAAAAGGGCAGAACCATCGAAAGGGGCATTAGTGAAAGACACCTTAAAGGGTTCCGCGAAATCACAGTGGCGGAGCCAGGCCTGTCGCCTCATGACACCTGCTCCGCTAGCTCTAGCGGCCCCTTCAATGGCGTGGGACAGTAGCCACATAGAGGTGTTCGAGATAGACCTAAGAGTGGCCATTCGGGAAGAGTACAACTGTTTGTCCTCCGCCAACATGGACTCCGGGGATGACGCGGCATACTCTTTGATAAGGTCTCGCTGCAGTCGTATGACATGTGCCATGTAGTTCAGTGACCTCACTGAGAAGGTAGCTGAACTAAAAACCTGCTTCCCTAATCGATCCATCGACGGAGACTCCTTGTCTGGAGGATGGACTGAGGGACTCCCCTGGGGTAATTCCCTTTTAGTGGCCGCCGCCACCAACATGGCATCTGCAGGGGTTCCCTTACTCCAGTGAGATCTGTGGAATGGTGGGCTAAGTATTTTGTCAGGTCTTTTTGGGACTGGCTCCACAGTGTCCGGCTCCTTCCACGTCCTGATAGTGATCAGATCTACCAGGGGGTCAGCTGGAGGGGACAGCCAAGAGGTAGACGGGCCTGCTTCAAATGCCTCCAGGAACACAGATTCGTCCGAGGTAGGCTTTGGGGCAGACCACTCCCCTAATCCTGAGCATCTCCATGATGTCTCCAAATGAGACATCCTCGGGGGGGTGATCTTGGGGAACCCTCCCCTTCCTCCAAATCTGTGTCCTCGGTCAAGGATTCAGGGGAATCCAAGAGCCTCCTCTAGCACTTGCGCTTGTGAGGAATCTCCTCGGGGGGACTGCCCGAGGAGACCTCACCAGCAACGTCATGTTCCAATGGAACGACCTGGGACGTCGGAGCAGGCCGTCCCTGGGACTGGCTGATGGAAGTCAGACCCATCTGAGATGGGGTGCAGGGTGGAGCCGTAGCCAAGGCCGGGGGTCTGGAATCCCTCGACAGAACCCTCTCCACTACGTCGAATGCCGAAGGAGAGCTGCTCTCTCTCGGATCAGAGAGCAGACCCTCCCTCGGATCCGACGGGCAGATCGGGGCCGGAGCCAACGCGGTCAGATCCGAAGGTCCAGTATGCTCCGACCTGGGCGGAGCTGAAGGCACACTGAGACCCTCGGATCCGATGCTCAGCTCTTGGCTCCCGAGAGTTCAGATCCGAAGAAAAGGGACCCGACAGACTCGAGGGCATTGGCGCCAAAGTACCCCATACTGTTGGTGCCGACACCCCCCCCCCAGCGCCGACGCTACCCAGCTCCGAAAACTCCAAACCCAGGAAGTGGGTCGGAGAAGGAGCAATGGGGCAAAAAAAGGTGTCGAGCTCCCCCCGGAGAGAGGGGGGAGGCAGGAGCACTCCCATCTGCAGCTGGGCCTGGAGAAATCTTCTCATCATCTGGTCCAAGTCTGCGTCCGTCAGGCTTCGGGTGGATCTGGATGAGGCCACCGAGGCAGGACGGAAGTGCCACCTCGATGACCTCGGCAGTGGCCGGGCCTCCTCCTCCAGTCCTGGTGAAAAAGGAGACCTGAGCCGAGGGGTGGAAGGCTCGAAGTCCTGGAGGGAGAAGACCGCTTAGCCGGCGGGGCCGATGAAGAGGCCTCGGCCCGCCGCTTGTGGTGCTTCTCCTTCCACTTCTCTTTCCTGGACTCCCTATCCTCCTGGTCCGAAGCAGGAGGTTGAGTCCCGGTCAGTGGAAGGGAGGCAGGAGTGGCAGTAGCCACGGCAGGAGGGACCGGAGGCCAAAGCCGAGTCCGGGGGCAGCAGTCCCGCCAGAACCAGCTTAGTCCTCCGGTCCTTAAGTGCCCTGGGGTTGAACGGCGCACATATGGAGCAACCTGATGACAGGTGTCCAACCCCAAGGCACAACACGCACCGAGTGTGGCCATCCGCCGGGGATAGCTTATGGCCACACTCGGTACACTTGGAAAAAACAGCTTTTAGGGCCTCCGACATACTGAAAGGAAAACACACAGGCTAGGCCACAACACACAGCACACTCCCTAACGCACTAACGAGGGTGGGGAAGGAAAACTATGAAGAAGATTACAGACAGGTAAAGGGAAACTAATGAGGGACCTGTCCACAACACACGCACACTAAATTTATAAAAAAAAAAAGAGAAAAAAAAGGGTAAAATTTTCTCATAAAAAGACGCTACGCCTGGAACTCAGTGATCGAGCTGCTGGATGAAACCGCGGCAAACTTGATCTGGGGTCAGGTAGGGTTGGGCAGGGGAGTATGGGTAGGGGGAGGAGCTCAGATCTATGCTGTTGGAAACTGCCGGCTCGGATCCGATATGGATCCGAAGACCCATAGGTTGATGCACAAATGAAGTTAACTACTTCAGATCAAATGTTAACTTGTACTTTGAAGTTATATACTTCTCTAATACAGCTGTATAATGGTTAGTGTCACTATTTATATGGACTTAGTTTCCTATTCAACATTATAGTCTACTTCTTCAGCATTCTGGAAAGCACAAGTGTAGAATTCATAAAATATTTGAATGCCTCTATGTATATGATGACATAGGGTAGATAATGCACACTAGAAGATGATGATGACAAAAAGGTACTTTTTGAAAAAAGTTGAGTAAAATAGTACATACATAATTAACAGTGTATATTAATGTGAAGAATGAGTTTAGAAGATCATTTATTATTTAATACAGCACACAGTGATTGAAACTGTAAACTCACTTAAGGACCTGGGTAGATTCAGGTATGAGTTTTGATAATTATATTAACCAATTGACTGATAGTTACAGAATTACAGGTTGTATAAAAAGATTTATAAAGTCTTGATAATTATATTAACCAAATTGCCTGATAGTTACAGAATTACAGGTTGTATAAAAAGATTTATAAAGTCTTGGAAATCAATTATAGTGAAGTCATTGTTTGTTAGTTACATTAGACCCAAACTTGAGTATGGAATAACAATATGGAAACCCTACAGGAAAAAGTACAGTTTTGTACCTACCATAAATGTAGATGTTCGAGGATCCACATTGCTGCAGTCATAACCTGTGGGTAGTCCGCTGTCCTCGGTCGGCCCGAATACCAAAGAGTTAGGCTGGCGTCGGTCATGGGCGCCCGGAGCTGACGTCAGTACGTAGTAGTAGTTAAGTGCATGACCGACGCCATATCCTCAGTCTTTCTTGCCCCAGATGTCAGAAGGCCTTAAAAGGAAAAGGCCAGAGCCACAAAGGGAGAAAATAATAATAATCCCCAAGTAACAATAACAACAAACAACAACCACACCCCCAAACCCAAGAGGGGAAGGAGGGAGGGAAAATAGGACTGCAGCAATGTGGATCCTCGAACATCTACATTTATGGTAGGTACAAAACTGTACTATGTTCTTCGTCTCACATTGCTGAAGTCATAACCTGTGGGTAGAATCCCAAAGCAAAGGAAAAGGGAGGCTGGCAAACTAAAAAGCATTAGGGGCTGCTAACATGCCCTGTAAGACTGCAGTGGCAAACCCAGCCCTGGACTTGGAGAAAAGAGGGAGATGGTAATGTTTAGTAAAAGTATGAACTGAACTCCAAGTAGCTGCTTCCAAAATATCCTTAGTAGCTACACCCCTCAAAAAAGCAGTAGCCCTAGTGGAATGAGGTCTAATCCCAGCAGGAACATCCTTCCCATGATGAGAATAACAAAAAGCAATACAATTACCAATCCACTTTGAAATAGTCTGCTTAGAAACAGCTTTCCCTTGTGTACCCAAAGCAAAAGAAACAAATAACTGTTGAGTCTGTCTGAACTCCTTAGTTCTGCTCAAATAATAACGTAACTACCTGTGTATATCCAAAGAATGCAAGATTTTTTCCCCTTTATTTTGGGGATCAGCATAAAAGGTAGGCAAATGGATAGACTGGTTCAAGGCCACATTAGAAATCACTTTTGGCATGAAAGTAGGGTTAGTACGCAAAGAAACTCTATCCTTATGGAATATTAGAAAAGGTTCAACTGCCATGAGAGCCTGCAATTCAGATACCCTTCTAGCAAAAGTAATGGCAACCAAAAAGGCAGTCTTCCAGGATAAAAACTTAAGTCAGACGTAGCTGCAGGTTCAAAAGGAGGCAAAGTAAGCTTCTCCAACACAAAATTGAGATCCCAGGAAGGAGTAGGAGCTCTACGTGGGGATCTTATATTTTTTGCCCCTCTGAGAAATTGCTTAAACAAAGGGTGAGAAAATAAAGGAGGGTCACAATCATAGTGAGCAGAAATGGCTGCAGCATGAACTTTCACAGAAGAAAATGACAAACCCTTGTCTAGTAACCCAGTAAGGTACTGTAGTGTAAAACTCAAATTAGGTACCGAGACATCAAAGCCCTTTGTTGTGCTCCAAAGAAAAAATCTCTTCCATTTATCAGCATAAACTTTTCTAGTGCTTGGCCTAGCTTCCAAGATGACATCTAAAACCTGCTGAGGAAGCTGAGAACCCACAGGCTCTAAAACAGAATACGCCAGGCCGTTAGATGCAGGGACTGCACCCTGACATTGAGCAAATGACTGCTTGACTGGGACAACAAGTGAGGAAGCTGTGGCAAAGGCCAAGGAAGCTCCTGAATTAAACTCCTCAGCAGAGGATACCAGTGCTGTCGTGGCCAATCTGGTGCTATTAAAATCATGCAAGGCTTGTCCCTCCTGACCTTCAAGAGAACCTTGGTAATGAGAGGCAGAGGAGGAAAAGCATAGACGTGAAGGTTGTTCCAACTGAAAGATAGAGCATCCACTTTCCAAGCTTTTGGGTGAAGCATTTTTGTGCAAAATTTTGGTAGTTGGAAATTTAGAGGAGAAGCGAACAGATCTATGTCTGGAGTTCCCCAAGCCACTGTCAACTGATGAAATACCTGAGGATCCAATTTCCACTCGTGGGGATCCACAATTTGTCTGCTCAATACATCTGCTAGGGAGTTCTGTGCTCCTAGCAGAAACCGTGCTTGAAGAGTGATGTGCAAACCCAGAGCAGTCTCCCACAATATCATAGCTTGTCTGCAAAGAGGATAAGAATGGGTCCCCCCCCTGCTTGTTGATGTACCACATGACTGTAGTGTTGTCTGTTTGTATCAACACCTGTCCTGGTTGAAGTAGGCCCTTGAAAGCCATCAGGGCAAACTGGACTGCTAACATCTCCTTCATGTTGATATGCAAATGCTGTAGTTTGGGAGGCCACGTGTCTTGAATTCATTTCCCATTGAAGTGTGCTCCCCAAGCCAGGTCTGAGGCATCCGTCGTTAAGATCTGACTCGCCTCTGGTCGGGTCACAGAGAGTCCCTTGTTTAGGTGACATTCCTGTGCCCACCACAAGAATTCCTTCTGGATGCAAGGTATTATCGGAATGACAGTGTCCAAATCGTGGCAGTGTTGAGTCCATACACTTTTGAGATACCATTGTAGCTTCCACATATGCAGTTTGGCATTGGGAAGTACCAGAATGCAAGATGCCATGAACCCCAAGGCTTGAAGGACTGTCCTTGCAGTCAGCCTGGACAGTACTGATAATTGCTGGAAGTATAGATGAAGAGTTCTTTGTTTGTCCGGGGTCAGAAACGCCATCTGAGAGGCTGTATTCAGTCTCACACCCAGAAAACACATGTCCTGAGAGGGTACTAGACTGGACTTTGTTTCGTTCACAGAATACCCTAGGCACCTTAAAACTGCCATTACATACTGTAGCTGTTGAAGTAACTTGTCTTTGTCCTGAGCAAGAATCAGGCAATCGTCCAGATAAGGATAAATTTGTATTCCCCTCAGTCTGAAGAAAGCTATTACAGGAGCCAGAACCTTTGTGAACACCCTGGGTGCAGTAGATAAACCAAAGGGCAATGCAGAGAACTGATAATGAGAAGTGCCAGCCCGAAAACGCAGGAATCTCCTGCAGCTGGGCCTGATAGGAATGTGAAGATAGGCCTCTTTGAGATCTAGAGTTACCATCCAGTGATCTTTGCCTAGCAGAGGCAGAAGTTGCTGTAATGTTAACATCTTGAACTTTGGAATGTCTAGGTACGTATTGAGAATGGACAAATCCAGAATTGGCCTCCAAGTGTTTCCTTTCTTTGGCACTAGGAAAAGACGAGAATAAAACCCTAGGCCTTCTTCTGACGGAGGTACCACCTGGATAGCCCCCATCTGTAAAAGCAAAGAAATTTGTTCTTGAGCCTCCAGCCTTTGCTGAGGAGGTACATCTGGCATGCCTTTGAAAGGGGGTAAAGTGTGAAAATAAAACTTGTAGCCTTGAATTATTATGTCCAACACCCATTTGTCCTGGGTGACCAAATGCCAATTTTGTTTGAAAAGTGCCAACTTTCCTCCTAGAGGAGCTGCCAGAAAGGAAGGATCCGGCAGCTGGAGATACAGGTCATTGGGTCTGTTTACGAAAAGGCTGACCCCTGCCCTCACCAGAAGATTGTGCAGGAGAACTCCAAGTCCTAGGTCTGAAAGAACCCTGAGCGTGAGCCCGAGCCCTACCACGTCTAAACCTGCCCTTAGACTGAAAATCTGAAGAAGGGTAAGACCATCCTCTTGCAGGCCAATTCCTGCTAAACTTAGGGGGCTGCACTTGCAAAAATTCCTTAACTGTCTGCATAGACTTAGCTTTGTCTTCCATCTTTTTCAAAACTGACTCCACAGGGGAACCAAAAAGAACTTCAGATTGAAGGGGAGCATCCAAAATCCGAGCCTTAACATGCTCTGACAAATTTTGATCCTTAAGCCAGGCATGTCTACGAATAACTGAACCAGTAGCAGCTACCCTGGAAGAAGCCTGAAGGGCATCGAAGCCACACTGCAAGGCATGTTTACCAACTTGATCTGAAGCATGAACCAAGTCCTGCAATTCCTTACACTCTATACCCTCAGATAAAGCATCTACCTTAGATTTTAATTGACCTAACAGAAAGTTCTGATACTTCAGCATGTGGAATTGGCAATTTAAAGCCCTCATAGCTAACGTAGAAGAGGTGTACACTTTTTTACCCCACCTATCCAACGCGCTAGAATCTTTATCCTAAGGAACTGGATTCTTAACCACAGAAGCCCTGACACCCTTAGGCCCTTGAATAATAGTTTCTGGGTCAGCTCTAGGGCTCTTATACAAATATTTATGTGCCTCTGGAACTCTGTAATACCTGTCTGGCTTGACAGGGGCAGGGGGTAAAGAATCAGGATTAAGGGAAGCTTCAGAAAAAACATCCTGAACAACATCTAAAACAGGGGGAATAGCCAAAGGTCTATGTTGTGGCAAAAACAAAAATTCCCTAAGCCTCTTACGAGAATGTGAAAAATCCTGACCTTCCCACTTGAAATGCTCCCTCATGGAAAGCAAGGTTTCAGAAAAGGAAAAATCCTCTGGAGGTGAAGCAGAAGGACAGGAATCCTCTGCATCCGAATCAGAATAGGGAGGAAAATCCTGAATATCCTCAGCTGAGGACTCAGAGTAATCTGAGGAATGTTCCATTCCCTCTAAATCTGTCTCCACCCTAGGCCTCCTCTCTGGAGGGGGCATAGAACCCCTGATCAAGGTAATCAAATCCTCTGCCATTTTCAACATATGCTTTTTGGGAACAGAGCCCGAAGAACCAGGGCTGTGGCCCGTACCAGAAATACCAGGTCTAGCCTTAGCAGGGCCTTTAGTGACTGAAGTAGAAGGCCTAATAACCTTTTGTAAGGAAGGAACCACAGTAACTTGAGAAGCACCCTCGGCCTGACCTAACTCCTGAGAGGCCAACTCCTGCAAAAGTAAAGGTTCCCCCTGGGATTCAGCCGAGACTTCGGCTGGATCCACAGATTCAACTGTAGATTCCATAGAACCGGCGTCCGCAATGGACGACTCCTCCGGTTTAGACCTTAAGGATTTATCTTTTCGCTTTTTTGCGGTAGCGGGCGTCGGAGGATCCGACGGCATGTTGTAGTTACACCGCTTACCGAAAACAAGCCTAGCACAGTCTAATCTGCGTTTAATGGTGCGCTTATTAAATCTAGCGCAAAAGCGACACCCGACTACGTCGTGTTCAGGCCCTAAGCAAGGGATACAGAGAGAATGATAGTCCCTATGGCAAGAAAAGACAAAAATTTTCCCCAACGGGGTACTTAGCCCAACTGGTCTTCGGTCTGAAACTCGAAAACTGAAAATTTCAGAATGCCGAACGGCACTTGCAAACGCTGCTTCTGCTTCGGACCACACGGCAAGAAAGACTGAGGATATGGCGTCGGTCATGCGCTTAAGTACTACTACATACTGACGTCAGCTCCGGGCGCCCATGACCGACGCCAGCCTAACTCTTTGGTATTCGGGCCGACCGAGGACAGCGGACTACCCACAGGTTATGACTGCAGCAATGTGAGACGAAGAACATCCAGCATGAATAAACTGGAAAGAGTACAGCGGAAATATACCAATATCATCCATGGATGTGAAAATTGAAGTTATTAAAGTTTAACATTCCTATAAGAAAAGTGCAGTCCGGGTCTGAACTGTCTGCAAACAGCTACAGTTAACTTTGAACCTAACACCACTCTTAAGTATTCAACTGCGGTACCACCTTTAACATTCCTATAAGAAAAGTGCAGTCTGGGTCTGAACTGTCTGCAAACAGCTACAGTTAACTTTGAGTATGTGTCTACCTGTTTGAGCCAATCTTCATTTTCCCCTGGAGAGCACCCCCCCACACACACACACACACACACACACACACACACACCACCACCACACACATCTTCCACTTTCTCTTATTCCCTTCTGTTAGCAAATAGTATCCATAACTGATCAATACTGTGTGTTTGTTTATTTAAACTATACCACAGTAGCCTACTGATACAAGGTTGTCCTGGTTTTCCACCTGAGAAAATAAGACAAGACTTACAGTTTCAGAGCAGTCCTTGGTCAATTGTGATTGTTCTTAACATACTTTTCTTGCTTTGGCTCATTAGCAGCAGTACAAAGAACTGCCTGCTCACACCCTTGTTCTCCCCTCCCCTTCCCTTCCCTGTTTATTACCTTAAGACAATCCCAGAGTTAATAAATATTACCTGTGGCAGGCACCATTTGTAAAACTACAATCCACTCTGCTACAGGCCCCATGAAGGCTCAGTGTCTCTTCTCCAGTAAGTGTTTTACAACTGTAAATGCCTATTTATGTTGAATTGTATTAGACATTTTACAACTGTATATGTTTATGTTGAATTGTGTTAGACATCTAATATGTTTTATGCTTTATTTTTGATGTTACTATGGCATGCACCAAGTTGTTACTAGTATAATAGTATGTATGGTCCATTTGCATAGCTGCACCTTGTTCACTAATGTTATTCATGTAATAGTGTTGTGTGTAGACAGTTCATACTGGTGTCTACATTATTTCTATAAGTTTGTGCTGTTACTGGTGGATAGAATCACACTAGAGAACCACAACAGATTGCTGCTCGCTATATTTTTATCTGTGGCTGCATAACTGTCTGGTTTTTGTTTTTTAATGTTCTTCCAATTGGCTCACTATCTGCATATACTAAGTAGTGGTTCAGGACATTGTCCTGCATGTGGTAGCTATTTGCTCAGTGTGTTTTTTATAATCTTTATAATATATATTTACCATCTCAAAAGTGCTTACTCCTCTTTTATAGACCTAACACCACTCTTAAGTATTCAACTGCGGTACCACCTTTAACATTCCTATAAGAAAAGTGATGTCCGGGTCTGAACTGTCTGCAAACAGCTACAGTTAACTTTGAGTATGTGTCTACCTGTTTGAGCCAATCTTCATTTTCCCCTGGAGAGCACTGTGCTTTGGCTGTAAGCAGCCCCCCCCCCACCACCACACCACACACATCTTCCACTTTCTCTTATTCCCTTCTGACAGCAAATAGTATCCATAACTGATCAATACTGTGTGTTTGTTTATTTAAACTATACCACAGTAGCCTACTGATACAAGGTTATCCTGGTTTTCCACCTGAGAAATTAAGACAAGACTTACAGTTTCAGAGCAGTCCTTGGTCAATTGTGATTGTTCTTAACACATACTTGTCTTGCTTTGTGATAGGTTCTTGTATGAGGGGCTGGAAACAAACAGGGTCTCTACCGCCGCTCCCGCCCTGCCCCTATTCCCTCCCCAGCGGTCCCACCTTTATTGCACTCAAACCCCTCCCATCTTTCCAATAGCCAACCACAGTGCTAACCCAACACTACCTCCTCCATATTCCCTCTACTATCACACCTCCTCAACTGACATGTACAAGCATACCTTTCCTTTGCTCACTGCATGCACTCTCCTTGCATATATTACATCCTACCAAAGCTCCATCATTCCCCCACTCAACCACTACCACTGTACTACTACTCACACCACCCATGTCTCACCCATACTCAGCTCCCCTCCCACCAGCTCAAGAACCATCCCTGTGCACCCCCCACATATTCTACCAACTTTATTACTCAAACGTAAAGCATCCCTACAACTTAACATAGTAACCCTCCCACCATACCTATTACCCACAGAGAACAATCATAAAATTTCCCATATAAACAAACACATTCAAAAACTGAGAAAACTAATAATCTCATGCATATCAAAACTAGCCCTAAGTGGAGACATCCACCCCAACCCTGGCCCTACCATCTCCAACCCCAATCCTCATAATCAGACTAGAAACCACAACTTCTCCCATATTACAGCTAATAGAAAGCCAAGTGACTTCCTTCTACTAAGCCAAAATATTAGAAGTATATCCAACAAAGTCCATGAACTCCATGCCACCATAGACTTATACTCCCCAGATATAGTTGTCCTGACAGAAACCTGGCTAAAACCTCACATTACCAGTGAGCAAATACTCCCTACAGGTTACAGCATACTAAGAGTAGACCGGCTAAACAAAAAAGGAGGTGGTGTAGCTATAATATTTAAACAACATCTAAACATCCAGATTTTAAAATCATCAGCTCCACAAATAGGCAATGAAGAAATAATATATACCAACCTCAAAATTAACCAAAACAAAACCATCAACATCATTGGATGCTACTTCCCACCTGGCCAAAACATCCCTCCACTAGAAAACCTCCTCAGCTGGTCTACCCACCATCTCCCCCAAGAAACTATCACCTTAGGTGATTTCAATATTGACTGGCAATCCTGTTCTGGCAACAATCCAACCCATCATGTACACCTTCATGGCTTCACCCAACTAGTCCAGTCACCAACAAGGATAAATAAAAACTCCAGCAAGCACTCTACCCTGGATTGGATACTAGTCAGTAAGAACCCCCAGTCATATATAACAGGCTGCTTATCAGATAGCCTCAGTGATCACTCCCCAACATTCCTACTCAAAAAATACCTGTACCAAGCTAAACCTGTCATCTATCGTCAAAAACGTAAAAAAATAAACTTTAACCCACTCACATTCATCTCATCCCTCAAAGAATGTAACGGGCATGCTCTAAAGTACCTCGGTCTAGATGACGCAGTTGAATCTTTTAATACTACCTTCCTGAACATCCTTAATTACCATGCCCCCATAAGATTTTCCAGAACCAAAGCACAACCCTCCCCATGGCTACAGAAAACCACTAAGTCAGAAATGAAAAACAGGGATAAAGCCTGGGAGCACTGGCGCAAAACCAAAACCCCCGCAGCTAGACAGAAATTCCAAGAACTACGCAGTAGAGTCAAAAAGCTAATAAAATGGGACAAATTCCAATACTACCAGTCTGCCCTAGACTCCTCACAACACAGCCCCAAACAATTCTGGTCCTCCATAAACTCCATCCTCCACCCAGGTAAAGTCAGTACCCCTCCTCCTAACATCCCTCACTCCTCAGAAAATATTGCTACCTTATTCAACACGCACTTCACCCAAACCATACTATCACTAGCTAAACAGCACAACTCCCCCTCCCCTCCAACCCACACCTTCAACTAGTAATCTCCCCACTGCCTTCTCTTTTTCTCCTGTACCTACCTCAAACACAAAAAAACTCTTAACTAAACTTAAACCCACCAAATTAGCAGCAGACAACCTCCCAAGTGAATACCAACAAATCGCAGCTGATGCTCTGGCCTACCCAGTATCCATCTTGATTAACCGATCTCTGTCAGAAAGTTACGTTCCCACATTGTGGAAAGTCTCACATATAATTCCCCTCCACAAAGGCGGACCCTCTGCAGAACTAACCAATTACCGCCCCATAGCTATTCTCTCTCTCCACTCTCCAAAATACTAGAGAGATGCATACACACTCAGGTCTCACACTACCTCCTTACTAACAACCTCCTTTCCAGTACTCAGCATGGTTTCCGACCAAACCATAGCACCACCACTGCCTTACTCTCCTTTACAAACACTATCCTTCAGCATAAAAACAATGGCTATCTCTCCTCTGCTACTTTCCTAGACCTATCTAAAGCATTTGACATGGTCCCACACAAACAACTTATCTCTGTCCTCAATAACCTATCCTTCTCACAATCAGTCACCAACTGGTTTCAGGGTTACCTGTCTGACCGCCAACAATCCATTGTATGGCAGAATGACATATCTCCCCAACTACCTGTCTCCATAGGGGTTCCCCAAGGATCCATCCTTGGACCCCTACTTTTCTCTGTTTACACCAATAATCTAGCCTCTGCCACCAAACATGGCACACATCCAATACGCAGATGACTCTACCATCATCTGCTCAGCCCAGTCCCTACCCAAACTGCAAAAAGTCACACAGGAAGCCTTTTCCTCTGTTGAAACATGGTTATCCGATGCCCAATTAATACTCAACCCAAACAAAACTAAACTACTCATCTTCCAACCCACCAAACATACTCAAAACAACTCTCACTTTAACATCACAGCAAAAGACAACACCACTATATACCCAACTGAACACACCAAATTGCTAGGAGTGGAAATAGACAAACTAAAATTTGACATTCACATATCCATGACCATAAAAAAAGTCCACAAAAAATAGGAGCATTATACAGAAATAAACAATTTCTCACCAAAGCAGCAAAGATTTCAATAGCAAATTCCCACCTTATCTCCACCCTACTTTATGCCTCTCCAGTATATACCAACCTAAGGCAATGTGATCTAAACAAGCTAGAGACCTGCTACAACAAAATCGCAAAATTCGCCACAGGGGCATCCTACCGTAGTCACCACTGTCTCTCACTTGCTGAACTGGGCTGGCTTGAACTCCCTCACCTCCTTCAGTGGTATCAACTCTCACTCACCCACAAACTAGTAAACCATCCACTAAGTGTCCCATCCCTCCAGAATCTACTCCAACCCTATCGCACCACCAGACCACTAAGATCCAGCAACAAAAATCACTTGCAGATCACTAAAGCCAATAACTCTGCTGGTGAAGCACTATTCTCTTGCACCATAGCCAAATTATGGAACTCACTCCCACCCACAATTTCCTCCGTACCATCATGCACCAACTTCAAAACTTTATTAAAAGCGCACCTAAAAACATGCTGGCTATGCCCTTGCAACTCCCACTCTAATATCATCCACCCCATCCAACTACTACCTTTCTTTTACCTCCAGTAACTACCTTGATGATAGCAAGCTCAGATGCTCATAAGCCTAGTACTTATTATACAGCAGGAACTTCTCATTGTTACATTTGTTAATGCCTGTTATGTACTTCACAGGTAAAGATTCTAGTTGTCTACTGATGTACTATGTTCTTCATCTGTAAATATGTTGTAAGTAATTTCTATGTTAAATTGTTAATCACTATGTAATCCAATGTAACTACTGTCTGTTTATTTTACTGTGGAGCTTTTCTCCCCGGGCCTCCGCTGAAAATGGACCCACGTCCAGTCGGATACTCCAGGTCAACAAATTTAAATAAATAAATAAATTATGAAAGACTAAAATATCTGAACTTGTACAGTGTCTCTTACAGATATTTAAGAGGATATCTTAGTCAAATATATAGGGACAACTATCTATGGGAATGTTTGGGGTTATCAAAAAGTACTAGAGAATCATCAGATAACCTATGTCGAAGATTCTATAGGAATGAGAAGTGTACTAATTGGTTCTGTGACAGAGTAGCTAATACTTGGAACAGACTACCAGATTACATTAAAGCAAATACTAGTTTAGATATTTTTAAGAACAGCCTGGTCATTTATTATGGGAACAAGTATATTGGCAAGCCAGAAGGGCATTAATGCCCGTGCTTGAAACATTTGTTTGTATGTATGTAGTTATGGTAAATGGGTGTCAGATGTTATCTAAGGTCAGTCTGGCAAAAATAGGTCATTACTCAGTAACTCTGATATTAAATTCCCGAGTATTAGGCCAACAAAGTGCACCCATTCTGCTAAGTACATTACCAGTCCCATAATGCCCTCTTCAGCTCTTATTTGCCATGCTAGTGCTAGATGAACTTAAAGATGGCCACAGGCTGCTCTGCCAAAATCCCCTTTTATTGTTCAACTTCTTTACATCTAATTTGTTACTGTTTGATAGTTTTCTTTCTGTTTTGAAAGAATTTTCCTATCAAAATCCTTTACAATATTTTGGAGTTTTAGCCCTTGGCCTTCTTTTAATGACAGTAATATTGCTCCCAACCCATTTTTCCTTACCATGCATAAATGTAAAAGCAAATGTCCTTCCATATCACTGTTGCAATATTCCTTTTTAGTATGGATCCCTTGTCTGGGGCAGCCCAACATTTAGCCAGTATATCTAAGCCTTAGGTTGTAATAGGGACATTGTTCATCACTCATATGCTCCCCATGCTTGGTGTATGGCATAAAAGTGATGTATGGGCGCACATTCCTCAGGACTTCTTTGCAGCCAGTCCAAAAGCCATCTCTGATCATCGGTCTGAACGCTCTTTCATCTGCTGGTTACCACTCCATTTTTCAGATAATTGTCCCTTTAAGGTTTTTCTTATCTTCTTTTACTTGTGGTCGTTGGTTTCATGTCATCCAGAAAGGAGAAATGCCAGTGTGGGAGACATTCCCCATAAGGACCATCATGAGCAGTTTGTTTTGCTTAGATGCTTCTCACGGCCATACATCTTGTCCTGTTTGTCAGGTGTTTTTTCCCAAAAACCTTGGGTAGTCATCTCCCATCTCTCTTTTTTAGCGACTTACCTGAAAAGACCATCTTGTTTGGCTCAAGGTACTGTGGTAAAATGATCCCAGCCTGAGGGTTAGCGGTCCGTGAAGACGTTCGACCAAGAAAGCCCAATCATTCTTCGGCTGTACCACCTCCACCAGATGTCTCTCAAGGCAAAGCCCTGAGGATCACCTGGCTATTCAGTTGGATTCGTCTGCCACAACCACTTCAGAGGCCGGCATGGATCCAGTTTCTCACACAGCCCCAGAGGCCTTCTATTTCAGATGTACAGGAAGAACCATACCTGATTATGTTCAAAGGGCCTAGGGGTGTTCCTCAGATCCTTGATAGGGAGGAGATTCCCATTATGCTTATCGGCTGTCAGCAGGGGTCCAAGCCACCTAAGATATTTAGAGCTGACATCCCTTTGATAAAGAAGGGGAAGACTAAGCATATTTTGCCTGCTCCTAAGAATCCTCAGCATGAATGGCAGGGTTTCACACAGTGTTTGTTCAGTGCCCCCTATGGTTTTAAAGCCTCCTTCGGGAGCTTCTGTTCCTACTCCCCCTTGGTCTTCTACTCCTGTTAAGATGCCTAGGGAGCAGGATTCCAATAAGGAAACCTTGCCAGATTCACCCTTGGATTATGTTTCTGAGGAAGAAGATTCTGTTAGCCCAGATTCACCTTTTTAGGAGATTTCCTCTGGGGAAATGGGTTCCCATATGATGGATTTTAAGTAGGACTGTACCCAGGTTTCTGATGTCGAAAAATAGAAGTTATGTCCTTACCATAACGTTCCATGTGGAGTGTTCATCTCGCCTTTGTTCTTACACCTGGGTTCGGAGCCGATCCTCGGCTCCGTGTCGGCCACTTGGCAAAGCTCTGCATCGAGAAGAAGCTCGAGACCAACCTAACTCCCACAATCCCCCTCTGCCTTTACCTCAGATCTAGTTTGCAAGCAAACCAGAAGCCAACAGAGAGAATATAACACATTCATGCCAACAAGAACAAACATAGTTAAAAAATATAACCACAACAACTGCATAAGGCAGAAGCAGGAGAACCAAACCAGACACCTAAACTGGACATTCTTCCTGAGGGTGGGAGGGTGGGAATGTAAGAACAAAGGCAAGATGAACACTCCACATGGAACGTTATGGTAAGGACATAACTTCTATATGTGAGAGTGTTCAATCTCGCCGTTTGTTCTTACACCTGGGTAGCGTCCCTAGCTCCATGTTCCTGAGGAACTCACGGGAGAACGTTCCTGAGCACAGTGGAACCAAAGGTTGCCCTGTCCCTAGAAATCCTGTCTACTTTGTAATGAGTAATGAATGTATGTGGTTTAGACCAAGTGGCAGCCGCACAAATAGTGTCTAACGGTAGGCGGGCTGCATGAGCCAGGGATGTAGATACTGATCTTGTAGAGTGCCCTTTGGGCTTGACAGGTAAAGTTTGCTCCGAGGCAGCATAAACAAAAATACAATCGGAAAGCCATTTGGAAAGGGTTCGTTTCGTAACTGCCATACCCTTCTTGCTGTCTGCAAAGGCTATAAAAAGCTGGTCTGTTTTTCTGTGATCTTTTGTTCTATCCAAGTAAAATCTGAGTTGTCTATGGACATTAACTTGTGTAACATATATTCCAACTTATTGGAGTGGTTTTTGAAAAAGGTAGGGAGCTCAATGGACTGATTAATGTTATTAACGGAACAAACTTTGGGAAGAAAGGACGGATTTGTGCGAAGAGATACTCTATCAGAGTGAAAGATCAAATAAGGGTGTTTAACGGAAAGAGCTTGAAGCTCCAATACCCGTCTGGCCGATGTAATGGCCACCAAAAAGAGGGTCTTCCATGACAAAAATTTCAAAGGACAGGAAGAGGCTGGTTCAAAAGGTGGTAGCATCAGCTGAGATAAAAGAAGGTTTAAGTTCCAAGGTGATGTAGGAGTTCTAACTGGTGGTCTAATATGGAAAGATCCTTTTAGAAAGGCCTTACAAAGTCTGTGAGCCATAATAGGAGCCCCACATTCTTCCACATGAAAGTTTGAAATGGCAGCCAATTGCACTCTCAAAGTGGCAGGAGAAGCTCCTTGGTGGAACAGTTCGGTCAAAAACTCCAAGATCCTATTTAGAGGCGCTATCACAGGGTCCAATTGTTGTGTATTAGCCCAGTGCACAAAACGCTTCCATTTACTAGTGTAAATCTTTGTAGTGGAAGCTTTATGAGAAGCCACCAGTATATTCTGAACTGCAGGGGAAAGAAGATCAGACCTGGCTAAGTAGGGAAGCGGAGCAGCCAAGCTGCTAGTCTGAGGGAGAGTAGCGACGGGTGGGGAGCCCCTGACGAGTGGGTCAGTAGATCCGGGTCCAGGATCCAGGGTTCCCGAATTCGGTGTGCCAGAAGAAAGGGAAACCAGATTTGACGAGGCCAGAATGGGGCAATGAGGATAATCGTCCTCTGCAGGTTGTTGGCTTTCTGCAGAAATTTTGCAATCGGGGAAAGGAGGAAAGGCGTACAGGAGACCCGGGGGCCAATCGTGAACCAGAGCGTCCCTGGGGACTTCCCCTGGAGGGGGTAATAGGGCAAAATAGCTTCTGCATTTGGCGTTCATTGGAGACGCAAACAGATCACAGGAAGGCTGGCCCCACTTGCGAAAAATTTCCTTCGCAACTGACTGTTTGAGGGACCACTCGTGAGGTAACAGGATAGCTCTGCTCAACCTGTCCGCTATGACGTTGGATAACCCCGGGATGTGCGTTGCTATCAGAAAGCGACCCGTGGACTCCGCCCATTGCCAGATTCTCATGGCCTCTCTGCATAGTTGATAAGACTTGGTTCCCCCTTGTTTGTTTATGTACCAGACTACGGACATGTTGTCCGTCTGAACTGCAATTGTCCCTAGAGGAAGAAGGGGAGCAAAGTGTTGCAACGCTAGAAACACTGCCCTCAACTCTAGAACATTGATGTGCAGATTGTACTCCAAATTGGTCCATTCGCCTTGGACTGTCTGTCCCTGAAAGATGCCCCCCCACCCTATCAGGGAAGCGTCCGTGGTCACCGTAGCTGTCGGCGTGGGTAGCACAAATGGTCTTCCGCTGGAAAGATTGCAAGTCCGAAGCCACCAAGCCAGGTGTGATTTGCATATGTTTGCGATGTGAATTTCGTGCGTCAGGGGTAACCGAAGAACTCTCATGTGCAGTCTTCCCAAGGGTATCGCAATGAGAGAAGCTGCCATGAGACCCAAAACCTTCAGAACCAGTTTCGCTGGGGATTTTCTGGATGATAGAAGAAGAGATATATGGTTTTGTAGGGAGGCTATCCTTTCTGGAGGAAGCCTTAGAATTAAGCAACGCGTATCCAATTCTGCTCCTATGAATGAGATATGCTGTGATGGCTGTAGTAAAGATTTTTTGAAATTTACGGAAATTCCGAGATGAACACAAAGTTGTAGTGTGTAATCCCTTGCCTGAATCAGTCGACGCTCGGTGGTGGCAGAAAGGAGCCAGTCGTCCAGATACGGAAACACCTGGAATCCCAGGCATCTCAAGTGAGACGCTACCACTGCCATACATTTGGTGAAAACCCTGGGGGCTGAGGTCAGAACAAAAGGGCAGGGCTCGAAACTGAAAGTGACTGGCTCCCAGCCGGAAGCGCAAGTGATCCCTGGACGCCCTGGCCATTTTGATGTGGTAGTATGCGTCCTTTAGATCTATTGAGCACATCCAGTCGTCCTTCTGTAAGAATGGAAGGATCGATTGAAGCGTGACCATCCGGAACTTTTCTTTCTTGATGAAGGTATTGAGTTTGCTTAGGTCCAGAATTGGCCTCCAGTCCCCTGTCTTTTTTGGAACTAAAAAGAACCTTGAGTAAGTTCCGAATCCTCTTTGGTCCGCTGGGACTGGTTGGATGACTCTTTTTTTCTAGCAGCTTTGAAATTTCTATAGCTGCAGGGCCTCGCAGATGGGGCGGCACATCTGGGAGTCTTTTCTGCAGAATTGGGGGCAATAGGAAGGGAATTCTGTAACCTCTGGTAACAATGCTTTTTACCCAATTGTCTGATGTAAGACTTTGCCAGGCCTGAGGGTATAAAGCTAAGCGACCCCCGACTGCCTCCAGCGCAGGACAGTCGGGCCTCCTCTCAGGAGTGCTGGAAAGGTTTCCCGGGGAGTGTATCCCTGTCACCTTGGTTTTGCGGACCCCCTCTGCCGCCAGGGTGACGTCTTCCACCTCTGCCCCCTTCTCTGCCTCTAGAGGGGGCATCACCCTGTGTGCCTGGGAAAGAACCTTGGGGTTTTCGAAACCACATTTTTCCACCACGTTGCCCTTTGGGGTACGGTCTGGATGGGGTGGAAAAACGGACTCAGACAGCAGACAGAGTCTTTCCCTCTTGCTCACACCGGGTAAGGGTCTCCTTTACTTTGGGGCCAAAGAGAGTGGCACCATCAAATGGGGCGTTAGTAAAGGAAGACTTGAAGGCTTCCGCAAAGGAACATAAGCGCATCCAGGATTGTCTACGAAGAGCAATCGCTGAAGCGCTGCCCTACTCGACCCTTCGGCTGCGTATGAGATCAGCCTCATGGACGAGTTTGCAATAGATGTAAGGGTATTGAGATGTGCTGTAACTTTCTCCGAGACAGCAGCATCTGTAGTACCCTGGAGGGTATCTCCCAACTCTTCGATTAGATCCCTCTGTAACCGCGTAAAGTGGGTCAAATAGTTCAGGGATCGCATAGAAAAAGCCGCTGAACTAAAAATGCGCTTCCCATACCTGTCCATAGTCCTAGAATCTCTGTTAGGCGGATGGACAGATGAGGAAGATTCAGACATCTCCTTTTTCGTGGCCGCTGCCACCACCATAGCGTCCACTGGCACTCCCTTTGTTAGATAAGCCTTATCTTGGGGGGCAGTAATATATTTATTAGGCTTTCTAGGGACTGGCTCCACCGTGTCAGGTGTCTCCCACGCCCTTCGAGCAATCAATTCCATCAACTCATCGAAGGGCGGAGTGACCCAGGAGGAGGAAGGGTGAGCACCGAATGCCTTCAGCAAGACTGACTCATCCTCAGAAGGGGGTAGGGATTGCCAATCACCTCTCTGTTTTAGGATCTCCAGGATATCAGAAAAGGAGACATCCTTTGAGGGTGATTTTGGGGACCCTTCTGACTCATCCAAGTCAGTGTCTGATGTCAAGGATTCTTGTGGAGAATCCAAGTGTCTCCTCTTACACAATTTTTTCCTTGGAACTTCCTCGGGGGGGCATCCGATGAAGCCTCCGAGGAAGAGGGGGGCACCCTCTAGGGGTGGCTGAGACACTGGTGCTCGACGCTTAGATGTAGCCGTGGGTGCAGAGGAGGATAACGGACCTTTATGGGAAGGAGAAGCTGTTTCTGCTGAAGTGGTTGTCTGAGTAGACAACATCTTCCTCATGAGGTCGAAGGCCCCTGGGTCCCGAGTCGAGGTATCCCCCGGTTCCGAAGAAATCGGAGGAATCCCCGAGACAGGCACCGAAGGTATCGACCCCGAGGACGGAGCCGAGTCGATCCGAGCCGAGGCTCCGAGAGGGAGTGTCGGAACCGAAACATCGGTCCGACTCTCAGTCCCGGATCCAAGGATGGATCTTTGGCTCCGAGACTCCGGTACTGGGTCCGACGGAGTCGAGGTGAACGGTGCCGACCGAGAAAGAGACGGTTCCAGCACCGAGGGCTCCACAATCACCAGATCAGCCTCTCCCGGCTCCGAAGACTGGATAGGCCTCGGAGGAGGAACAGGTGGAGATAAGGGAAGGCCTTCGAGTCTCGACACCAACTGGGAGGAGACAGAGATGAGTTTGGACAAGGCTGTATTCTCCATCAATTTCTGCACCATGCGGTCTACATCGGTGTTGGAGAGGGGCCTGGAAGAACGCGTCGAAGGAATCGAAGACGGAGCCGACCTCAAAAGTGCAGGAGGAGGAAGCTCCGTCACCGGTTCCAAGACTCGAGGCTCGGTAACTGACAACAGTTCAACACTCGGCCCCGAAGTCTGTGGAACCGGTGATCGAACTTTGAATGAAGAGCTCGGAGCCGATGACCTGGGCTCCGACGTCTTCTATTCCTTCGAGGATTTAGATGTCTGGTCTGATGCATCCAGAGCCTCTTGGAATGCAGGCTTCAAAAGGCCCCTATCCATAAGTTTCCTGCGCCTGTCATGACCCTTCTACTGAAAGAATGGCAGATGGAGCAGTCTTCCTGCAGATGGAGAGGGCCAAGACAGTAGACGCAGGAACTATGATTGTTTGTGACAGACATTTCCTGTCCACATTGGCACCGTTTGAAGCCTGATTTAGCTTTTTCAGACATGTTACAAAGTCAAATCCAGTAAACAGTGAAATAGCCAGTACAATTGTCCAATCCAGTAAAGTAAGTCAAATCCAGTAAAAGTTAAAGGGTGGGGTAGGCCCCGAGGGAATAACTCTAAGAAAGTATATAAAAACTATATACGGAACCGAGAACCCCTCGATACACTACTCACACACACACACAGTCAACTTTAAGAGAATTTTTATCCAAAAAATATAAGAAATAATTAATCTTAGCTTTGAGGTGGTCCGAGCTCATCAAAAATGATGCGAACGTTGCAGCGGCAAACTAGACCTGGGGTAAAGGCAGAGGGGGATTGTGGGAGTTAGGTTGGTCTCGAGCTTCTTCTCGATGCAGAGCTTTGCCAAGCGGCCGACACGGAGCCGAGGATCGGCTCCGAACCCAGGTGTAAGAACAAATGGTGAGATTGAACACTCTCACATGAGATATTATGAGCTCCTTCAGATGGAATCTCCCAAACCCTCTGCTGTTCCTCCTGTACTTGCTGCCTTGTTGGATACTTTTTTCTGAAGCTTTTCAGGATCCTGATTCCCAGCTCCCTGGTCCTAAAAAGCCTGATAGGTTTCAAAAGTGTCAGAGGATTGTAATTTTCTGCACGTGTCCTCCTGTTATTTCAGTTTTCTGATAAGCTGTCTAAGCTTTTACCTTCTTCTAAGGTGCTCCCGTTTGACAAGGACAGCATAACCATAGAGAGGTTGGGTAAGAAAGTATATACTGCTGCTAATCCGGCCTTTAAGGCTGTGAATTACCAGACCCATGTGACCAGGTATATGTTGACCCTTCTGTCTCAAGCTTATCAGGTTATTTCAGACTTTCCTGACTCTGAGGGGAAGACTTTGGCTCTTTCCTTATTAGGGTCCTGTTTTCAAGTGGGTCGCCTGTCCACTTAATGTAGTTATGATGCAACTGCTGCCTTTGGCTTAAGAAGGAATTCCTTTTGCCTTTAGCCTTTGCCTGATGACATTAAGGCCAAGCTTATGGATGCAATGCTCCTCTTGATCATAAAAAATCTCTTTGGTTCTGCAGCTGCTGAGCTTTTTAAATCACTTCAGGAAAAGGGTAAAGCTGTGCAAGAATTAAAACATATTTTTGTTTTCCCTATTCACAAATTTCAGAGGAATTACCCTACTAAATCTGCTTTTGTCAGTAGACTGTCTCTCTCCTCCAAAGGGTGTTAGAAGGGCTCCTCCAGCTAAGTCTACTCAAACTCCTACTGCTCAGAATCCTGCTTTTCCAGACAAGCCAGGTTCTATCTGACTATGTTCTTCCCTCCCACCTCAGTCAAGTTCCTTTATCTTTCCCGGTCTCTTCCAGATTGGTTAAAAATCACTCAGGATTATTGGGTTCTTTCCATCAGTCTGGGGTATTATATGCTTTGGAAATCCCTTCCTCCCATTTTGGGCATTCTTCACCATCCTCAGGAACAGTTGCCCTTTTTTCCAGATATTCTTCTGAGCCTTTTGTCTCAAGGAACAATTCAAGCAGTTCTGGGTCCTCAAAAGGGGAAAGGAGATTACTCCAGAATGTTTCTAGTTCCTGGGAAAGAAGGCACATGGGGACACATTCTGGATCCCCTCTCAGCACAACACTTTTTTGAGGGCTGCTTCCTTTTGGCTATCTCTCCAAACCTTGTTTTCTCCTCTTCAAGCTTTCCTAGTTTCTCTGGATCTCAAGGTTGCCTATCTCCATGTCCCTATTCATCCCCTTTTCAGGAAGTTTTTACATTTCTCTGTTGCTTCCTTGCATTTTTAGTTCTCTTCTTTGCCCTTTGGCTTTTCTACTGCCACTGGGGTCTTCACCGAATGCCTTATTCCTGTAATTACTTTTTTGCAGGATTAGGGGAATACAGATTTTTCCTTTATCAGACCTCCTCTCCAGAAATGTTGTTTCAGCATTTTCACTATGCTATTTGGCTCCTGCAAAGCCTAGGGTTTAAAGTGAATTTCTAAAAAGTCCTTCCAGACTCCCCCTCAGGATCATGTTTTTCTCAGGTGCAAGCTCAAGACCATTCCAAGGCTGGCATCGCTGCTTCCTGCCAAGGCCTTAACTCTTGATTACTTTCTTTCAGTCCCTTCTTCCTCTGGCCTCCATTACAGTTAGGGAGTTTCTAAGGATTCTGGGTTACATGGCTTCCACTATTCCTATGCTGCTTCTGGCCAAGTTTCATAGGAGAAAGCTCCAGTGGTTCCTAAAGTCAGTCTGGCTTTAGCATTCTAATCAGACTTTCCTATTCCTCTTCTTTCTTACCTTAAGCTGGATTTTCAGTGATGGATCTATCTGTGACAACCTCATTTGAAACCGGGACGGTAACTAAGGAGCCTCAGTCTCACCACTGTGTCTGGTAAGGGAGTGTCACTGAAAGCAGAGATAGAAATACACAGTTTCCCCTAAGAGTACACCAGGAGCAGGCTACAAAGCTGGGACTGGACTATATGCTTCACTCCAGGTCCATAAATGAGTCTCCACACTAACCACTGCAGAGTAGTGTGTCCCATTTCTAAGTATTTGACACTTCACTATTAAATATTTGACATTCACACATACAAACAATCTTGGGGAAACGGGCACAGCTTTACCTGCTATGTCCTCTTTCCCAAATTACAAGGCAACGGCTGCTACCAATCAAATACCACAATACCCTTCAAAAGGGGTGTCCAATTCTATTGGGTAAAATAAATATTGATATAAATGGTAGCATGTAATCCAAGCATTAAGGCTTTTTGGAATGGCCCTGGTGTTATCACAATAAGCATAAACACTCCCAGGTTACTAAAAGTACTTTCTGAATAACCAGCCGCAATAAAAGGTAGTAAAATATTTACTAATAAATAAAATGATTTAAAACATGTATACACTGAATAACTGATTCCAATAAACCACAGAGTTTCACACACAGGAATTATGAAAATAACACTGTAGGATAGGTTTTACACTGATTGTACAAAATCCCTAACTGTATAACGATTAACTGTCCCTATCTAATCTGATTAACTCAGCAAGGTAAGGTAAGAATTTATGCTCACACTTCAGGCTGTTGTCTGGTCTTCAGCAACTGGAATAACAACTCCTACTATTATTGCTGAACAGCTCTGGAAAACAAACTGAGTGATAACCACTGATCTGGAAAACAACTGAACTACAACAACTAAACTTTGACTCAGAACCTGCTTTTATAGAAGAATTTTTTTAAAAGTCACAGAATGCTGTTATGATAATTCTCCTCTGTCATATCAGATTTTAAAAAGTAAATAAAACATATACTGTGGAGATTCTATTCTTTTCCGCTCTGGCACACACTGGCATCACATGTAGGTCATCTGACCGGCAAAACCTACATTCAGAATTTTTTTTTTTTAACATGTACATTTGGTCAGCCAGAAGAACACTGTCTGATTCAAACATCTTATAAATCAAAGTAATAATCAAAAACATTATTTGGATTGTTTTTTCACTAACAGCCTGCAGTTTGTTTGGTGGTGTTCCTATGTTTGGACCAATAAAGCATCTTTACATTTCGGGACCTGGATTTATTTGTACTTGGCAGAACAGCAGTTGTTTTTCATTTACAATAATCAAAAACATGCCTATTTACAAAATTATAGCTAGTCATGCTGCCATATATAACACAGGGTAATTATTTACAAAACTTCAGCCAGTCATGCTAGCACAGATAACATCCAATGTCCTCACACCATCAATTGTCTTTCAACCCAGCGCTTCTTTTTCAACCTCCAGTCCCCGCTCAGGAACTGTTTTCAGATGCCTCAAACGTGGGGTGGGGGACTCCTTTGGCCCTCTGAAAGTTCATGGCTTTTGACCTCTCCATCAAAAGAAGGACCATATCAGTATCAAAGAGATGAGAGCTCTTTTCCTGGCCATTCAGACCTTTCATTCTCTTTTCCTTCCAGGGTCCTTCAAAATCTTCACAGATAGTACCACAGTGATGTGGTACATCAACAAGCAAGGGGGGAAGGTATTACTTATTGTGAAGACTAGCTCTTCAGGTTTGTGATCTAGCTGTCCAGTATCAGGTGACTCTTCAGGCATGTTATATTCCTTCAGATCAGAACATTGTAGCAGATTCTCTGAGTAGGTCCATAACACAAACTCACAAGTGGATGCTTCACAGAGATGTGTTTATAGACATTGTCCAGCAGTGGGGTGCTCCTCAAGGAGATTTTTTTTGGCTCCCCTCTGAACAGACAACTTTGTGTCTTTTGCACCAGAGTCCTATGTCCTCTAGCTTGGAAGGTGAACGCTGTATCTTTTTTTTCCTGGAAGGGGCGTTTCTGCCTTCCCAACCCTTCTTCCCATACCAAAAGTCCTGTTCAAGATAGAACAGGACTCTTCCAAAGTCTTTGTGACTCCCTTTTGGCCCAGATATCATTGTTTCCCTCTTCTGCATTTAGCCAAGGGCAATCCTCTCAAGTTACCTCAGAGTGGATCTTCTCAGACAAGACAAGGGATCTCTCATCCATCCCCACTTGTCCACTCTTCAGCTGACAGTGAGTGATAGGGTTTTGATCCCCTTTTTCTAATGCCATGCTTGGAGTTCTGCAGGAGGCCAGAAAACCCAGTATCAGGAAGTATTATTTGTCCAAATGGAAGAGATTTTCTGTTTGGTGTCTTACTCGTAACCTGGATCCACTTTCTGTGGAAGTTCCTTTGTTTCTCTCTTAGTGTGAATTGCAGTGTTGGTTTTGGCATACTATTTTGTTAAAGCCTACCTGTCAGCCATTTCTGCTTGTCTGCCTTTGGCTTCTTGAGGTAGTTACTTGGACTTATCTGCATACTTTTACCAAGCAGTATAAGTTAGATGTAGTTTCCAGAGCTAGAACCAAATTTGCAAGGGCTATCCTTCATGGCTTTATTGAGGGCTCTGCTGAATCTTCCTCCTCTCAACTTTCTTCCTGAGCTTTTATACTCTCCCTACTGTAAGGAATACTGCAACAGTGATATGGAAGGACATAGTACAGTTGTGTAAAATCTTACCATAACAGTAGATGTCAGTCAGTTCCCTGGTGCAGTATTCACTCCTTCCCTCCTTACTCCGTTTCTTTCTCCTTCTGGATGCACATGTTCCTCTTTTCTCCTTGGACTGTTGTTCCTCCAGGGGATTTTCAATTGAGGAAGTTTAGTCTGTATGTCACCTTTATGCCCTACACCAAGCAGGAGAAACATACGAGTGACTTACAACTTCCCTTTTATAACCTAAGGCTTTGGTATACTGACCCGAAATCTGGCTGCCTTAGGTAAGGGATCGTTTCTGTAAGGGATACTGCAGTAGTGAAGAGAAGGACATATACTGTTATGGTAAGATTTTACACAACTGTATTTTCCAGTAATCTGGAAATTAATTCATAAACTACAGTTTTCTTTCTGCCAGAGCAGACAAAATACCAAAGTCTGTAATGTTACTACACCCCCAGCTGACAGTTTTTTGAACAAGCATTGCTGTAGAGTAATGTGATAGTGTCCAAAGAGGTACACTTAAAAAAAAAAATCTTGTTCTGGCAGTGATGAGCAGATGTGCATTTACATCATAAAATTGACATGCATGGGTGTATAGAAGATGGCTTTCCTCACAGGTGCTGTATTTTTCCCTTAAAATTTGTTGGTTTACATGTTGGGCTCCGATTCCTCTTGTTCAAAAAAATATTTTACTACCTTTTTTTCTACCTACCCTATTTGCCTTTTTTTTTTTTTTTTTTTGGAGTCTCTCATTCAAGGTAAAGTGATTTTCCATAGATGTTTTTGCATGAAAAATGTTCCCCAGGACAGGATCATCTAGTAGTTAATAAGACTGGATGAGGTTCACAATGCCACTAAATATTCAGTGTATTTTGTTCCTCTGCTCTTGGGCATAGAAAGAATCATTTGCATTTGTATAGAAAGACCTTGTTTGTACAATATTATTCTGAAACTGAAGATTCTGGGGGAGCTGGGCCCTTTCACTTTGGACTCGATACCTACGGTTTCTTTTTTCCTCAAATCCATTGAAGGACCTTGCAGCTGAAGTAGATACCATAAGCTTCCTAACCATCTTTGAACCTCCTTTCTAACACCTGTGGTAATGTTTAGACTCATGACACCTGGAGCTCCCAGCAAAAAAATGCTTCAGTTGAAATTATTTAAAAGGTTATCCTTCCAATTTGCTTTTTGAATATATGAATCCAGCTGCAACTGTTTTACTGATTCAGCACCAGACAAAGGCATTTCCATTTTTTTTTTTATTCCAAACTGTTGACAACAAACCTTTAATGCGGAGGCCAGATCCTGCCCCAATTTGAGTGGCAGCCTTTTTCAGGGCTCAGTAAGGTTTGATGGAGGTTCTTCCTCTTGATCTTTCTCAGTAGAGAACAGGGAATTGACCACTATATGTTGCATCTTTCGGCTTTTCCCGGTTAGGGGTCGCCACAGTGGAACTCCGGTCTGCTAATGATTGGCAGTAGATTTTTACATATTGAGTTGCCAGCCCTGACGCACAACTTTCAGTGAAGGTACGCCCATTCACGCATGTCTCCTCACAGAAGATGCTTTAGCTGAGAATTGAACAGGACAATGTCTTACTGTGAGGCGACAATGCTACCGCAGCACCACCACTGCAGCACTGGAATTGACCACTATACAAGATCCACAAAAAAGGCAAATAGATACGGAGTACACCACCACAATTAAAATGTTCCAACTTTAATAAATGAATTAAAAAACTCACTAAAACTGTCACAAAAGTTTAAAAGTAGATGAAGCATCAAATAAGTGAGTTTGGCAGGATTGTCGCCTTCAGATCATAACTTCCTGTGCTTCATTCCACATCCTTAAAGATTCACCAATCAGGTTAATTCCTTCATTATTAGTTCCTCCTACCACACTGTCAATCACTTGCCTGGACGTAAGCAAGCCTCCATTTTTTAGCCAATAGAAAGAAGTTTCTGCTTCAGAATAGGTTTCAATGGAACCATGGTATGTAAGCCTAGGGGGCGGTTGGCTCTTAAGTTGTTTATCCACCCAATTTCACGAATCTCCATGTTGTTGTGAACATCCTCAACTCTATGTGCTATCAGCACACATTCTACACCTTTAAAGCTGAAGTAATAGGTTGAGTTTGAGACGCCAGTGCATTTTTCATATCCTTCTGTCAAATGTCTCGTAAAGGACATAAAACCCCGTCTTTCAGGCATTGATCAGTTTTGCATATGTAGAAACAAGGGCAAAGGTGGCAACATGTTCGATATACAAGATGGTCACTGTTGCAAGTAGCTTTGACATTAAATATATAGCTCTTGCCTGTAACTGGATGGATAAAATTGTTACTATTATCAATGAATTGACAGGCTTTACATATTCCGCATTTGTGAGTACCTTGTCTCAAAATGT
This sequence comes from Protopterus annectens, assembly GCF_019279795.1. Lineage (NCBI taxonomy): Eukaryota > Metazoa > Chordata > Ceratodontiformes > Protopteridae > Protopterus > Protopterus annectens. The sequence goes on along the minus strand of NC_056741.1, from coordinate 1,306,344,275 downwards.
TGATGTTTTGCTGAGAAAAAACATCAGAAGTCTTTTAAAAGGAAAAAGTTCAACCATCAGAAGGCCTAGAACAGAGTTTAGTGGTTAATATAACACAAAAACCTATGAGTCGACAAGCCAGTCAGGTTTTGGAGAAAGGTCCAACTTTTATTCCTTCAATAAAGTTGGATTTGAACAAGTTTGTAACTGACCTCAAACGTTTGCAAGGAATGTTACTGTAAAGACTATTTTTTAACAATGTCAATCAGCCCTTTTTACCCACATTGAACAAATCCAGTAGATTTGTACCTATAAACCATCCTGCTGTGGATTTATTTGTTTGCATGTGTGAAAATGAGGTTGCAAAATTGAGAGGAAACACAAAAGAAGGTGGTCATTTTCATAACTTGACCAATGAGGAAAGAAAAGCTTTATTTGAACTGAAATCCAGGGATGATCTGGTCATCAAACCTGCTGATAAAGGAGGAGCCATTCTAGTAATGGAGACCACCTGGTATAGGAACAAGATGCATGATTTGCTCAACGACTTGGGAACCTACAAAATTATAAATAGTACAGTTGACAGGATGATTAGAAATACACAGAATACCCTGAATGACTTGCTTTTAGAAAGATTTATCACCAAAAGAATTGTTTGATTTCTTTGAGGTAACATCCTACCATTCCAGCTATATGTGGCCTGCGAAAGATAGACAAAGATTCTGTCAACCCTCCCCTATGTTACATTGTCACAGGGAGAGGGTGGGTAATGAGTCCTTGTCTATGTACGTTGAGAAAGAACTGAAAAAATTTATACCTGAAGCAAAAACAGTTTTGAAAGACTGGTAGTTTCCTGGAAGATCTCTCCAGGAAAATACAAGACATGGAAAATGGGGCTAACCTGCTATTAGTTACAATGAATGTAAATAATTTATTTACAGTCATACCACATTCTTATGGGATTGAAGCAGTCAGAGATTTTTTTTTTTTTAACTCCACTGGGATCGAATCCTAACCTGATATGTACCCTACTCAAACTAATCTTGGAGAACAATGTGTTCTCATATGGCAGTACTTATTATTGGCAAGTATGAGGTGTAGCCATGGGCTATGCCAATAGTTATTCAAACATAGTATTGGCACAATGGGAATCAATGTATGTTTTGTGTGATAAGAACCCTTGGTTTACCAATATTGTTTATTATGGACATTTTGTGGATGATATTTTTATTCTCTGGAATGGGAATGAAGTTCAGCTCAAGTCTTTCTCCGAGTACCTTGAAACCACTACAGAATTTTTGAAATTTATGCTTCAGCACTCTAGGGATAAAATAGACTTTCTAGACATATGCCTACATCTAGATCAAGTTAATGGAATACGTACTAGTGTCCATAGGAAAAGAACTTGAAAGAACAATTTTTGCATACGAGTAGTTTGCATCCTAGATTTCTCCACAGGAACATCTATGAGAATCGACGGACACGGATCTCCAGGTTATGTACAGATGATCATACATTCCAGAAGGAATGCAGGCAACTAGAAGTAAATCTATCCAACAGGGGCTACAACAGAGATGACTTGACAGCTAAAATCCATCCAGAAACCTTAAGACGAACAAAAGGACGTCCCTATTTCTCTAGGAGTAGTACTGACCATGTGAAATTGAATATAATGACAAGATACAAGGCATTTTGAAGGAAATAATCTGAATTGCATTCTTACCTTCAGCACTGACCATCAAAAGGTATGTGATGTCAAAAAAGGTTCTGGCCTATCTTGACTGAAGATGATGTAAATAAAAAGCATCGTAGGAGAAAGACCGAAGTTTACGTTCAAAAACAAAAAAAAAATTCAAATGACTTCTTTGTAATAAAGATGGTCTTTCTCAGCAAAACGTTAACATTTTGAGACAAGATACTCACAAATGCCGAAGATGTAAAGCCTGTCAATTCATAGATAATAGTAACACTTTTATCCATCCCGTTACAGGTAAGAGCTATATATTTAATGTCAAACCTACTTGCAACAGTTAACAACTTGTATATTTAGCATGCTGCCACCTTTGCCCTTGTTTCTACATAGACAAAACTGATCAATGCTTGAAAGGCAGGGTTTTACATGATTTACAAGATATTTATAAGAAGGATATGAAACTGGCATCTCACATTAACTCAAACTCAATCCATTACTTTAGCTTTAAAGCTATAGAATGTGTGCTGATAGGACATAGAGCTGAGGATGTTCACAACACAGAGATTCGTGAAATTGGGTGGATAAACAACTTAAGAGCCAACCCCCCCCATGCTTAAATGCTATGGTTCCATTGAAACCTATTCTGAAGCAGAAACATCTTTCTATTGGCTAAAAATGGAGGCTTGCTTACCTCCAGGCTAATGATTAAAAGTCTGTGGTAGGAGGAACTAATAATGAAGGAATTAACCTGATTGGTGAATCTTTAAGGATGTGGAATAAAGCAAAGGAAGTTATGATGTGAAGGCAATCCTGCCAAAAGCGCTCATCATTTGATGCATCTGTTTTCAAACTTTTGTGACAGTTGTAGTGAGATTTTTAATTTGTTTATTAAAGTTGGAACATTTTAATTGTGGTGTACCTTAATATCTCTTTGCCTTTTTGTACTTTGTTCGGAGACACCTTTAGTAGTGGGGACTTGATCCTTTGCCACTATATAAGATCTCACTTCTCGTACTGTTTATCGTTTTGGTTTTGAGAATGCTGTTGTGAACCCATACAGCATAAGAGTTGATTCTGTATTTTTAATGTGATCTTATTGTCTGACATTTTCAGCCTGAACACCTCAGTTGGCATTGGTGATCCTGATACTGTTTCTCCTGGTCTGAATGGTGGCCTTTGGGATCAGTGCTGAGACTTCAGCACATTAATGGTGTCATCCACTCCTACATTTGTAAACACTGAAGTCAGAGTCACTGATCTCCATCCACAAGTACTCAGCCATGTCATCTCAAAGCAGATGTAGTTTTCATCATTTGTTTCACTACTGAGCTAGCAGCCATTATTGCTACTGTACCCACCCCCCCCCCCCGTGGTACTTTTGCAGTAACTTTGGCCTATTTCAGGCAAAAGAGATGGTGGTCTTCAGCTTTAAGACCCACTCATCTGAAGATTCCCAGAAAAGCTAAGTACAACAGAAATACATAGATTCATCTACTGAATTGACAGCTTCTGAATTGGATGATGATGAGGAAACTGATGATGACAAACTGACTGCTTGACATCCCTTCATGACTTCAAATTTGGGGAATTTGAATTTGGTCCTAATTCCTTTCCACAAAGGATGCAGGCAGATTAACTCATCAGTCTTCCTGGATGGGTGGATTCATTAGCCCTGATGCCCTGCATGAAAAAACCTGGTTTCAGTACTTTCCCTTCCCCAAGAAAGTGAGCTGTGCCCTTTGCCATGCCAGGGATTGGAGTTTCTTTCCAGAGATACACTGGATACTATTAGTTTAGTAGCTGTCACAAAGAGGGCTACTACATTCCAAGCTCCAGTGGCCTTTCCCTAAGATAGAGACTGGAGCAGTGGAGTACCTTGAAAACATGTTTATGCATAATCCACTTTTCTTTAAGGAAATTCATATATATGGCCTACATGTTGGATTTCCAGAAGGCTATTCATGATGAGTTGCACCAGGCCAGCTTCCATTTACCAGATGAGCTATTTAAAGACAAGCTACTACCCATTCAGCTGTGATATCAACAATAACAAATCTTACAACATAGGTTTCTTGCAGTGGAGCTAGTCTGCTGCCACATTTGAATTTGTTTAAGGTTTTTTTTCCCCCCCAGAGATGTCAAAGTGAATTTTTAATGTGTCTTTTCAAGGACTGACATTATTTGGACCTAAAATATTAGTCCTTGAAAAAATAAACTGATTCTGACGCTGTATGTTTAGACAACATGAAAGATATGAAAAAAAAGAAGGTAAGATTGTCATAGATGTTGGTGTTCTGCTGCAGCCATCGCAACACCTTCTCTAGAAAGTAGAGGAGCCTTTGCCAAATGTGACTGAGGCATGGGTAGTAGCCATAAATACAGTAATCTAGAACAAACTCTTATTCTGTGAGTAATCCTGAGGAAGATGTTGCAGCAGTCATCATGGAGATGTGGACACCCTATATGGTCAGCAACATCCCTGAGACCTTTCCCAACTGTTCTTCGTTAAAAGCAGTCAGGGGTCATTTCTCCCTCCATCTGTCGGCTTGGAGAAGTGTAAGCAAAGACAAATGGAAAAGGACAAAATATCCAAGGGTTATAGAATTCCTTCTGTCATGACTCTTGCTTACCCATTCCCTCCCTCCTGATGGATGTACACCTTAAAACAAAGGCACCAAAGGCAGAAGTCTTAAATCTCCTAAACAAGAGAGCCATCCAGGAGGCTGAGGTTCCAACAGTACAGAAGGGATCCAGATTGTACTTAAGTTTCTTTTTGGTACAAAAAGGGGCACAGCATCTAGAGTTCTAGTATGGTGCTAATGTGCTAACAAGCTTCTGTTATCAGAAAATTATTGTAAAGATAATTTAAACATTCAAGCTATTAAACTTATTTTGTGACTGAATTTAAAGTTTTTGTGACTAATATTGTACAAGTAATCAGAAAAGCTTGGTCTGTGTTGATGCAGGATAGTTTATTCGCAAAGTTAGTTGACAAAACCCCTCTGGTTTCATATAGGAGAGGTTAAAAACCTATCTGATATGATGTTAAATTTACAGTTATCATAATTTTTTATAGACAGCTGTATAGTATAGGCACACATTTTTTGTGGTGCCTGTTCTGTAAGTAATAATATAGTTTCTATTAATGGAGTCCCTTTTCATACTATGGGGGGATTTACCTCTAATGACATGCAGGTATGTCCATATGGATTATTTTACATTGGTGAAACTAAGTGACAATTTGATGATAGAATAAAGATGCATTTAAAAGATACATGTTTGGCAAAAACAGAGTTCTGTGGAGGAACATTTGATGTTCCTAGTGTTTCACTGTTGCAGTCATTACATTTGGGTAATCTGCTGGCAGGTTGTCCTCAGTCGGCATGGTTAACAAAGTCTTGGGTCCTGCGTTGGTTGCTGTCCCTTCTTCCATGACATCAGGGGTATAAAACATGCAGCTGACACCATTACATCAGTCTTTCTTGCCGCGCAGTGCCAGAAGCAGTTTGCAAGTGCCGGCCGGCAGACTCCTGAAATTTTCATTTTCGAGTTTCAGAACCAAAGTCTTCAACTAAAAGCTAAGCTCCCCGCTGGGGAAACTTTTTCTTGCTCCTTACCGATGTCAGTAAAAGTTAATAATTGCATTACTTGTGGGAAGCAAATACCTCATAAGGATTTTCATTTGTACTGTATTCCTTGGCTAGGCCCTGACCACCAATGTGCCTTGCTGTCAGTTTTGTGCTAAATTTAATCAACGCACTATTAAACGTCAGTATATTTCTGCTTCTAAATATTTTGGCTCAAGATTCAATTATCCAGAAATGTCGGTTAGCAATCAGACTACCGGAATACCTAAGAAACGTAAAGAAAAAGAGACAGACCATCGAGGTCCGAAACTGACGATGCTTCTCCTAAGCCAGTCACCAGTACTTAGTGAGACACTTTCGCAGCCCCTGATACCCGCTACTTCTGATTTGCAAGCCTCTACTGAGACCCATTCAGAGTCCAGTATGCCGTGAGATGCTTCAATTATGGAACCCACGGATGTCTCTACCTTAGATGGGTCTGGAGCCACTGTGCAGGCACAGACTTCTGAGGGTGTTTTCAAGCCTAACAGATTTGTATATTAGACTGACACCATCTTCAAAACTAAGGCCAAAATCTAAATCTAAAAAAAACGACACCTGGGCCACATGTGCAGGCCCCTATGCCTAAAAAACAAATGATCAAAATGGCTGAAGATTTAATTACTCTGATCAGGGGTAGCCAACCCCCTCCTTCTAAGTGGCCTAGGCAAGACATTGATTATGAATCTTCTGAACAGGATTCAATTTCTTCTGACTCTTCTAATGAGCAGGATTTGTCTATTCCTACTTATGAAGACTCCGATGCAGAAGATTCCATTCCTTCTGCTTCTCCCCTGAGGATTTCTCTTTTGGGGAAACTTTACATACCTTAAGGGAACATTTCCACTGGGAAAGTCAGGATTTCTCTGACTCTAAAAAGAGACTTAGGGATTTTCTTCTTCAGCCTAGGCCTTTGGCTATACTAGACATTGCTGATGTTTTTTCAGAATCTCGTATGACTCCTGATTCTCTGCCTCCGGCTCCTTGTAAACCAGACCGATACTACAGAGTTCCTGGCTCCCACAAATTCCTTTTCAAAAACCCTATTGCTGATCCTGAAACTATTTCTCAGGGTCCGAAGGGCATTAAGGCCTCTACTGCTAAAAATCCTACCCCTTCTGATAGAGATTCCAGGGTACTGGATAAATGGGGTAAGAAGGTTTACACATCTGCAACCTTGACAATCAGGGCTTTAAACTATCAATTTCATATGCTTAAATATCAACAGCATATCATGGGACTACTTAAACAGAAAATGATGTTAATCTCTGTGTGGAAAATAAAGATTTGCAGGATTTATTACATTCAGCTGAACAAGTTGGAAAACATACTTTGCAATGTGGTTTTGATTCCTTGGAGGCCTTTTGCAGGGCTGCTGTAACTGGATCTGTGCGAAGAAGGCATGCTTGGCTGAAGGAGCAAACTCTGCCTGACCCTGTTAAAGCAAAATTGTTGGATGCTTCTTTACAACAGGACCGTCTCTTTGGTAATCAGGCTGAAGAAGTGTTAAAAAAGATGGAAGATAAAGCTAAATCTATACAAACTGTGAAAGATTTCTTACAAGTGCAACCTCCAAGATTTTAGTAGGCACTGGCCTACAAAGAACTGGTCCTTTCCAGTCCCGTTGAGAGCCTCTCAAGTCAAATCAAGACATTCCAAAGGCTTCAGGTTTCAGTCACAAGGAACTTTTAGAACAAAACAATGGGGTGCCTCCACCTCCAAATCTGGAAACAAGGCACCTCCCTATGGTAAGCAGTCTCAATGACATCCCTTTACAATCACCAAGCACTTACCTTTTAGCCGCCCCTTTGGGGGGTGGGGAACTGGCACTTCATGCACGAAACTGGCAACTTATTACCCATGACAAATGGGTTTTAAATATAGTACCCCAGGGATACAGATTTCATTTCCACATGTTGCCAATCCCAAACGGATGGCTAGATCTGCCCCCAAATCAGTGGGCAGAGGCCCAGAAACAAGTTCTGTCCCTCATAAACATGGGGGCTATTCAACCAGTACCAGAAGAGGAAAAAAGGACAAGGTTTCTATTAAAGACTTTTCTGGTACCCAGAAAAGACAAATCATGGCATCCAATTATGGACTTATCCACTCTAAACACATTTCTGGACATTCCAAAATTCAAGATGCTGACTCTTCAACAGTTACTACTTATGCTAGGCAAAGATGCCTGGTTGGTACCTCTAGACTTAAAAGAGGCTTACCTGCGTATCCTAATCAGGGAATCTTGCACAAGATACCTCCGCTTCAAAGCAGGCTACTTGCATTATCAGTTCTCTGCACTGCCCTTTGGCTTATGTACTGCGCCCAGGGTCTTCACAAAGTGCCTGGCACCAGTAATTGCATTTTGCAGGCAAAGAAATATTCAAATATATCCATACCTGGACGATTGCCTAATTCAGGCAGAAAACAAGGACATTCTTCTAAAGCATCTGGCGTTTGTAAAAAGGGTTCTAACTTGTCTAGGGTACACCATAAACAAAAAGAAATCACAACTGGTACCCTCTCAAAAAATTACATTCCTGGGTGCAAGCTTGAATACAACTGCCCAGATGGCTTACCTTACGCCAGAAAAGCAAATTCAAGTGGTGACTTACTTCAAACAGGTGGCCACAAAAACCCTGCTATCTGCAAGACAAATTCTGTAAGCCTTGGGGTTCATGGCCTCCTGCATTCTTCTAATTCCATATGCAAGACTGCATATGAGGAAACTTCAGTGGTACTTAAAAAGTTTATGGAGTCAACATTGTCACAGCCTGGAAACAATGATTCCTATTGTACCTTGCCTACAACTAGAGTTCCTATGGTGGAGAGGCCTGCCACCAAAACAAGGAACTGCCATTCACTCCACCCCCTGCTGCCCAAACCCTAACTACAGATGCCTCAGACTATGCTTGGGGGGCTCATCTGGCAGGAAAGTGCATTCAGGGCAAATGGAGCCCAAATCAAATGCACCTACATATTAATCAGACAGAGATGCTAGCTGTACAGAATGCACAGACAGCCTTCAATGGCTACCTTCATCCAGGACAACTAATGATAAAGACAGACAACACCACAGTTATGTGGTACATAAACAAGCGGGGGGGGTACACATTCCTACCCCCTTTGCAGACTAGCCATGGCATTGTGGAACACGGCCTTGACCTATCAAATACAACTACAAGCTCAATTCCTGCCAGGAAAGCTAAATACTCTGGCAGATGAACTAAGTAGAAATCTTATGGACCCACACGAATGGAAACTAGAACCACAAGTTTTCAACATGTTGACACGCAAGTGGAGGAGCCCAGACATGGATCTTTTTGCCTCACGCCAGAACTATCACTTGGACAAATTAAATTCTGCAAAAGAATTCATCACAAAAAAGCTTGGAAAGTGGATGCTCTATCATTCAGCTGGAAAAACCTATCGGTCTATGCTTTTCCCCCTCTGCCTCTGCTCTCCAACAGGACAAACCAAAAATGATTCTGACTGCTCCATACTGGCCTCGCCCTCACTGGTACCCACTCCTGCGTCCTGCACAATGTGTCACACCTTCCTCCATGGCACATGCCTCAGACACCTTACCTACTGTCTCAGCAGAACTACCAAATTCTGTACACTCAGCTCCAAACTTTGAATCTTGCAGCATGGCTAATCAACTAATTTCACCCTTGGCATCCCTCAGCAAACCTGTGATGGATGTCATTTTGGAGGCTAGAAGGCCTAGTACTAGAAAATCTTATGCTGACAAATGGAAAAGATTCTGTGCATGGAACCAGTCACAAGGAACAAGCACAGCAATGCCCGATATTCCTCAGATTCTGCAATACTTAACCGAGATGCTTCACAAGGGCCTATCTTTTTCTTCCATAAAAATCCATGCCTCTGCCATTTCAGCTCATTACAACACAGAACCTCCCCCTCTTCTCTCATCCTCTGCTAAAGCAGTATCTCAGAGGGGCCAAAAATTTAAGACGTCCCAGGAGAGCACCAACTCCTGCATGGGACCTCAATTTTGTTTTGGAAAAAAAATCACTCTCCCTCCTTTTCAGCCAGCTGCTACTGCAGAACTAAAATTTTTCTCCTGGAAAACAGCTTTCCTCTTAGCAGTCACTTCAGCTAGAAGGATTTCAGAATTACAGGCTCTTATGGCAGTGGAGCCTTTCATCATTTTTAATCCAGACAGGGCGTCTCTCAGGACCAATCCATCTTTCATGCCTAAGGTGGAATCCAGTGTGGCTCTTAATCAAACCATTCATCTGCCAACTTTCTTTCCCAAACCACAGAACAAGGGTGAGCGGATTCTGCATTCATTGGATGTACACAGACAACTTAGATTCTACTTAAACAGGACAAAATCTCTAAGAAAATCTGAACTATTGGTGGCATTTGCTGCAGGGGCAGAGGGAAAGGCTATTTCAAAGCAGACTATTTCCAAATGGATAAGCCATTGTATTAGTTTCTGCTATATGCACCATGGTAAACCTATCCCCAAGGGGATCAGATCTCATTCCACCAGGGCTGCATCAACTTCTGCAGCCTTTCCAAGAGGGGTTCCTACCAGAGACATTCTAGAAGCTGCTACCTGGAGCTCAGTTCATACGTTCACCAAACATTACCATTTACCTCTCTTCTCTAAATCCAGAGCTGGCTTTGCCACTGCTGTCCTGCAGGGTCTTATAGCTGCTCCTAATGCTGTATGAAACCATCCTTCCCAACCATAGCTTTGGGATTCTACCTAAATGTAATGACTACAACAGTGAAACACGAAGAACATAGTACAGTTGTGTACACTTACCATAAATGTAGATGTTCAAGTGTATTCACTGTTGTAGTCCTGGTTACCCACCATCCAGCCCCCTGTTTTTCTCTTACTATACCTCTCCTTTCTTTTACTATACCTAAAAGCCTTTTTGGTGTATTTGCTTTTGTTTGGAGGTATATTTTTTGTGTTTTAAATTATATACATACATACACACACACACACACACATATATATATATATATATATATATATATATATATATATATATATATATATATATATATATATATATATATTTTTTTTTTTTTTTTTTTTGCTCTCCATTTGGGGGCACCTGACATCTGGGGCAAGAAAAACTGATGTAATGGCATCAGCTGCATGTTTTATACCCCTGACATCATGGAAGAAGGGACAACAACCAAGCAGGACCCAAGACTGTTAATCAGACCAACTGAGGACAACCTGCCAGCAGATTACCCAAATGTAATGACTGCAACAGTGAATATGCTCAAACATCTACATGTATGGTATGTGTACACAACTGTACTTTACATGCATTTACATGGATAAAAATGCAAATTTATTACAAGCTGCCATATTGTTACAAGTTAGAGTTAAACCACGAGAGAAAAAAACTTATGTACTCAACATAAAGTTGCATCTGTGTTGCCCATTTTCATTTTTCTTCAGCTGTTGGGTTTGGATCCGATCTTTGGTTCTGACTCTGCCATTACTTTAGCTAGTGGCCACCAAAAAGCTCTTGCACTCCTCCCTTATCCATAATGCATCAACCCTTAACATACCTCAGATATTGTTTGCTGTTTGACACAAAGTAGGAAGTCTACTACAAAATTCTTAACAGAAGAAGCCATATCTGGAGCTCAACTTGAAGGACAGCAGTGTCCTTGTAAACTCTCCTCGTTCCAGAAATCAAATGAAAAAGTATGGGAGTTGGTGGGTGAAGAGCTGAGGAAGAATAAGAATGGACACCACAGATGGAACAGTATGATGAGTACATAACTTTTGTCTGATGTCAGTTTTCATTCTATCCTCAATTGTTTTGACAGACTCCCCAGTTACCTAAATTTCCAAATGGTCTTTAAGGAAGGATGCTCCTGAGCACAGTTGAGCCAAAGGCTGCTCTTCCCCTTGAGGCCAGATCTAGTTGGTATTGAGTAACAAAGATATGAGGACTGGCCAAAGTTGCATATGCATATATTTCATCCATGGAAGCTCTAGACAGAAACATTGAAGTAGTCATGGACCTAGTTGAATAAGCTCTTAAATATCTTGGTAAGGATAGGCTCAATTTGTTGTAAATAAATTATATGCAATCTGTAACCATCTGGCTAGAGTTACCTTTGCAACTGATTTGCCCAATTTAGAATCTGTGAAGAAAACAAATTGATCTGTCTTCCTAATTTATTTTGTTCTATGTAAGTAAAAATGTAATTGTCTGACATCCAATAAATGCAACATATGCTCACCTTTGTTTGTAAAATTAAGAAAGAAGACTGGCAAGATAATGGATTGGTCAATATTAGATTCTGACACCACCTTAGGAAGAAAAGAAGGATTGGTACATAATGATACTCTACCCATATGAGAAATAAAGTAGGGAAGTTTACAGGACAATTCTTGAAGTTATGAAATTCTTCTAGTGGAGGTGATGGCCACTCAAAAAAATAGTTTTACAAGTCAAAAATTTAAGATCACAGTTTGCTGCTGGTTCAAAAGAGGAGTAAATTAAGGCCTGGAGTACTAGATTTAAATCCCATGGTGGAGTAGGATCTTTATAGGGAGGCCTCAGCAGGAGTGTGCCTCTCAAAAAGGCCTTACAAAGCTTAGATGAAGCCAAAGAAGAATTTTCAAACCCAATATGGAAGTTGGAAATTGCTGCTAACTGAGCTCTAATTGTAGTTGAGGAGCTAGCTCCCTCATTAAAAACCGTTGCCAAAAAGACAAGAACACTTTGTGCAGGAGATGAGAAGGGGTCAATGTGTTTCTGATGTGCCCAAAAAACAACCTTTTCCATTTACTCCTATAAAGTTTTCTTGCAGAAGCCTCATGGGAAGATAAAAGTATGATAAAAGTATATGACAGATAGGTGAAGAGTGCATCAGTTATCTGGGTATTAACGTAACTGGAGAAACCACTCTGTTAGCTTGAGATATCTGGATGAAACATGCCTGTCAGATGAGACAGGAGGTCTGGAATCAGATCCAGAATCCGAGGTGGGTAAAGTAGATGAGGCCAAAGGAATGGGGAACCAAATCTATCAAGGCCAGTAAGGTGCAATGAGGATGACTTTGCTCTATAACCGGGCAGCTTTCTGCAGAAATTTTGGAATTAAGGAGGTTGGTGGGTAAGCATAAAGGAGACCAAGGGACTAATCATAGACTAGAAAGTCCCTCAGTGATTCCCCCCCCCCCTGGTTGGGGGTATCAGGACAAAAACTGGTGAATTTGTTGTTTAGGGGAGAAGCAAAAAGATCACAGCAAGACTGGCTCCATTGATGGAAAATCATTTCTGTCAATTTCATGTTGAGATACCACTCATGTTGTAGTAGAATGGACCTGATGAATTTGTTATGTTGGACTTCCCCGGAATGTGCATTGCTATCAGAAAGTGGTTGGAAGAGATTACCCATTGCCACACACTGAGAGCTTCTTGACACAAGGGGTAAGACCCGATTCCTCCTTGTTTAAGTACCAGACTACTGACATGTTATTTTTCTGTACCACAATTGTCCCAAAAGGGAGAGAGTCTTGAAAGGCCTGCAACACTAAGAGCACCGCACTCATTTCCAGGACAGTGATATGCATATCGGCCTCGTCGGGGGACCAAGTGCCTTAAACTGTCTTTCCAAGGAAATGACCCCCCCCCCCAACCTGGTAAGCTTCCCTGGTCACGACAGCCTTGGTGTGAGGGAAAGTGAAAGGGCAACCTTGAAGAATTTGCTCTAATTGAATCCAACACCAAAGGTATTTCTTGCATGCCTGAGTGATTCTTACTTGGGCTGACATGAGTTGATACAGACTCAACCATTATGTTGCTAACATCTATTGAAGAATTCTCATATGAAATCTTGCTAGAGTAACTAAAATTATGGCCACTGATGACTCCAAGGCTTGAAGGGCAAACGGGCTGAAAGTTTGGTACTGTAAATTATTTTCCTGACCTGGAATCCGATAGTCTACACACTTGAAAGAGCAAGAGAAGCCATCAGTGAAAGTGTTGAAAACCGCTCCTGTGAATTCCAGTGTTTGAGAGGGTTGTAACTGGGAGTTGTAGTTTATATTTATCACCATAAGGGAGCAAGTCTGGAGTACCTGATCTCTCACTTTTATTAGTAAATGCCTAGTCAGGGGCAGTAATGAGCCAGTCGTGTATGTATGGAAACAATCCCTGCAGTCTTAAGTGAGCTGCCACCACTGATATGCATTTGAACACCCTGGGGGCTGTGGTGAGGCCAAAGGGCAGTGTTTTGAACTTGTGAATGGCTCCCAGCTGGAAGCATAAATATCTTCTGGATTGTCTGTTCATTTTTATGTGATAGTACATATCCTAAAGGTCTATCGAGCACATCTAGTCATCCTTGCCTAGAAAAGGCAAAATGGACAACTATGACCATCTGAAAATGTGTGTGTGTTGAACTGCTTTGTTCAGTTCGCCGAGATCCAGAATTGATATCCAGTTCCCAGTTTTCTTTGGCACTAAAAAGAATCTTAAGTAAGTTCTGGATTCTATCTGATCTGGTGGGACCTCTTGGATGACTTTTTTTTTTCTAACAGTTTTTGTATCTCTAGTGCTGCTGCATTCATCTGACTGCATGAATATTGAGAATTTTGCATACCGGTGAAGTTGGTAAGGAAAAGGGAATTATATAACTTCTGGAAATAATCTTCTGCACCCATGTATTTTTTGTTATATCTAGCCAGGTTCTCTGGTGCAGGGATAAATGACCGCTGACTGCCTCCAGAGGTGGGCAATCGGAACTCCTTTCAGGGGTGCTGGTAGGGTCTATCAGATAATGAATTTCTGGACCCCCAGTGATGTGTCCATCATAGTCCATTTGAGTCCCTCCTTTGCACCTGGGGAAGCTTTCTGCTCATGGAATTGGAAAGGACCCTGGGACCTGAACCACCTTTTTACCTCCTCACTGATTCCTAGAGAAGGATCTTTGAGGAGTCGAAAAACATATGTCCACTATAGAGGGTCTTTGCATCTTTTTCATACCTGGAGTGTGTCTAACTTCAGAGCCCATCAAAGGGTACATTGATGAACAAGCACTTGAAGGGCTCTGCAAAATCACAAAAGTGCATCCAGGCATGCCTCCTGGTGGAAATGCCTGAACCCGCTGCCTTGAGCCACCTTCAGCTGCATGTAAAATAAGCCTCATGGACGAAATAGAAATAGCCTGTAGGGTAGCCAGCCAAGAAGCTACAGGAGTTTGAGCCTCAGCAGTATTGATCCTTCAAAGAGATTTTAACAGTTCCTTTATCAAATCCCTTTGTAGTCTCAAAGTCTGCCAGGTAGATGTTCATCGTGCATACAGCTGCAGTCATAACAGATGGGTTTTCCTGCCGTCAGGCGGGTCCTCGGTCAGCCGAATTCCAAAGTCTAGGTCCGGCGTCGGTTGTCGTCGCTTCTTCCCTGATGTCAGTGCGACAGGGGTATAAAAGAACCAGCCGACGCCATTTTCTTCAGTCTTTCTTGCCGCGCGGTGCCCGAAGCAGAAGCAGTTCGCAAGTGCCGGTCGGCCAGCCCCTGAGATTACGAATATCCACAACCGAAGTCTTCTTGAAAGCTAAGTACCCCGTTGGGAAAACTTTTCTTGCCTCAGACTGATGTCAGACAAAGTTAATAATTGTATTTCTTGTGGGAAGCAAATACCGCATAAGGATTTTCATTCCCTCTGCATTCCTTGCTTAGGCCCAGACCACAACGTCTCGGCCTGTCGTTTTTGTGCTACATTCAACAAACGCACCATTAAGCGTCGGGCGGAGTTCGCCCAGCACTTTTTTGGCAAAAAATTTAACTGCATAATGTCGTTGGATACTCCGACTCCAGGTTTGACTAAAAAACGCAAAGATAAGGACCGACACACGAGGTCCACGGCCTCTACCGACACCACGCCAAAGCCGACTACAGGTGGTCCGGTTCTCAGCGAGGCGCCTACGCAGCCCCTGACTACTGACGACACTTCATTGGCGGTGTCTTCTGTACCCGAGGTCGCAGGCTCTTCGGCCCACACCCCGACTACAGATACCGAAGCCACTCTTGGCGGTGAAACTCAGAGTTTAGACAGGTCTGCCTCCTCTCAAGGGGTCTTCAGGCCTTCCTCTTCTTTTTCCATCAAGGCTTTCACTAGTCTAAGACAGCCATGCATTCTAAAAAGCAAACCCCACAGGGCCCTTCTCAAGGCCCCATGCCTAAAAAGCAGATGCTCAAAATGGCTGAGGACTTAATTACTCTTATCAGGGGTTCTCAACCCCCCCCCGGAAAAAAGGCCCAGAGTGGAGGAAGAATCCCCCTCCTCGGACCAGGCCTCCATTATTTCAGAACATTCTGATGACCAGGAACATTCATACTCCCCTTTTGAAGATTCTGATGCAGAGGAGTCCATTCCTTCTGTCTCCCCCCCTGAGGATTACTCTTTTGGGGAAACCTTGCATACCTTGAGGGAACACTTCCATTGGGAAGGCCAAGAGTATTCAGACTCCAAGAAAAGGCTTAGGGATTTTCTCTTGCTCCCTCAGCACAGGCCTCTGGCTATACCTCCTGTCTTGGATATCCTTGATGATGTGTATTCGGAGTCCTGCCTCAACCCAGACTCTTTGCCTCCAGCCCCAGTCAAGCCTGACCAGTATTACCGGGTTCCTGACTCGCACCAATTCCTATACAAGTGCCATGCAGCGGACCCAGAAACTATCTCACAGGGCCCCAAGGGAATTAAGGCCTCCACTGCTAAAAATCCATTACCTTCAGAGAGGGATTTCAGAGCTTTAGAAAGGTGGGGGAAAAAGGTATACACATCGGCCACCTTATTCATGAGGGCATTAAACTGCCAGTTCCATATGTTAAAGTACCAACAGTTTCTGTTATCACAGTTGAGAAACAAAATGTCACAACCTGAACAACCAGATTTGAAGGAGTTGCAGGATTTGATACATAGTGCAGAGCAAGTAGATAAACATACCTTGCAATGTGGTTTTGATGCTTTAGAAGCCTCATGTAGAGCTGCTGTTACAGGATCAATCATACGTAGACATGCTTGGCTTAAAGAGCAAACCTTACCAGATCATGTCAAAGCTAAATTACTGGATGCACCTCTGCAAAAAGATGTATTGTTTGGTGTTAAAGCTGAGGAGGTATTAAAGAAAATGGAGGAAAAGGCAAAATCAATGCAAACAGTGAAAGATTTCCTACAGGTACAACCTCCACGCTTCAGTAGAAATTGGCCTTCAAAAAATTGGTCCTTTCCAGCCACTGACAGACCCCAAAGAGGTAGATACAGGCGCCCGAGGGGTAGAGGGCAATCTCAAGGATCGTTTAGAGGCAGACAATGGCAAACACCTACCCAAAGAGGTAGTGAGGATAGTTCACAGCCATTCAGAAAGCAGAATCAATGACTTTCCCCTTTGCATGCCAAGCAAGGCTCAAATGGCAGCACCTTTAGGTGGGAAACTGGCACTATTTTCAAAAAATTGGCATATTGTCACAAAAGACAAATGGATCCGGGACATTATAGACAGAGGCTACAGATTCCACTTTCACACCCTTCCAAAAATGAGAGGCATGCCAAACCTGCCACACAATCAAAGGGCAGAGGCACAAAAACAAATTTCAAATCTTATGGACATGAAAGCTATTCAAGAGGTACCTGCACAAGAACAGGGTCAAGGTTTTTATTCCAGACTATTCCTGGTACCAAGGAAGGGCAAAGATTGGAGACCTATTTTGGACCTATCCATCCTAAACACTTTTTTACTCGTGCCAAAATTCAAGATGCTCACATTACAGCAGCTTCTTCCCATGCTGGGCAAGGAGTCTTGGCTGGTAACATTGGACCTCAAGGAGGCATACCTGCATGTCCCAATCAGACAAGATTGCAGAAGATACCTCAGATTTCTTGCAGGTTCAACACATCATCAATTCTCTGTATTGCCTTTTGGCTTATCTACTGCACCCAGAGTGTTCACGAAATGCCTGGCATCAGTAATTGCCTACTGCAGACTACAAGGGATACAAATATACCCATATCTGGACGACTGCCTGATCCAAGCGGACAGCAAGCACATACTTCTGAAACATCTGGCTTTTGTAATAAGGTTGTTGAATTCCCTGGGATACACAGTCAACAAAAGGAAATCAAGGCTACTACCATCTCAAACAATAATTTTCCTGGGTGCCAACTTGGATACAAACACCCAGATGGCCTACCTCACGTCAGAGAAACAAGGGCAACTAACTCAATACTTCAGAAAAATGGCAACTTTCACCAGGCAGACTGCAAGGAAAATCCTGCAGGCTCTGGGATTCATTGCATCTTGCATCCTACTAATCCCATGTGCAAAGCTGCATATGAGGAAACTTCAGTGGTACCTGAAAAACCTATGGTCTCAGCACAGCCACAGCTTGGAAACAGTAATACCACTAATTCCATGTCTTCAAAAGGAATTTCTGTGGTGGGCTCAAGCATGCCAAAGAAACACAGGTCTCCCATTCTGCAAGCCTCAAGCAAGCCAAAGCATCACAACAGATGCCTCGGATTACGCCTGGGGGGCGCACATGGCAAATCGGTGCATTCAGGGCAGATGGTCCCAAAAGGAAAAACACCTACACATCAATCAAAAGGAAATGCTAGCAGTAATAAATGTTATTATAGCTTTCAAAGACCTGCTGCATCCAGGCCAGCTATTGATAAGGACAGACAACACCACAGCAATGTGGTACATAAACAAACAGGGAGGAACTCATTCATACCCCCTATGCAGGCTAGCCATGTCTCTTTGGAACATGGCTCTAGATTTGCAAATTGAGCTTCAAGCACAGTTCCTGCCAGGCAAGGAAAACACGCTGGCAGACAACCTAAGCAGAAATATGACAGATCCACACGAATGGAAGTTGCATCCTCAAGTCTTTTCAAAGATAATTCAAGCATGGGGAAGGCCAGACATAGATCTCATTGCCTCCCACAGAAATCACGAATTGGCAAAATTCTGCTCAAGGACCTTTCATCCACAGGCCTGGAAAGTAGACGCACTCTCTTTCAGTTGGACAACAATGACAGTCTATGCCTTTCCACCTCTTCCTCTGCTCCCCAAAGTTCTATTAAAAACCAGAGCAGACAGACCACAGATGATTCTCATCGCTCCAGACTGGCCAAGGCAACATTGGTACCCACTCCTGAGGAGCCTGACGCATTCCCCACCATGGATCCTGCCTCTAATGCCTCTTCTTCTGACTCAGCACAACTTCACAACTCTTCACAGTCAGCTGAAAACACTCAATCTAGCCGCATGGAAGATTCCTTAAAATTGCAACAGACCCTACTCTCCAAGGAGGTACAGGATGTCATTTTGGAGGCCAGAAGACCTTCTACTAGAAAAGCCTACTCCACCAAATGGAAACGGTTTTGTGCTTGGAATGAGAAAAAGGGCCAGAACCCTGGAATATTGAATTTACCTCATATTACAGTACCTAGCTGAGATGCTAAGCAGTGGACTTTCATTCTCTCCCATCAAAATCCATGCCTCAGCCATTTCTGCACAATACAACACTGATCCTCCTTTATTCTCTCACCCCATCTTAAGACAGTTCCTCAGAGGGGCTAAGAATATTAAGCCCCCAAGGAAACAACCAGTGCCTGCTTGGGATCTCAATTTCATTCTAGAGAAACTGACTTTGCCTCCTTTTGAGCCAGCTGCCTCATCAGAACTACAATATTTGTCCTGGAAAACAGCCTTCCTGCTGGCTATCACCTCAGCTTGCAGGGTTTCTGAACTACAAGCCCTCATGGCTGTGCAACCTTTCATCATTTTCCATCAGGACAGAGTTTCCTTATGAACCAACCCTTCCTTTATGCCAAAGGTAGTATCCAGGGTAGCCTTGAATCAGGCTATCCACTTGCTTACCTTTTACCCCAATCCTCAAAACAAAGGGGAGAGGCTGCTACATTCTTTGGACATTCACAGGCAACTATGCTATTATTTGGACAGAACAAAGCCTTTCAGAAAATCAGAGCAACTCTTTGTGTCCTATGCTACAGGGGGCTCAAGGGAAGCCTATTTCCAAACAGACAATCTCAAAGTGGATAGCCCACTGCATACGCTTTTGTTACTCTCTTCATGGTAAAACTGTACCTGCAGGCATAAGGTCTCACTCCACTAGGGCCACAGCTACCTCTGCAGCTTTCCTCAGGGGGGTTCTTACCAAAGATATTTTGGAAGGTGCCACTTGGAGTTCTGTGCATACTTTCTCCAAGCACTATCACCTGCCCTTATACTCCAAATCTAGAGCAGGTTTTGCCACTGCAGTTTTGCAGGGCATCCTAGCTCCTCCTAGTTCCACATAGTGCCTACCACCCTTATTTTAGCTTTGGGATTCTACCCATCTGTTATGACTGCAGCTGTATGCAAGATGAACATAGTACAGTTTTGTACCTACCATAAATGTAGATGTTAGAGTGCTAATACAGTTGCAGTCCAAGTTTCCCTCCCTCCTTCCCCTCTGGAACAGGCCTAATAGCTAACACCTCCTCATACAACCTGATTGGGGTATTCTTTTATGGCGTATTTGCTTGCAACTACTGTTTTGTGATTATACTGCATTGCATTATTCCATAAATGTATGTATTGCCTTCCTTCTGGGGCACCTGACATCTGGGGCAAGAAAAACTGAAGAAAATGGCGTTGGCTGGTTCTTTTATACCCCTGTCGCACTGACGTCAGGGAAGAAGCGATGACAACCGACGCCGGACCTAGACTTTGGAATTCGGCCGACCAAGGACCCACCTGACGGCAGAAAAACCCATCTGTTATGACTACAGCTGTATTAGCACTCGAACATCTGCATTTATGGTAGGTACAAAACTGTACTTTCAGCTAAGGGCAAAAGTCACTGAAGCATAGACACACTTCACAAGTCTGTCCAACACAATGAGAAGTTAGTCGAATTAGAAGACAGTTCCCCAAGAGAAATTCTGAGAGTAAGTGGCATTGCAGAGAAAAGTGAACAAATAGATTGTGTATTGTTCATGAAAAAAATGTTACTTGCATGGACTGCTATCTCTCAGTCAGTACTGTACCTTGAAAGTTTCACAGAGTCTTTTTTCCCAGTAACTTATAATCAAGGAAAAGCCAACAACCTATATTAGTAATATTACAATCAATGCCTCGCAGCAAGAGGTTCTCCGGTTCGATCCTCGCAGCAAGAGGTTCTCCGGTTCGATCCTCGGCTGGGGTGCCTTCTGTGCGGAGTCTGCATGTCCTCCCTGTGGTCGCGTGGGTTTCCTCGGGGTGCTCCGGTTTCCTCCCACATCCCAAAGACATGCTGCAGGTGGATTGGACACTCTAAATTGGCCCTAGGTGTGTGTGTGAGTGTGCCTTCTGTGGAAGGTTGGGCGCCGGGCTGGCAACTCGACACTGTAAAACTCCACTGCCAATCAATGTGCGGACAAGGTGATCCGCTGTGGCGACCCCTAACCGGGAAAAAGCCGAAAGAAGAAGAAGAAGATGTATCCTAAAAGAAGTGTCCCTTTCTAAGCTCTAGCAGAAGGGAAAATGTTAAAAATTGGTAACAGGTGTATATAGACAGTGATTCTTCTGCACAGACAAGGAGAAAAACAAATGCTCCAATGATAGAGTTGTGTAATGTGAAAATGAGTATGGTTTAAACTCTGATACAGTAACTTACCCTGCAAGTCTAAAAACTTGTACAGTTGCTGCAGATGCAGAATATGGCATCAAGCAGCCCATCTTTAAAAAGTGTCACTTCAGCAGAAGGTTAATGCTTCCAAGAAACACATGACAGCAACATATCTCAGAAATTGTCAGCTGCAAATGCAAAAAGTCTAACCTTGAATATTTTTCTGCTTTTTAAGAGGAAGATGGAACAATGGCAAAAAGAATAGTTAATTGTCAAGCCCCACCTTGAGAAAGTCCAGCAAGTAGTAGCATATGAACTTAATGTATTTGTCACTTTTGGAAGTATCATTTCATTTCTTATTACACTATTCATGCAAAAGTTGCAAATTTATCTGACTTCTAAGATAGCTGTACAATGAGTAACAGCTTAATTTCAGCTTTCCAAGTGTAAAAATAGAAACTCAGAAAAGAGAGCCAGTCCATTTGATTGTTTGGGTAAATTTCAGTTACTGGACAGTATGTGCACTGCCTGGATGCCAGCAAAGAAGAAATGTAGAGGACCTAAAGAAAATCAACCACAAAAGGTGAGTAGAAGGCACTGGCTGGGAAGAATCCTGCAGCTGTTCAGCAAAAAAGCAATTCAATCTCCAGCTTTGCTGCAAGACATGGCTTCCAGTAATCTAGAGAAAAAATAAGTCAAATGTACTCAGAGCTGATTAAAATAAATGGAACACTAAAGGTGTATATCAACTCAAATAACAAAAGACTGAAAAAAATGGAAGAAGCTTTAAACAGATATTCATATGTGCTGATAAAAGTGTAACAACCAGATGTCAAAATGAAGAAAAGGCTGGCTGAGTTTGAGACTGCTCAAGAAGAGATGTTTCAAGAAATGATAGAATTAGAGGACAGAGCACTAAGGGAAAACCTGAGATTTTCTGCTGTGCAAGAGAAACTGGACGGAACAGACAATTTTATGAAAGCACAAATAAACAACTGGACTTGTATTCCACAACCGGAGTTGTTAACTGAAAGGACAGATTGTATGTATGCTCCAAACCTGACCATGAGAAAGTAGCACGACCTGTATTAGTAGAGAAGCAATCCTATCATCAGAAATAAAGAGCAGAGTACTAAAAGTTGGAAACGGTATAGTGTTTATGGAAAATGATTACTTACTGTACACCAGGCAGTAGAAGAGTATATTTATTCCTGCAATCAGGGAATGTCGAGAGGCAAGTACGAGATTCCTGCTGCTGTATCCATCTACCTGCAGAATATTTTTCCTGGAGGATCAAAGTCATTTTTTGATGCGGAACTGACTCTGGAGGAAATAAAAAAGTTTGTCCAACAAAAAGTGAGCTATCAACAAAAGAGGACTCTGCTGCTTATTATTTTGATAATAAAACTCATATAGAGACTTTGCCAGTTAAACTTTTTCCAATGTTCCAAAGGAAAATGGTTCAGAGACAGAGAAAAGCACAGGAGTTAATTAGTAAAACTGGGAGTACTTTGGAAATGAACCAGAACCTGGAGTTAGGAGATGGGGATCAACAGGAAAAAAAACAGCAACTCAGAAATTAATGCAGAAGTGTGGAATTACAAGGCATTAAATCAAATTTTAAAATATGTCTGAATGTGAAAAACTGGAAATATTGGCCTTTTTTGACTTTGTTAAATTTGTAGGGGACTCCAAAGCATTTGCCATTAGTGTTTAGGAGAAAGGAAAGATGTAACTTTAAGTTAACCAAATTTTGTTCTTAACAGTATTTTTATGAAACAAAACTGCATGCTATAGTAAACCATTTTTTGTTATTTTGTGTATTATAATGGTACTAAAGTAAACTGGTGCCTGTTTTTAATTCTTTTTCTTTCCTTCATTCTTTCTTCTTTTTTAGTTTTAAGAAATGTAGACATTGCAATGTAAAAAGAGAAGAAGGTATGGCAAAAGCACATTTGAGATAATAGGCTTAATCTCGGGTTGTGAGGTGAGGAATAATATACAAAAGTGTACACATCATGACGTTAGTGGAGTTCATATGCTTTTTCTTACTTTTTAAGGCCTTCGGTTTGATCTAACAATGAAGTTTTAAGTGGAATCAAGTAAATAAGAGAAGATTAAATGCAATAAAAAGTTTTCCTTTAACAAATAAATGTTCATAGTGTAACATGAGAAATTTGTAGCTGAAGGCAACTATGTATCTGGTTCTTGTGTTTCTATGGAGACACACTCATAACAGGGCAATACTTTTTAAGGCTGAACATTAATGTTTTCTGAAAGCATTCAAGTTGTTTTCTACATTTTAGAGATGAATAATAAGACAAAAACAGACAGCACTTAGTGTAAGTAGAAGCACATGCTGTACCATGTGTCTTAGCATGCATAACCTTAATTATAGGTCAGTTAAAGCCTGTGAGTATAGCTGTCAATCTGAAATAGTTGTTGCTATTATGAGGATTAAACTTCATTATTTGAAGAGGTACCTAGTTGTGTGTGTTTATATTAATAGGTTATGGGGTATTTTTTCATTAAAACAAAACGTCTTGTAATATGTGAGAGATTCAAATGGATATGACAAAAAAACTCTTTAAAAGATCAACCTGCCAAACTTTAGTGCATGCATGTAACATGAAGGCTGAAAATAGACATTAAAAAAGATTTTATACATAACAGGAGGAGACAATAACTTCTTATCATAATAGCAACCCTTTCCATATTATCTTGGAATGTGAATGGTCTCAAGTATGTACAAAAAGAAAGAGTAGTGAACTATATTAAGAAATGCAGAGTGCAAATATCTATGCTACAGGAGTCATGTTTGGAAAGAAGTGAGCATGTGATTTTGATAAAGGATTTCAAGATGGTTATTAAGCAGAATATCTGGTGCAAAGGAAAACAGGAGTACTTATAATTGCTAGAGGAGCTTCAATGTTGAGAGAAGAGGGCAAAAATAATAATGGTAGATTTGTGGTACTAAGGGGCTACTGGCAAGGGAGGAGGATTTTACATCCCACCTAAAACTGTTACAGTGGAGCTTATGAAAATTCTGGGAGAAACAGCTTATGTTTCAACAGGGAATGAGACTTATAGATGGAGACTAGAATTTGATTTGCAACAGCAAGGGTGCATCTAGGGAGCCTACAAGAAAACCTAACAAAAGAGGGTAGATTTTTGAAGAAATTTATGAAAATATTTGGAATGGAAGATGTGAATTCAGTAGTAGGAATTCTGAGATAATGTACATATTATTCCCCATGGTACAACTACACTACACTGGTCAAAAATTATATTTCTCGGGAACATGTGCTTTCAATTGAAAGTTTTAATAGATATCCAATAATTATTTCAGATCACATCCCAATAATAACCAAGATAAAAATGTAGGATAATGAAGTAAAAATGAGACACTGATGCTTCCCCACCTATCTGTTAAAAAGAGAGGGATTTAAGTAATGGGTAGTGGAAGTTATTCAGGAGTTATTAGGGAAGATAGAAATCTCTTCAGAAGATATAGTTACAGGGTGGAAAAAATGAAAGTGGATGTTAAAAATAGGGTAGAAATAAAAAGATGGTTAAGAAGTAACAAGAATAATTTAGAGAGACTGACAAAGGTTAAAGTTTTGCAGAATAAAGGGAATCTGAGAGAACAAGAAGCACAACTTCAGAGTACTAGAAAGAAAATAAGGGACTACCTGGATAATAGGCATTAATTTGGGAAGACTGCTATTAAGCAACTGTTTTTTGATAACTCCAGAGAACAATTTTTTTTAACATAACAATTCAGGAAACAGAAAGAACCAGAAATCCAGTAGAGGTATTAGAAATATTTCAGAAATTTTATGAAAATATTTATAAAGCAGAGAAATGTGGAAATAGTGAAAAAACACAAATAAAAATGTTTATGGAAGAATTAAATATGCCAAGGTTAGAGGTAGATGAGGCTCAATTATTAATAGTTAGGACAGGAAGATTTGAGATAGAAATGGTGGTCTACAACCAATCTACAGGAAAGTCTCCAGAGACAGATGTATAATCAATTTACAGGACAGTCGGTATTCATGTGGATGTCTGTAAGCTAGGAGGGAGGAAAGTGATAATCTTGAATGTTTTAACAATATTTTAAAAGGAGGAGAAGTACCAAGATCATGGAAGAAAGCTGTGATGGCTGTATTACCTAAAGATGTTAAAGGCCCATCAGATCCACTTTCATATGGGCCCATTTCAATTATAAACAATAATTATAAAGGGTTCATCTCTATAAGTGTTACCAAAATTAATAGATATGTATCAGTTTGGTTTTGTGGAGAGGAGACAAACATTTGACAACATTAATAAAACAATGATGAGCCAGAGGGAAGTAGAATGTAAGAAAATACTGTTGTTGGTGGGTCTTGAAGCAGTGGAAACATTTAATGGTGTAAGCTGGAATTTTATAACTGGGGTGTTGAAAGTATTGCCTGACACAACAGGGTAAATTATGAGGATATATGAGAGATTAGAAGTGGAAATTAAAGTGTTTGGGGGGGGGGGTTCATTTCTGATAAGTTCCGTCTAAACAGAGGAACCAGACTGGGGTATTCTTTTTTCCCCTTTATTATTTGCATTCCATTTAGAACAATTGGCAAAGAAAATAAGGGACTCAGAAATTCAAGAATATAATTGGTATGGTAATCAAAAGTTGACTTATTTGCAGATATTATTTTACAGCTTATAAAACCAGAAAATAACATTTCAGTGTTGTGGAACATTCTACCACCGTTTTTGTGTCTTTTTGGAATACAAAATTAATGAAGATAAAAGTAAGTTTACAGCTACAGCCTATGTACCCACACATTAAATTCATTCAGCACATTACTGGAGCATGATAAAATGAAGTAATTAGGATTATGGGTTAAAAGGGATTCTGTTATGGCAACTAAGGACATGTGGGAAGAGACTAACAAAAGGTAATACAAAAACTGAGGTACTGAAAGAGCTTGTTCATGGATATGGAAAGCAAGAGACAAGCAGTGAATATGCTTTTAGCCACTTTAGTTTTATACACAGGTCAGGCATATTTTTATCAACTGGAGTAGAAGTTGTGGCTAGCAATTAACAAAAAGTTGGAGGAGTTTCTCTGTGAGGGGAAGAGGGCAAGAGTCACAGCATATATTGTTCCTTCCAATAGAGCAAGACGGATTGGGATTACCTGGTTGGAAGGGATATTTTAGAGCTTCATAGTTAAGACTCATTTACATAGCAGAAAAGGAAAGCTACAATTCAAAGTGGAAAAGGATAATGATGAAACAGGGGTAGCTCAAGAAATGAGAGAGTAAGATTTTGGATGCAGACTCTTAAGGAGAATAACAATAACCATACAAAATACTATATTTATAAAGTAACTAAGTATTCTAATAACTAAGCCAACACAGGAATGGAGAAAGGAGGTTCTGCTGATAGGGATGCCTGCAATTAGGTTTACATAGAATAGGCAAGAGTGGGCAGGAATTTACTACAGAAATCTGGCAAATGAACCAAGGTATTGGGAGCTAATAATTTGAGAAAGGTAATAGTATGGGAAGAGGCCAAGAATACATTTGTATTGCAGGCTAGAGACTGCTTCCCCTATCAATGATTTCTATCGGAGTGTAGGCAGACAGAAAGGGATAGGGAATCCCAAGTGAAAGACCAGTACTGGTAGAGTTTTTAGTTGATTCTAGAACAGAAGCTGTTTTTAAAAAGGGGGTAATTATTACGGCCTATAAAATATTGTATGATAACTATAGGAATCAATCAGAGGAGGTTAGAAATGATTGGGAAGCGAGACTGGATAACAAATTAACAAAGAAACAATGGGATGATGTATGTATGGCTCCCAAATATGCATCAAAGTATAGAAGATTTAGGATTTTTGCTTGGAAGTGTTTTGCATAGTTATTTTTATACCCCAAGCAGGCTCCAAATAATTTTTTCTCAGGTAGGTTGCAAATGTTGGAGGTGTGATGAAGAAGAAAGATATAATTGATATCATTTTTTGAAAGTGTAATGAGTTGGCAGGCTTTAAAATTTCCCTACAGACTACTCTATCAGAAATACTAGGTGAGCAAATTGGTGTAACTAAGGAAATTGAAGCTGGAATACAGGATTTGAAATGCCTGGACATAGTAAGGCCTTGTTAAGTTTAATTCTGGTGGCTGCCAAAAAAGCAATTACAAGAAAATGGAAATCAAAGTCTAAACCAAACATATTTGAAGTAGTGAATATAATAACAGAGATTAAAGAACTAGAAGTGAGATCAAAGGAAAAAAAACACAAATCCACGGCAAATGAAGAAAAGACCAGTAACTAGTATTTTAGCATATCACGGATTTATTCTTCACTTTCGTAAACACAAAATCACTTCATCAGAATGAATAACACATACCACAAGTAAAACACATACATTATGTAAAACTAAACAACCAATGAAACATCTAAAAATAACCATGTTTAATTAGTACAAGTTAACCTTAAATGTGTAACACTGATATAAATATTCTATAAAAAACATGACTTATAAACTTTATGTCCTTTGTCTTCAGAAAAAACATTTGATGTTAATTACATCATTTAATTTGAGAGGTTTGTCTGCTCCTAATCTTAATTGCCACAAAGTTTCTCTCTGCTCAATTTTATTTTTATAGTTACCCCCCCCCCCCACATATCCTTAGGTACTGATTCCAGGACTGAAAAAATAAATCTTATGTATAATTTGCAATCAATTGCATGTTATAAAGGGAATTAAGACCATCACTCTTCTTAATAGCATAATTTTGCTGTCTTATTCTTTCTTTTAAACTTCTAGTGGTGATCCCTACATAATAAGAAATACATCCAAAGCAAATGTATACAAGTCCCTTAGAATTAAGGTTAAAAACCTCTAACTGGGATAGTTTAATGTAAATGCTTTAAATCTACAAAGGGCCCTTCTAAAATATAGTGCCACATGTTACATGCATTACATTTATACATTTATTTGTTCTTGGAGGGAATTCCAAAGGAACTTAATTTAGTAGTGTCATTGTTTTAAGTGTTTTAAGGTTAAAATAATTTTATAAGCAAAGTTAGGTCTTGTTCCTACTGCCTTAAATAGTTCCATATTCCCTTCTAGGATATTCCAAGCATTTGTAATGATAGTACTAACAGTCAGACTATCTACTGTAATATCCAAATTACTAACAGTGTTGTTTTCCCCTAAGGAATCGATAGGGGATATTTTTCTAAAAAGATTCAAGAGTGTCATAAAATAGGTGGAAACTCAGTGGTTCTTTCAGAAGTAAGTACTTTAGCGGTACTTTCCAACCATTCTTTATTGTAATCTCTTTCTTCAAATAATGTAATAATAAAACTAATTTTTTTTTTTTTAGCAAAAAACATCATCACAAGTAGTCATCCTGGAGGCTCTTATAAATTGCCCTCTGGTTACAATGTTCTTTTTCATAAAACCCAGATGACAGCTTTGATAATGTAAATAATTGTTGGAAAAAATATTTTTCCTGTATATCATTCTATCAAAATCATGACATTCATAATCCCAAATCAAGGTGACATTGAGAAAGTTCACCTGAGGCCCTGCTTCACCCATAGTAAACTTTAAAAATTTAGACTTCTCGTTCATTAATTTAACCAACTTTTGGCAATCATCTTTCATCCCTTCTAGGACTAAAAAAATAGATTATCCACAAATTTTGCTTTTTTTTACATGCCATATTAAATCCTATTATTCATACTTTTGAGTCTTTTATACAAGACTTTTGGAATTTCTTAGACAAATTTAGAAAATTTAAAGACCAATGCATTTTTGATCCTGAAAGGAATTGTCTGATGACTATAGATATATGCTTCCCCTTTTTATCTCTATTCCACATGAAGAAGGTGTGGAATATATGAGGTTATATTGAAGTCCTTTTACCAAGCTTGTTAACCATGATATTAATTTTTATTGTAGTTTAATGGAATTGCTTTTGAACAATAATTATTTTGTTTTCAACAGGTTTTACAAGCAAAAAAAGAGGGGTAACTATGGGGTCTTCAGCTGCCCCCTGCTTTTGCTAATATAGTTAGCCTGTCTGACAGGAGCATACAACATTAAGTCCAATAAAAAAGGCTTTCAGTATTATTTATTATGATAGACTGGTAGACAATCTTTTTTTAGTCATAGAAGGGGATGAAAGAGGATTGCCAGAAGTTGATTAACTTAATAATGAATGAGAAGTCTACATTTTTAAAGTTTACTATGGGTGAAGCAGGGCCCCAGGTGAACTTTCTCGATGTCACCTTGATTTGGGATTATGAATGTCAAGATTTTGATAGTAGGATATATAGTGAAAATATTTTTCCAACAATTATTTACATCACAGCTGTCATCCAAGTGTTATGAAAAAGAACATACCTGAGGCAATTTATAAGAGGCTCCAGGATGACTATTTATAATGACATTTTTGCTAAAGAAAATAGTTTTATCACTTTATTTGAAGAAACAGGTTGAAATAAAGAAAAGTTTAGAAAGTACCCCTACACAAATTACTTCTAAAATAACCACTCAGTTTCCACCTATTTTATAACATGCTTTTGAATCTTTTAGAAAAATATCTTCTATCAATTCCTTAGAAGAAAACAACATTGTCTGTAATTTGGATATTGCAGTAGACAGACTATTAGAACTATCATTACAGATGCTTGTCATATTGTAGAAAAGAATATTGAATTATTTAAGGCAGTAGAAATGAGACCTGTGTTTATAAAAATAGTTTTAACCTTAAAACACTATTACAAAAGGACACTACTAAATAAAGTTATAAAATCAACTGTGCAGAGTCCACCCAGACGGTCGTTCGAGCAAAAACCTTCAGGTAAAACACAAGTGAGCAGTCCAACAAAGCACTTAAAAGTTCATCGAACACAAGTTCAAGTGTCTTTTCAGACCACAAACTCTTTCGAATAGTTTCCTCCAGAAAATCCGAATTCAGATGCAAAATTAACCATCAAAAGCTTTTATTGACTTAATGAAACAAAGTGGTAAGCGCTTTCGCTATGTAGCTTTTTCAAACCATAATAAAACCATTCACAAAGCTGATATATATATATATATTTATATATATATACACGCATAAAAATTACCTTATTACATTCAATTGAACAATAAATTAATCAGCTTAGCATCAACTTTTAAAACGACACGCAAACAATAAACAAATTAAATAAACTACATATATATTCTACAATAATTTTTAGAACAAGTTATATTAAAACATATTAAAACATATATCAAATTTATTAAAAAATACCTTCATAGATTAAAACCTATACTTACTGTTTAATATTTAATACTTAAATTTTCTACCTTTTAATATAGGTTTTAAAGGGATTTTATCATTAAGGCCAGGGGGATTATGTGCCTGCAGTCTAATTATCCAGTCTGTTTCTAATTGTTCAGTACGATTTCTTATATCTCCCCTTCTTTGACTGGGTATTTTAATTTGTATAATCATAAACTTAAAAGAATGTGTAGAACCTTCCTTTAGAATAAGTTTTGAAAGTGCATTGACTTCAGATTTCATCCTGATCTGGTAAACGTGCTCCCTTATTCTATTTTTCAACTTCCTGTCCGTTTTACCTACATAAAACGCACTACACTCCGAACAGGTAGTCAAATACACTAAATGTTCTGTATTACATGACCCATTAACATTAAAAGTATAAACTTTAGAAGTAAGGGGATGCACAAACAAATTACTACTACTGATATACATGCAAAAATTACATTTACTACATGATACAGTTCCATTAAAATCTACTACATCAGTTCTAATGCTGTCTGAAAAACATAGTAATCTGTGTAAATTCTTTTTATTTTTATATATAAATTGAGGGTATTCACCCACTAGTTCCTTAATGTCAGGATTAGTTGTTAAAATGTCCCAATGTCTACTAAACACATCCTTAACTGATTTTATATCCTGAGTATAGAATAAAGCTACTTTCTGCTCCTTTCCTTCATTTCTATTCTCTACTTTATGCAATTAGGTGTAGTAACTTCTACCTTTATCTGAGAAGTAAGGACATGCTTTATTTTCCCTTTCTTGATGCACATTCAAAAAGCATTCCTCTACTTCTACATGTTTGTAATTATGTGCTAGTAACTTCTTATTCAAGACTTCTAACTCAGCTTCATAACTACCAGAGGGTTCAGCCTAGACGCTCTTATGGCTTGCCCTTTTATAATGTTAGTGAAAATATGCTGTGGGTGCATACTGCTTGTATGCAACAGTGTGTTCTTATAGCAATTTTTCCTGTGCACCCCAGTATTAAAATCCCCATTTCGTAAATGCTGTACAGATACATCTAAAAAAGCTATACTGTCCTTAGAACTAGTCATGGTAAATTTTCAAAATGAAGTTGATAAATTCATCTCTCTATGAAATTTACTCAAATCATCTACTGAACCAACCCAAAGGAAGAACAAATCATCTACAAATAGTCTGTAAAAACAGATGAATTTTTGAAACGTTTCAAGATGAAAAAGTCTTTCTTCTTCCCATAATGCCATTACTAGATTGGCATAGCTATTGGCACATGAAGTGCCCATAGCTACGCCATCTTTTTGTAAGTATAAGCGTTCTTCAAACAAGAAGATATTGCTTTCCAACACCAGTTTAAGGAATAAACAGATAAGATCTCTGCGATTCTCTGACAAATTAGAATGTTTGTCAAGATATGATCTGATACTCCTAATTCCTATATCATTAGGTATGTTTGTAAACAATGACTTGACGTCCATGGTCACCATAGTAATTATATCAGTGTCCTGTAAGTTTATAGTCTCACCATAAAAGTCTAATAAAAACTGTTTAGAATCTTTCAAAATAAAAATATTTGAGTTCACTATAGGTCTTAACATCTTCTCAATGAAAACTGATAAGGGTTCTGTAACCCACCCTTGACCCGACACAATTGGTCTCATTGGAGGGGCAATTGGATCTTTATGTACTTTAGGTAACCCTTGGATCACCGGAATAGTTGGTGTATCAGTAAACAAAAAATTATACATATTTAAGTCAATAGTTTCTTTCTTATACAACTCATCCAAAACATTGTGTACCCTTAAAATATGCTCTTGGGCTCTAGTTATATGCATAGATTCATAATAATTTGTGTCATTCAACATCTCAAACATACTCTTATTATAGAACACCTTATCCATTATAACTATAGGGCCACCCTTATCCGCCGGTCTAATAAAGATGTTTCTGTCATTCCTCAGATTCTGTAATGCTTTAAAGTGTCTTGGTGTTAAATTACACTTATTAAGAATAACTGGTCTATCATCCTTCATTTTAAACAAATCCTTTTCAACAATTTTACTGAAAGTATCTAACAAGGGATGTAGGGTAGGTACAAAAGTACTAGGTCTCTTAAAATACTCATCTGTTGTCCTTATTTCATTATTTGCATACATTTTCAATTGTACATTTCTAACAAATAATTTAACGTCAAGGACTGTTTCAGTAACATTACTAATTTTAGATGGAATGAACAAGAGGCCCTTGTTCAAAACTTCCATTTCAAACTTATTAAGAGGTCTGTGGGAGAGGTTCCACACTAAGTCATCCTTTCCCACATTTTCTTTATGGTTGGTTCTTTCATATCCATCCCCGAAGCCTTTCTTTTCTGTCTCCCTCTGCTCATTGAGCGATTTCTCCCCCTGGCAGAGGTTTCAGCTGTGGGGAAAGGATTATGTATGTCAGGACTAGTACTACCACCATGTGAAAAAGTTGTCTTACTGCGAACCACTAACTCATTAACATTATTCTTAGTCTTTTCTTTATTGACTGTATTAATTATATTAACTTGAGTGTTAGTTGGCATCAAAGCAGTATCGCTAGACACACTACCTATATTAGGATTAACTGGAGCAGGAACATTAGCAGAAATAACAGCTTCTACAGTAGATATAGGCACACAATCTCCAGTAGTAACACTAATTGACCCATTTGGGTTAACTCTGTTAACATTTGTAGGTAGTCCATTCTGATCACTAACTTCACCTGTACCATTATTATTATTGTTAACAACATTACTAGACACATTTGTTACTGCGAGAATAAAAAGGCCTATCATGTCCATTTCTAATATTTCTAGGCCAAGTAAAGACTTGGCCATTCCCAAAATCATACAAGTCTCTGGACAATTTATGTTTTTTTCTGTTCCAAGAGTCTTTTTTCATATAAACACACCGAGTCCAATAAACGATCCAGCAATGGATTAATTATGCTAGACTGATATAGACTAAACAAATCATGTTGTTTCCTATCTATTGCCTCTTGTAATTTACTTTCTTCTGGCAGAAAAAAATTGTTTAATAACGTCATGTAATTAATACTTAGTTCTATATTAAGTTGCTGCCAATGAAATAAAAGTTCTGGGTAAGCGTTACCTGTAGTTGTCATTTTAAGGATCCTAAGACCCCTAGGTATCACCTTCCTTTGGATGCAGACCTCAAAATGGAATCGCTGCATCTGTAAACATTTCAGTTTCATCAGTTTTGACTCCATCAAGGATAAAGTAGAATTAATATCCTCAAAGTCCGTATTACTTAACGAAATGCCATTGCATATTTTCACTAACATTATAAAAGGGCAAGCCATAAGAGCGTCTAGGCTGAACCCTCTACGAAGTAGTTATGAAGCGGAGTTAGAAGTCTTGAATAAGAGGTTACTAGCACGTAATTACAAACATGTAGAAGTAGAGGAATGCTTTTTGAATGTGCATCAAGAAAGGGAAAATAAAGCATGTCCTTACTTCTCAGATAAAGGGAGAAGTTACTACACAGAATTACATAAAGTAGAGAATAGAAATGAAGGGAAGCAGCAGAAAGTAGCTTTATTCTATACTCAGGATATAAAATCGGTTAAGGATGTGTTTAGTAGACATTGGGACATTTTAACAACTAATCCTGACATTAAGGAACTAGTGGGTGAATACCCTCAATTTATATATAAAAATAAAAAGAATTTACACAGATTACTATGTTTTTCAGATAGCATTAGAACTGATGTAGTAGATTTTAATGGAACTGTATCATGTAGTAAATGTAATTTTTGCATGTATATCAGTAGTAGTAATTTGTTTGTGCATCCCCTTACTTCTAAAGTTTATACTTTTAATGTTAATGGGTCATGTAATACAGAACATTTAGTGTATTTGACTACCTGTTCGGAGTGTAGTGCGTTTTATGTAGGTAAAATGGACAGGAAGTTGAAAAATAGAATAAGGGAGCACGTTTACCAGATCAGGATGAAATCCGAAGTCAATGCCCTTTCAAAACATGTTCTAAAGGAAGGTTCTACACATTCTTTTAAGTTTATGATTATACAAATTAATATACCCAGTCAAAGAAGGGGAGATATAAGAAATCGTACTGAACAATTAGAAACAGACTGGATAATTAGACTGCAGGCACATAATCCCCCTGGCCTTAATGATAAAATCCCTTTAAAACCTATATTAAAAGATAGAAAATTTAAGTATTAAATATTAAACACTAAGTATAGGTTTTAATCTATGAAGGTATTTTTTAATAAATTTGATATATGTTTTAATATAACTTGTTCTAAAAATTATTGTAGAATATATATGTAGTTTATTTAATTTGTTTATTGTTTGCATGTCGTTTTAAAAGTTGATGCTAAGCTTATTAATTTATTGTTCAACTGAATGTAATAAGGTAATTTTTATGCATATATATATATATATATATATATATATATATATATATATATATATATCAGCTTTGTGAATGGCTTTATTATGGTTTGAAAAAGCTACATAGCGAAAGCGCTTACCACTTTGTTTCATTAAATCAGTAAAAGCTTTTGATGGTTAATTTTGCATCTGAATTCGGATTTTTTGGAGGAAACTATTTGAAAGAGTTTGTGGTCTGAAAATGACACTTGAACTTGTGTTCGATGGACTTTTAAGTGCTTTGTTGGACTGCTCACTTGTGTTTTACCTGAAGGTTTTTGCTCGAACGACCGTCTGGGTGGACTCTGCACAGTTGATTTTATTACTTTTATTATTTTATGGTACTTTTATCCGATCTGTGCAGGTGCCTTTATTTGCTAGTGGTGTTTTTTATTATTACTAAATAAAGTCACTTTGGAATTTCCTCCAAGAAGAACAAAGGAATGTATAAATGGAATGGTTGTAATATGTGCCATTATATTTTAGAAGAGCTCTTTGTAGATGTAAAGCATTTACATTATACTATCACAGTTACAGGGGTTTGTAGCTGTAATTCTAAGGGACTTGTATTCATTTGCATTTGCTCTGGACATAATTTTTACTATGAAGGGATGACCACTAGAAGCTTAAAAGAAAGAATAAGACAGCATAAGTATGCCATTAAGAAGGGAGATGGTCTTAATTCCCTTTATAAACATACAATTGATTGCAAAGTGTACAAAAGATTTTATCTGAAGTAGGTAACTTCATTTGATCAACCTGTGGGTATCGGATTCGAGCCGGCAGCTTTCCAAGCTAGAGATCCAAGCTCCAAGCTCCTCCTCCTTACCCATAATACCCTGCTACCTTCTTCCACTCCTCAGATCTCGTTTGCTGCGGCTTTGTCAGGCACGAGTTTCTCGAGCTCCAGGTGTTTAGGCGATTGAGTAGATTTTTTTCTCAAAATCTTTCTTAGCTTTTGTGTGTGTATTGTGGATAGTATAATTTCCTGAGTTTTACCATCCCCTTGTAGTTTAAAACCCTTCCCCTTAGGTGTTTGTGTGGGTGCGTGTGTGTTTTACTTCAGAAATCATGACCGAGACCCAAAAGGCCATCTTTTCTAAGTGCACTGAGTGTGGCCATAAGCTTTCCCCAGCTGATGGCCAGACTTAGTGCGTCCTCTGCCTGGGGGTACCACATTTATCATCGGGCTGCCAAATTTGCACAGCCTTTAACCCCCAGGCCCTGAGGGATAGGAGGAATAAGCAGTCTGGCGGGTCTCCTACCCGCGAAGTCGGCTTCCTCCCCCTCTTCCTCGGTGGCTATAGCCGCGGCTGTTCAGCTTGCTGTCCCCTCTTTCCTGGCTGGGACTCAACCTCCCACTTCTTCCCAGGGAGAGAGGGACTCTAAAAAAAGACAAGAGAGAGAGGGGGAGAAAGAGAGACATAGAAGCCACAAGTGGTGGGCTGACTCGGCCCCGCCTGTTAAGCTGCTCTCCTCACCCCAGAAGGTCGCTGGGCCTTCCTGCCCTCGGCTCCTTTCTCCACGCTTCTCACCGGAGCCAAATTCCCGACCATCTTCAAGGTCGTTGCGGTGGCCCTCCCGGCCAGCTTCAGCGGCCTCCTGTAGGTCAACCCATAGCTTCTCTGATGCTGATATGGACCGGATGATGCATTGTTTCCTCCAAACCCAACTGCAGATGGGAGTGCTGCTGCCTCCCCATTCAGCCACGCTTTTTGACCCGATAGCTCCTTCTCCGATCCACTATCAGGTTTCGGAGCCTTCGGATCCGAGGAATCTTGGAGTCAGGGAGTCTGCGCAGATGGTTATCGCTACCTTGACATTGGCCATGCCCTCGAGTTTGTCAGATCCCCTTTCGGATCAGAGCTCTCGGGGGCAAGAGCCGTGCGTCAGATCCGAGGGGGCCAGTATGTCTTTGGCTACGTTTCGGTCGGGGTACACTTCCCTCTCGGGTCTGAGAGCTTCGGCTCCGAGGGTGTTAACCACGGAGCACAGAGAGATTGGTTCACCCTCAGCTTTTGACATGGTGGAGAGGGTCCTCTCGAGAGGTTCGATACCCCCTGCTCTTTCTTCGGATCCAGCCCCCACTCCCTTGCAGCTGGGTTTGTCTTCCATCATACAGTCCCAGGGACAGCTTGCGTTGATGCCCCAGCCTGTTCCACTGGTGGAACACGACCCTGTTGGTGAGCCCTCCTCAGACAGTCCCACCGAGGAGGCCCCTCACAAACCTAAGTGTAAGAGGAGGCACTTGAACTCCCCTGAGTCCCTCACGAAGGACACCAATTTGGAGGAAGGGGAAGGTTCCCCCAGGTCAACCCCCCCGACGTCTCCTTTGGAGGCATTATGGAAATGCTTTGCCTAAAGGGGGGGTGGTCAGCCCAAAAACCTTCCTTGGACGAGTCGGTGTTCCTGGAGGTGTTCGACGCAGACCTGTCTACCTCTTGGGTGTCCCGTACTGCCGACCCCCTGGTTGACCTTATCACTACCAGGACATGGAAGGAACCAGATACTGTAGAGCCAATCCCCAGGAGGCCAGATAGGATTCTTAGTCCCCCTGTGGATAGGATGGCTTGGAGTAAGGATTCCCCGGTGGATGCCATGGTGGTGGCGGCAGCCACCAAGAAGGAACTTGCCCAGGATAGTTCCTCGATTCATCCCCCCTGATAAGTAGTCTCGGACAATGGATCATATTGGGAAGCGGATGTTTGCTTCAGCTACCTTTTCCATAAGGGCGCTGAATTATTTGGCCCATGTAATTAGACTTCAGCAGGATCTGGTGAAAGAATACGCCGAGTCTCCCCTTGAGTCCATGACTTTCTCGGCTCACATGGCCACTCTGAAATCTGTTTCAAACACATTTATGTGGCTACTTTCCCATGCCACGGAGGGGGCCACTAGAGCCAGTGGGTCCGGCATCGCCTTAAGGTGTCACGCCTGGCTCCGGCTTTGTGATTTTGCCGAACCTTTCAAGGCATCCTTTGCAAACGCACCCTTTGACGGTTCTACCCTGTTTGGGAAGACTGTCTGTGACACATTGTTTCAGAGTGAGAAAGGCAGGAAGACGCTGTCTGCCGGAGTCTGCTTCTCAGCTCCTCAAAGGTCCTTTTCCAGGAACCAGAGACGACAAAAGAAGATGTGGTTCCGGAAGTCTCAGCAGTCCTGTTACGCTCCGGACCCTTCATCCTTCATACGCAGAGGGGGACAAGGTGGATGCCGGCCCACAGGAAGAGGGGGGACGAAAAATTTTGGGTCACGGGAACCTTTTCCTGACCGACCCACACAGCAGCCCTGAGGGGTTGCCCAACTGCTCCTCTCTGGAAGCAGTCGGGGAGGCGTTTTTCAAAGCACCTGGCCCAGTGGGAGTCTATCACAACAGACCGCTGGGTGCTTTGAATAATACCCAGAGGTTACTCAATCCCTTTCATAAACCTGCCTCCTCAGTCGTGGCGCCTCTATGATGTTCCACCCACTCAGAGGGAGGCTGCAGCTTTAGAGGTAAAAAAAGCTGCTAGAAAAAAGAGCCACCCAGCACGTTCCCCCAGGCCAATCCGGATTAGGCAATTACTCCAGGTTCTTTTTGGTGCCAAAAAAGACGGGGGGACTTAAGGCTGATTCTCGACCTTTCAACAATGAACCTCTTTATTGCCAAGGAGAAATTCCAAATGGTCACGCTTCAATCCATTCTGCCCATGCTGCAGGAGAAGGACTGGATGTGCTCCATACATCTCAAGGATGCATACTATCACATTCTCATGGACAGGCAACCCAGCATCATCCAGGAGGTTCCTCCACTTTCGGCTAGGGGCTAGTCATTACCAGTTCAGGGTCCTACCCTTCAGCCTCACCACAGCCCCAGGGTGTTCACCAAGGTCATGGCAGTTGTAGCGGCCCACCTGAGACTTCAGGGAATACAGATTTTTCCTTACCTAGACGACCGGCTCCTTACTGCCCCCACCAGGCATCTACTCTGCTTAGCCAGGGATTGCTTCCTACTTCTAGCATCCCGATTGGGGATCACCATAAACTTGAAGTCATCCCTTCAACCAGTTCAAGTCTTGGAGTTCATAAGGGCCAGAATAGACACGCTTCAGACCAAGGCCTTCTTGATATCAGGCAGACTTCGCAGTTTGACCTTACATGTTTTAGCCCTTCTTCATTCACCTGCCCAGTCAGCGGAGTCAGTCCTGAGAGCTTTAGGGTCCATGGCAGCAGCAATCAATCTCGCGCCCTTAGCTTGCTTACACATGAGGATTCTCCAGTGGACTTTGCAGGTTCAGTGGTTCATCCTTCACCACCCGTTGGACTTACCGATTCCTCTTAGCAGAGTTTGCAGAAATTTCCTCATCAGGTGGCTCCAATCTTGAGAGCTTCGGGAAGGTCGACCATTTGTTATGCCGCAACCCCAAGCCACGGTGACCACGGATGCTTCTCGCCTTGGGGGGGGGGGGATTATGCGGGCAGAACTGTCCAAGGTATGTGGACTAGACCGTTCTGCATATCGATGTTCTGGAGATGAGGGCGGTGCTTCTAGCCTTGCAAGCCCTTCATGCCTTTCTTCCTCCAGGGACTATAGCGATTCAGTCAGACAACATGTCAGTGGTCTGGTACATCAAACAGGGAGGGACCAGATCTTACCCTCTTTGCAGAGAGGCCATGAGAGTTTGGGACTGGGCGATATCCACCAACCGTTTTCTGTTTGCAATGCACATTCTGGAACAGTCCAACATCCTAGCAGACAAACTGAGTCGAACTATCCTCTCACCTTATGAGTGGCCTCTGAATCCCTTAGTAGCGAAACAGATCTTCAGCAAGTGGGGTCAGCCTTGCTGCGATCTCTTCGTGTCACCTTCCAACGCAAAGTGCAGTGAGTTTTTCACTCTAATTCCCCCTCCAGGGGAAAGCTCCAGAGATGCTCTAGTTCATGCTTGGCCACCCGGTCTTCTCTATGCTTACCCTCTTCCATTTATAACAAAATTCTTACAGAAAGCTCGTTGGTTGGGGAACAAGATTATCCTCATAGCCCCATTCTGGCCTCGTCAAGCCTGGTTCCCGTGCCTACGGTCTCATCTTATTGCTCCTCTCTGGATCATGGATCCCATCCCGGATCTGATATCTCATCCTTAGGGATTGATGCCCCCAAATCTGGTCGCTCTCGAGCTCTCAGCTTGGTTGATCCAGTTCCATTAGTTGCTAGGACTCCTGGTATCTAGTCTGCAGCCAGATCTATCCTGGTAGCGGCGCATAAGCCTTCTATCAGGAAGGTTTACAATAGTAAATGGAAGCGGTTTTCCATTTGGGCGTCTCATAGGAATTTGGACCCTTTCACTGCTCCCATCCCAGCAGTGCTCGATTTCCTCTCTCATATTTTTCAGCAAGGAGCCAGTTCTTCTACTGTAAAAGTTCAAATGGCTGCCATCTCCCATTTTCACATTGGGGACAATTTCAATCCCCTCGCGTCCACCAAGATTTGCAAGACCTTTTTGAAAGGTACATTCCTCTTGAGACCTCCTACTAGGAACCCCATCCCTCCATGGGATCTGACTTTGGTCCTTCAGGCTCTGACTGGACCTCCTTTTGAACCTGCAGCTTCTGTTGATTGAAATTCTTGTTCTGGAAAACTGTCTTTTTGGTAGCGATTACCTCAGCTAGAAGGGTGTCAGAACTTCAGGCCCTCTGTATTAAAGCCCCATATCTTGTTTTCCATAAGGACAGGGTCTCTCTCAGGACTAACTCATCCTTTCTACCTAAATTGGCCTCCGAGGCGAACATCAGTCCATTCATCTCCCAGTTTTTTTTCCCCTAACTATCAAAACAAAGGGGAGTACAAACTTCATGTTCATAGACAATTACGTTTATATATACACAGGACAGCTGCATTGCGCAAGTCTGATCAGCTATTTGTTTCCTTTGTCAAACCATTCTTAGGTAAGCCTGTGTCGAAGGTAACTCTGGCCAGATGGATTTTGAATTGCATTCTGCTCACATACAAACTATCTGGCCTACAGGAGTTCATGCTCATTCTACCCACTCTATGGCTACTTCTGCTGCATTCTGGTCGAGAGTTCCCTTGGATGACATTTGCTCTGTGGCTACTTGGGCATCCTCTCATACCTTTATCTCTCACTATAAATTGGATTTAGTGTCTAGAGGTAGGGCAGCCTTTGGCTCTGCAGTGCTCCGGAATATCCTTCCTTGAGGACCTCCCAAGTTTTTGGTAGCTGGGGACACTGTCCCACAGGTTGATGATCAAATGAAGTTACCTACTCAGATGGAACGTTATGGTGAGTACATAACTTCTTTTTTTTTCAGTCCTGAAATCGGTGCCTAAGGATATGTATGAGTAACTATAAAAATAAAATTAAGCAATTGAGAAACTTTGTGGCAATTAAGATTAGGAATAGACAAACCAAATTAAATGATGTAATTAACATCAAATGTTTTTCTTAGAGACAAAAGGCATAAGGTTTATAATTTTTAAGTCATATCTTTTATAGAATATGTATGTCAGTGTTTTTAGATCAGTGTTACAGGTTTTGTAAGGTTATTTTGTACTAAGTAAACATGTTTTTTAGATTTTTCATTGGTTATTTAGTTTTATATTTTATATAATATATGTGTTTTACTTGTGGTATGTGTTACTCATTCTGATGAAGTAATTTTGTGTTGACGAAAGCAAAGAATAAATCAGTGATATGCTAAAGTACTAGTTACTGGCCTTTTCTTTATTTGCTGTGGATTAGTGGTTTTTATGGGATTGTTCCTTTATTACCATGGTTGGGGGGAATTGTTTTTTGATTATAAAACTGGATGTGGGATCTTTAGAAAAGGGTAGTAGCGATTTACATAGAAAAAATGGGAATTGCGGGAACATCACATGCAGAATAATGTTTTGGAGGGGGAATGAGTTTTAAGGGAAGGCAGGACTCAAGCAAGCTATGTAATACTGGCTTGACAATGACCGTACAGAAGAATCTATGTGATATAGAATGTTTGTAACTGAGAAGATGTCAGCATGGTTTGTTTTCATTTATATAAATATATGGTTGCCTGTGTTTTAAACAATTTAATAAAGAAATTGATTTTGCAAATACTGACGATTATACTGTGTTTACTTTTTTAGTTTCATTCAGTTTTTATCTATAACCACTCCCAAAAATGATGTTATGGTAAGTATCTGACAGTGATTTACATTCAGCATTGTGGGTAAGAAGAAACAACATACCTATTTAGAGGAGCAATTTCTTATTTGTGTTGTGTTTTATCTACATCACCATATGTTAATTTACAGTTTGAGCTGTACCACCTGCAAGAATTCATTGAAAACTTGTCTTTCAAAAATTAAGAAACTACTACTGATGCATTTAATATAGAAATGTAGTAGCTTATGTATTAGTTAAGGTAGTAAGGAATTTTTGGGATCAGTGTTTCTTGATGTCATGGCAGGTCTGAGAAATAATTCAGTGGACCATCTTTATCAACAAAATAAAGTGACTAAACACATTTTGCATCAAAAAACTGCATAATTTGGTACAGCATATGATAAGATTATATCCAACTCCAAAGGTTTGATTCAGATCATAGCTGATACACTAAGTGCAGATTTGTGTAGAGGTGGGAAGGTTGACTAAAAAGTCAATAGCCTATATACAAGGTCATGAAAAGGTACTCTTGTTTGTTTAATTACATTTTCCTTTGAAGGACCAGTAGCTGCAAATCATTTTATTTTTTGTAACAAACTACAATTAGCTTGTACAATTTATATCCAGCTCAGTGCCACACCCAGGAAGTAAAGCAAGGGACAGAGCTGACAGGAAAGTAACTGCTGTGATTGGTTAGGAGGCAGGGACCGCTTCAGCATTATCTGGCTTTGCCTTATGTATTTGAAAAGGACCAATTTACCATGTTTAGAGTTCCCTTAATATGAAAATGATTAAGGCAAATGACCTCTTAAAATGGCATTGTTAGCTGAACAGCAGGTGGAAAAATAAAAAGGTTAAAAATTACTAAAGCAGTGAAAGAACAGTGAACATCACAAACCATTTATGAAGATGTGTTGATTAACCATCATAACTTTTTTCAAGAGTTATGAAATAATCTTGCTCTTCTTCTATTCTTGATCTTGGGATAAATACATGATATGAAATATAGTCAGGTGGTAAAAGTTTTAAAAACACATTTTATTAAATCTTTGTATTCAAGATATGTGAGAAAATGTTACAGAAGTCTTAACAAGGTCTCCATGAAAGTGAAGTTATTAGGTATTAAATACTTTCACAGGAGATGAAGCAAGATTCTCTGTACAATAGATTGAATATGGAAGACAGACTATTAAGAAAAGTCATATCATGTTCTACTTCTAGAAATTATGCAGTATGTATTGTAAAGTACCAAAAGAGAGGTTTGGTTGTAACAAGGAAGCAGAAATGTGACTTTGGTTCACTCCTGGTTAGATTATTAACAGAAAAGTAATTTGATTGTTAAAAGACATACTAGCTATTTTGAGGAGACACTGCTTCAAACTGTTGGGCAAAATAAGAGAGATGAAATATAGTCAGCAGCATGGCATACATGTAATAAAAAACTTGACTATGGCACAGGCAACGTGTGTTCA
This sequence comes from Protopterus annectens, assembly GCF_019279795.1. Taxonomy (NCBI): domain Eukaryota; kingdom Metazoa; phylum Chordata; order Ceratodontiformes; family Protopteridae; genus Protopterus; species Protopterus annectens. The sequence goes on along the minus strand of NC_056741.1, from coordinate 1,306,300,965 downwards.
ATTTTAAACTGTTACTCATGAGAACCTCATGGTAGATTGTCTGTGGAGGCTGGAAACGCACATATCATCATAGTCCAAAGGAGGTAGGGGTAATTGGAGGTGTCACTATGGCAGTAGGATGATGTGCCATTGCACCCCATTTACATTCTTTCTAGGACATCAAAGGTGAGAATGAGAGAGTGGTGGAAAAACACCTAGAGCAACATTAGGATGCTCACTCTGCTCATTGGTCCTGTATGTGAGGCAGAGTAAGCCTGAAGTGGTCTAAAGTAGGTGCAGTAGAACCAGTAAATGAGGTGAGAACATAGGAGCAATCTGATGGTTAGGTGTGGGAGCGAAAAATGTATTGATTAGTTACATGAGACTAAATACAATTAAAGAAGAGAGTCCGGGTAAAGCAAAATACAGCATTAAACAGGAGGCCAGCTGAGTAGAAATTATTCTACTTTGATGAAAATAGAATAATGAATTCAGTAACATGTTTCAGAATATTTTGTTTCTTTAAATAATCCAGCAAAACATAGTGTTGCATGAAATGCACTCAGAGAGGTAAACAAATTGCATAAAAGAGGGTTTAAGGAAGGATATTTTTCTCAATATGAAGCTCAGAGAAAAAGATTACTAGTTTTGCAAAACTGTCATATTTCAAAGTTAAAGAGATGACAGACACACAAGCTTGATCTCTACTTACAAGAAAAAAAAAGGAAAAAGACCTGAGAAAACTGCTAGGGAATGTAATAACTTTTCAGCAAGTTATAGTTTGTTTAGTGAGTGACAGAAACACAATATACAGAAGAGATTTAAATTAAGTAAAGACAGTAGTTTTTAAAAGTTTTTGTAAAGCTGCTCAGAATGTTGTGGCAGAGATCTTTGTAGATCCTCCCATAGTACACATTTATCAGCAAGGTACAATACTAAGTCTAGGCTTGACAGATTTTACTTGACATATGAGCATGTTTATATGGCTAGACACCTAGATGTTTTGCCTAGAGTTGTATCTGACTACTTACCATTAGTTTTGCAAAATGTGAAGAATAAGGATTTTCCTCCTACAAAATATAAATTTCCATCCCAGCACCTGAACATTTTTTTTTTCAAAAGTGGATTGAAAAGAGTCTAGAGGCAATGCTGGACAGTTTACTGGAATTCCCAAGCTAAAAGGGGAAGATAGGGAAACATAAACCAAAAAGACATTTTAAAACAAAAGATGTATGGGAAATGACAGTAGAATATATTTAAGAGAACTGGGACAATTGGTGGCGCTACAGAGTGAACACAACTCACAGTTATCAAATTATCAAGAAATAACCTGCAGATAACCCTGAGTATTCAGTTATTTTGAATATGAATAACCAGAAACATTGACACTGGAATTGGGGTATTTTGATAGCACCCTTAGGACCAAGAAATTTAAAACAAAAACAGTAGAGAGAGGTGTAAATAAGCTTTATGATCAATGAGAGGGTAAACAGACCACAGATTCTAAAGTAAATATCAAATTATTTAATGACTTTTATGCTGAGTTATAGGGTACTCAAAATAATTTATTTCATACAGGTTGGAATTACAGAGTATGTTAAAATAAATAGAAACATTTTATAAATTGAATGCAATAGTACATTTCAAAAAAAAAAAGAAGATTTACACTACATACAAATTGCCTGAGACTAAGATATCTTCAATGATGGCATATACTCTCAACCAAGGGTTGTTTTTGAGTTTGTTAGGATAAATTATTTATTCTTAGTTGTTGTTTCTTTTAAGGACATAAGAAATTCTTCAAATTGTGCAAAGGATTTTTCTATTTTCTTGTGATATTTTTCCTAACTACTGAAAGAATTGTCTAAGTTAAATAGAAAAAAAGTATTTTTTGATTGTTGATATCTCTAAAACATTGAATAAAAAGAAGTTATGTATTCACCATAATGTTCCATAGGAGTTATCTTGCCTTTATTCTCACTGATGGGGTCGGAGCTAATCCTCGGCTTCGACACGGCCGATAGCAAAGCTCAAGGTTTGCCAGTAGCTCGAGACCAAGCCTCTTATCCTATGATGCACTGCTGGAATTACCTCAGATCTTGTTTGCTGCATGTATATATACCCCTGTAAGGGGTGCACTCCCCAAGAAGGAAGAATTGAATAACCAGGATGATACTAGCCTCTAGGTCAACTGTCAGCCAGAAGGGGGATGGAGGGAGAGACACGAGAATAAAGGCGAGATAAACAACTCACATGGAACGTTATGGTGAGTACATAACTTCTTTATGTAAAGTTGTTAAATCTTGCCATTTATTCTCACTGATGGGTAGCGTCCCTAGCACCTGCAATCCTGGGTGGCTCACAGGAGTACATTCTTCAGGACCGTAGAACCAAAAGAAGACCTGTCCCTGGAAGCCTCATCTACGTTGTAATGAGTGATAAAGGTATGAGGCTTGGACCAAGTGGCTGAAGCACACATGCTATCAAGGGGCAATGTAGCTTGAAATGCAGAAGACATAGAAACTGCTCTGGCTGAATGAGCCTTTATTTTGTGTGGCAAAAGTATGTTAGCAGTTGCATAAACAAATGAGATATAATCCGATAACCATTTTGAAAGGATTGTTTTAGCCACTGGTCTACCTTTTCTGGCCTCCAAAAAAGATACAAAGAGTTGATCTGATTTTCTAATATCCTTAGTTCTATCAAGATAAAACCCAAGCTGTCTGTGCACGTCAAGTTTGTGCAGCATGTATTCTAATTTGTTGGAATGGTTGGGAAAAAAGACTGGCAACTCAATGACCTGATTGATATTAGACTCAGAACAGACTTTAGGTAAAAAGAAGGGGTTTGTTATTTGAGATACTCTATCAGCAAGGAAAATCATATAAGGAGGTCTGATAGATAATGCTTGAAGTTCTGACACTCTGCGGGCAGAAGTAATGGCCACGAGAAAAATAGTTTTCCCTCAAAAATTTGAGATCACAAGATGATAATGGTTGGAAGGGGGGGGAGAATTACTTGAGATAGCATAAAATTCAAATTCCAGGGAGAATAAGGGATTTTAACAGGAGGTCTCATGTGAAAAACACCCTTGAGAAAAACCTTAGATAACTTATGGGCCATAATATTTAATTCATCCAATCCACGGTGGAAATTAGATATGGCGGCTAACTGAACCCGAACTGTGGCAGCTGTTGCTCCTTCCTTAAAAATCATTGTCAAAAAAGTCTAAAATGGACGACAAAGGAGCTCGGAAAGGGTCATTTTTTTTGTATACTGGCCCAAATAAAGAACCTTTTCCACTTACTGCGATATAGTTTTCGGGTGGATGACTTATGAGAACACAACATAATTTGTCTTGTGTCATCTGAGAGTGAATGAAGCCTGGCTATTTGGGGAAGTGGATTAGCCAAGCAGTCAGCTTTAGAGACTGCAATGAAGGATGGAGGTCCTCTGACGGGTGTGTCAGGAGGTCTGGAACTGGGTCCAGGATCCATGGATCCTCCAGCAGATGATGGTGAAGAAAAGGGAACCAAATCTGTCGAGGCCAATGGGGGGGCTATACGGATAACAGTTCTTCCTAGCGACTTTGCTTTCTGTAAAAACCTGGGTATCAACGGAATTGGTGGGAATGCATATAGGAGACCCAGAGGCCAATCGTGTACGAGTGCGTCTCTTGGGGGATGTCCCGGAGGTGGTATTGGGGCAAAGTAGCTTCTGCATTTGGTATTGATGTGACTGGCAAAGAGGTCGCAGCACGACTGGCCCCATTTGCAGAAAATCATGTTCGCAACATGTTGGTTGAGAGACCACTCGTGAGGCAACATGATTGCCCTGCTCAGCTTGTCCGCTATCATGTTGAAATTTCCCGGGATGTGCGTTGCTAACAGAAAATGCTGGGATAACACAGCCCGCTGCCATACCCTGAGGGCTTCTTGACAAAGGGGATAAGACTTTGTTCCGCCCTGTTTGTTCAAGTACCAGACACTGACATGTCAGTCTGAACTGCAATTGTTCCTAAAGGAAGGGAGTCCTGAAAGTACTGGAACGCCAGAAGTACTGCTCTCAACTCCAGAACATTGATATGCAGATGTGACTCTTGATCCGTCCATGTGCCTTGGGCAGTCTTTCCCTGAAAATGCCCTCCACCCTATCATGGAAGCGTCCATGGTCACAGTGGCTACTGGGGGGGGGGCACAAAGGGTCTTCTTATTGTGACATGAAGAGACGTCAACCACCACCGAAGGTCTCTCTTGCAAGAGTTTGTGATGAGAATCATATGGTTCATTGGCAATTTCTGGTAAGACCATTGAACGAACAGGAGCCATTGAAGAATTCGCATAAGCATCCTTGCGAGTGGAATGGCTAGAATTGCTGCCGCCATCAATCCTAGTCCCTTCAAGACCTCTGCGGCTGTAGCTCTGTTCTTCGACACCAGTGAGTTGGCGTGTTGGCGAAGAAGTGAGACCCTTTCGACTGGAAGACGTAGAGTGGTGGTTGAGGTATCTAACTCTGCTCCTGTAAAGATGGTATGCTGTGATGGCGACAAGGCAGACTTTTCGAAGTTGACTGTAATGTCTAAGTGGTGGAAGAGTGTCAGAGTAGATTGTGTTGCCTGAATCAATTGATGCCTTGTGGTAGCGGTGAGGAGCCAATCGTCTAGATATGGAAACACCTGGAATCCTAGACACCTCAGGTAAGCCGTGACCACTGCTATGCATTTGGTGAACACACTGGGGGCTATAGTGAGACCAAAGGGCAGGGCTCGAAACTGGTAGTGATGGGCTCCCAAATGGAAGCGCAGGTGCTCTCTGGAGTGTCTGTCCATCTTTATGTGGTAGTACGCGTCCTTGAGATGGATGGAGCACATCCAATCACCTTTCCCTAGAAAGGGAAGAATGGCCTGAAGTGTGACCATTCGGAATTTCTCTTTCTTTACAAATTGGTTGAGTCTGCTGAGGTCCAAGATAGGTCTCCAGTCCCTTGTTTTTTTTGGAACCAAAAAAAATCTTGAGTAAGTTCCGAATCCTGTTTGGTCTGCTGGGACTGGCTGGATGACTCTTTCTAGCAACTTGTGGACCTCTATAGTTGCTTGTTCCCTGAAACTGGGTGGAACATCCGGGAGTCTGTTGACAGGAGTGGGAGGGGGAAGAGAACGATATGAAATACCCTCTGGCAATGATGCTTTGTACACAGGTATCGGATGTTATGCTTAGCCAGGCTTCTGGGTACAAAGATGACCCCTGACTGTCTCCAGAGCCGGACAGCTGGGTCTCCTTTCAGGAGCGCTGGTAGGGCTGACCAGAGAACTGGTCTCTGTCACCCTGCTGTTGCGGACCCTCCCTGCCACGCGGGCAGCTTCTTCCATTATAACCCCCTCCTCTGCCTCTAGAGGGGGTTTCTCCACGTGTGTCCTGAAAGGCTCCCTGTGCTTTTCGAAACCACATCTTTCTGCCCTTAGGGCCCTTGGGATAGGGATTATATATATATAAATTTTATATATATATAAAAATCAGTTTAAAAATGTATAAAGAGCTCAAGTATGACCTAAAGTTATAGACTACACTATACAAATGTTAATTAAATAAACTGATATTTTATAATGATTGTATGTTTCTTGTATGCATGAATATATATTGTATGTAAGTATTATCAATGAAATACTAGTGACTTGCATTTTAAAGCATTATGCCTTTAAAATCCTCACTTCCTGTGTAGTTAATTGGATAATTGTTTTACTTGCCTTGAACTCTCTTATATAAGCTTAAGAGTTGTGCTTAGTGTTGTCTGATGAAGCGGTGTGGATAACATCGCAAAAGCGCTTACTTTTTGTACAATAAAAGTATTTTATGTAAGATCTTTTTGAGCTGCAATTTCCTTTTGATATCTACAGCATTGTGTCTTGCCTTCCTCACTGGGATTTGTTCATTCATTTTTTGGGCTTGGTACGATTTGTGCTTGGTTTTTTGAGTATTATACATCTTGGGATACATGGAGGGACTTCAACACCACAATTCTTCCCCGAGTCGAGGGGCAACTAATAGCCTGCAGTCAGGAAGGCTTAAGAACCTTCTCACGGACAGTGTGAATCCTCTTATGTCGTTTGATAAATCTGATACCTGTGTAGGGGTACAAACTCCAAGGGCTAATGAGCAAGAGGTAAGAGCACTGAGAAAAGAAATTGAAAATAACATCTATCGTTTTAAACGCTTACAAGCCCAACGCTTCCACATGGAAGCTTGTCTAAACAACAAAGTAGTACCGAGAGGCCTAAGAGTATTGACTATGCCCACTTATGGCAACCTTTATCCCACTCTACTTCTGGAGTGGCAAAAAATCAATTTACAAGCTAGTTATTCATACATTAGACTTTTGATCCAGCATTTTCTGCCTATTGAACGGGAATTGTGTGATACTATCATGTCAGCACAAGACAAACTTAATAGCTTAGATGGTCGAGACAGAACGGACCTTTTCATGCAAGAACTCATAGACAGAGTGCTTAGGTATGAAAGCACACTTATGGAACAGAAAAAGAAAAAATTACTAAGAGACATTGGAGATTTCTCAAAACAAAATGTTTTTGTTTGGCCAAGGCATAACGCCAATTCTGGACAGCGCTTTAATAACAATATCAATAATATTAACAGCAATCATGGTCCAAATCTACACAATAGAAGGAACAATCCTCTCTATGCCACGGGCTCTGAACTTCAGAGTTCTACAATGTCCAAAGATTATCCAATAGGTACGTCTGTTCCTGTTCGTGCACAACAAGCCATATCAACTGAAGCTACCAATCATGATGCTTCAAATAGCAACCAGCGTGATAGTGTCATCAGGACTGAAGAGACGGACTCGCATGAGGCAGCATCAGGTCTGGCTTCACCGGAAGCTTCTAAATCAGTTTATACAACACCAAATGAGGTTGAGTGTTGTCCTTCTTTAAACCCCAACGGCACTAGAAGTAATGCAGAGACTTTGTCGAGTGTAGTGAGACAAAAAATACAAATGGGTCAAGACAACCACGATACTTTTTTAGAAGCACCTTTTCCTATAAGAACAGGAAGAAAACGTTCCTTGGAATTAGACAACGTGAAGGGAGCCAAGAAGAAGGATATGCCCTTCCAGATGTCCCATCCTCCTCAACAAACACTACAGTGGTTTTGGACCACAGAACGTTAGTTTTGAACATTTCACAGCATAAGCTATCCACAGCTGAGACGGACTTGTTAAATAAAGGTATGACTTTTGTGCCAGCGTCCAATATGAACATCAGTCAAGCTATGCTATCCTTGCGTATGTTCACCCGTAATGTTACCCTGAAATTAATGTTTTCAGAAAGTAATACTAATGTTAACTCAAATAGCAGATTACGCTGTACTAGTACTTTTATGCCACATTTACCATCAAATGTAGATACTTTCATTAAGGCGGTGGAGAATAGTATTTATAGAGATAAAATGTTCATGAATAACATTAACCACAACAATTTAACCAAGTCTGAAAGACTTGCACTACATGACATAAGCCAAAATGATAGTATAATCATAAGGCCTGCAGATAAGGGAGGGCCTGTGGTTGTGCTAGATTCTGCATATTATCTTATTAAAATGGAGCAAATGCTTGACAACTCTTCATATGAGATGACTGATAAGGAACAGGTTTTTTCTCTTCAACAGAACATCCATTCTACACTGTATGAATGTAAATG